>NC_137014.1:33632493-33719993 GCF_032717465.1 Coenobita brevimanus | reverse complement strand
CCTGGGGTAACATCAACAACTACTACTACTACTATTACTACTACTACTACTACTACTACTACTACTACTGCTACTACTACTACTACTACTACTACTACTACTACTACAGCTACTACTACTACTCCCTTATAAAGTTATTGAGCTTAAAAGAGAATTCCCTCGTTGTGAAAAGGTTAGAAGCAGATTCCCTTGAACTTTCTGTATGATTTTTTTTCTTGTCACTGTTGGATGATTTTTATACAGCTATGGATAGACCTCGCACTGAAGGTCTTTGTTATTGTTGCTGTAAAATATCGGTGTAAAGCGTTGACAAATGACTTTACTGTTGGCTCAAGTATTAAGAGAATTAATTAATAAAAAATAAAAAAGGGATCACGTTTGCACTATTTGTCACTGGCAGCATTTTATAGTGTGTCACGACTGTCATAGTGAGTGATGATGGTGGTGGTAATATTAATATTGATTAAGCTGGGTATATTAATGGTGGTGACGGTATCATCATCATCATCAACAGCAGCAGCATTATTATCCTCAGTCTCTCCCTTTATACAAGATTCCTCTTCCTCCGGTTCAGTCTGTCCTTGTATGTGACAAGCGAGTTCCCACGCTCACCACCACCACCACCATTACATTACGAAACTGGAGCCTGGCAACCCAGGATGGCAATGTGGTACCCAGTGGTTGCTCTTCAGCGATGCGAAAGCTGATTACCATGTTGCGATGGAGCCGCCGATTCTTCTCACTTCCACCCTCCCATATCACCTCAGATAAGTCGATCTAAAAAAAAATGGTTAATCACCACACGATTTGACATGTGAGACATCAAAATACTACATAATCACACTGCATACACTAGGTCATCGTTGGGTGGGTCTCATTTCGTCTCGGCATGAGGGTATAGGGTGTTGGAACCCCTCCTGCACTACTGTAACCACCACCACCACCACCGCCACCATCATTTTGCTCAATCTCCACTTCAATACAGGAATCGTTTTCCCAACTCCCATCTTCCCCACCATTTGACAAGTGAGCTCCCCACCCTCATCTCGTATCCCATGAATGCCAAACTTGCCCCTGCTCCCGATACTCCCACAGGCGTTTTTCCGGTTGTCTCCTTTTTGTATTTGTTGACCTGCCTAATGGAGTTGTAAGGTCAGGGGTCAAAATAGCTGGCTGGGTTGGTTGGTAGTGACGTGCTTTTGAAGTTGTTTAGAGCAGGGGAAAGCTGGTGGTATGTGGTGGTTAACTCCACCAGTGAAGTTGGAGGAAGTTATGTATTCACCCGTGTCTGTCTGTTTTTGAGCAGGATATCTCAAAAAAGGCGTCATCGGTTTCCGGTTAAATCTGGTGTATAGGTGGCAGTGGCTCAAGGTAGAGATGATTACATTTTGGGGTGGATCCGGATGCGGATGCAGGAAATAAATGTTATTGGCGTTGGCGGAGGTATGCGCTTTCTGTTATTTTGTGTAAAATGAAAGATTATGACCGTAGAATATTATTATGTGAGACCATAATAGTATATCCCTGGTAGGAAAGAGGAATTGTGGCGGTAAATCATACTTTTTACAGACATTGGCTAAGGTATTTGCTCTGAGTGCTTTCTAGTTGATAGAGTATGTATGTTGTAACCTGATGATCCACAACCCCTTTGATCTCATTTGATTAATAAATGTATTCAGGATGCAGGATTGTTTTGAAAAGTGTCCAAGAAGACTCATCCCTATCTCATAACAACTACGACTCAAGCCGTGGAAGTGACCCGGTTCTGTTAGGTAAAAATACACCGACTATAGGTGGGTCATATCTGAGTGGGTGATGGGTGATTGCGATGTATTAATGAGTCTGTTTGTTGTGCCTGTGAGTCTGGTAGTTTGGGTGAGGAGGCGTCGTTGTGGTAGTTATAAGTTGGTCAGACTGAAGGGATTGGTGGGGATGCGACTGGGGGTGAAGAGTCAGGGGTTTAAGATGGTGGTGGATGGTAGTTTTAGGAGTTTCAAATTGCGATGTGTTTGTGAATAGGGGTGGTCTGTGAGGATGGAGTGGTAATGATGCAGTCGAAGGTAGGATAAAAAAGGGTGTGTATGGGAATTTAGTTATAGCGTATTCATTCTAACTAGGCGGAGAATTTCGTCCTTTTGCAACTTATTTCCCGTTGCATTGCCTAAGATAATATTACGGGCCAACATTCATTCCACATTGCTTCTTCGTGACTAGCATCAAATTCTAGTATTAATCTCACGTTACAGCTCAGCATTCAGAATGAAAAGATGGCAATTTTACTCCAGGTTATAGTGAACTGAGTATAGTTGTAGGCGGATTACATTGGGGTGTGTATGTGTATGGATCAGTTAAGGTGGGAAAGATGATGGTTGGTGATATACCCATTTTACTCTAACTTGGCCTAAAATTGACATCTCCCCATTTTGAACGCTGAGCTGTAGCAATAGATTAACAGTTGAATAAGATGCTAGTCAAGAAGAAGTGCTATAGAAAGGATGTAGAACTGCAGCTCTGTCTTTTCTGCCATTAAGCTACATGAAATAAGCAGCAATATAATGAAGATTTGGGCCATGTTAAGGTGAAAGAACTATTGTCAAGATCCCTTCGCTCCTGCCTGGAAATACAGAATCGGATCATGAACGGACTAACATTATAAGAACGACAAATACAGGGTGGTCCATATATAACGCTGAACTACCTGCCACTGAACTACGTGAAATATGCTGCAAGAAGGGCGAAAATCTGGGCCAAGTTAGAGTAAAGGGAGTATGTAGGGGAAGGTGGTGATGAGTGATATTTTTTGGCGAGTCTAATTGGGAAATGTGTGTGTTTATAAGGCCTGGTGGTGAGGCAAGGTGGTGATGGATGATAGTTTCCGGGGAGTCCAGTTGGGGAGGTTGTGACTGGAATGTGTTAGTGAGTCTGGTTTGTTCAGGAGAAATGGTAATGGTTGGTGGCAGATTAAAGTGAGTCTAATTGGGAAGGGGGCGACTGGGATGTATGTGTGAGTGTGGTTAGTTAAGGGGAAGGTGATAATGGGTAGTTGTCTTTAGGGGCTGATTATATAAAGGATCTTAACCACGCTGCTGGATAATCAGGTCTCCATAAGCGTTAACTGTTATTACGGATCTTTTTGTTTCTCGTAGTTTCCCCTTTAATATTGACTCTAATTTTGATTGTGAAGTGTTTAGTAGCTGTATGAATGAAGACAATAGTGTAAACAAGTAGTCTTATAATCAAATTTCACTTTAATTTTGACTTACTGTATTTCGAAGACGTTTGGAAACTGTAAAAAAAGTCATATAAGCAAATTCCACTTTAATATCTTTTTTTATTGTGAAGAAATTTGATAGCTGCATGAATCAAGAAGAAATTGTAAATAGGGAATCTTATAATAAAAAATGAATCTTAGGAGAATATCAGTATGGTCGTAGGTGGTCTTTTGGACGTAGACTGATCAGCTTTGGAGAGGTTTCTATACTCTTTTTACCCTAACTTGGCTTAAAATTGCCGTATCTCCATCTTGAATGCTGAGTTGTTTTATTAGATTAACACTCTAATATAGTGCTAGTCATGCAGAAGTGCTATAGAAATGATGTAGAGCCGTAATAGTTTTTTTTTTGTGTGTGTGTCACTGAGCTACAATAGAACGAAAATTTAGACCAGGTTAAGGTGAAAGGAGTACCCCTTCCTTAACTCACCTGGCAGTGTCTAATGTCTTGCAGGGATGGTTGAGTCTGCTGGTCTGGGCTTGGGTGTAGCAGTGAGAGGAGGAAATGAATGACACGGGCTAGATATTGATAACACTGACTGAGCCGTCCCCACAACACACGAGAATCACCTGGCGGAGTAGAAAAGTAGCGTTATATATGGACCACCCTGTAGTTGTCGTTCTTTTACTGTTAGTCCATTCATGATCCGATTCTGTATTTCCCGGCAGGAGCGAAGGGATCTTGACAATAGTTCTTTCACCTTAACATGGCCCAAATCATCATTATATTGCTGCTTATTTCATGTAGCTTAATGGCAGAAAAGACAGAGCTGCAGTTCTACATCCTTTCTATAGCACTTCTTCGTGACTAGCATCATATTCTACTGTTAATTTTACAAGCCAGTATTTCAAGGTGGAGAGATGGTAACTGTAGGCCAAGTCAACGTCAGAGTATAGGCTGTGTATTCCGGATATTTAAGGCAGGTTTGACCAGTCACGCATCCCTGAGTGGCATGATATGAGCAATAGATCCAACCCTCCTTTGTCTTTAAACTCATAGGGGCCACACCCGACTGGCGGATCTTAATCAACTAGACCACCGGGCGTCCATTTGTTGATTACGTGGCTACCCTCCATGCGGTAAATGGCTTTTGGAGGTATAGGAAATTATTTGACTTGTCACTCTTTCTGTATATTAGTCACCTGTAAGTCGCACTACATTGGGTGAGTGGATGGTATTTCTGCAGGTATCCGAATATCCAATTAATAAAAATGAATATACTGCTGAAAGAAAGGGTAATAAAAGCAGGTCCTCTTCTAAACTCTAATTCTTCCTTACAGATGGCTGGACCGAATCTCTAAATAGGCCTTAATTTGGTCAGGGCAACTCTAGTATTACATCCCAGCTTACGACGGGGGGGGGGTATATTCGGCTGAGTGAGTATTAGCCTGGGAGTGTTAATAATGGTACCAGTTACCCTCTCGTGATAAGGGCAACTCTAGCCTAAAAATATCAATGCTCAGTGTTTATAGCCTACCATTAACCCTCTCGTGATATCTCTTTCATGAGCAGAACAACTCTGATTGCCTGAGGACATCGATACCGGTGCACCATTTGCCCTTTCATGATTAGGACAACTCTAGTATTCTATTCCAGCAAACACCAGTCGACTTTATTTAGCTGAAGAAGGGGTCATAGGAGCCAGAGAGTGTTAATACTTACTTGATTGTATTTCCCGTAATGCTGGTAATGTTAGCTGGGAACACGAGCGTGAAAGGTGGCGTGTTACTGCCATAGACTTTTACAGCACTGCGGGGAACAAGGGTACACATGGGGGCAAAAGTTCACCCCCCTGTTCCACTGAGCCTGCTTCACACTTAGGGCATGTCCGTCACTTCCCTGCCTCACGCATCACATCACAGAGAATCATCTATGGGCAGAGGAACGTACCAAGCCTCCCTCAACTTGGGAATATTAGCCACCGGAGGAAAGTGAGAAGTGGGAGCGATGAACTTTAAGCGATCTTTTGTCCCCTCCTGTCCATTGGTGGAACGAGGTGGCAGCTCGTAATCATTGATGGTCTTGTGCTCTCACTGCTTGTTGTTTGTTGTCATGTTGTTAGCTTTATTGCTGTTCTCAACCCATTCCATCCCATGACCCAGTTTGTGTGTGTGTGTGTGTGTGTGTGTGTGTGTGTGTGTGTGTGTGTGTGTGTGTGTTATATTTTTGGTTTCATGAATCGATTTTCGTCAGCTTTGGAATGACGTCTAGAAGTGAAGGGGTTAATGAAAGCCATATCTAATCCTTCTAGTTAAGTCTCCCTTAAGGTTATTATTATTATTATTATTATTATTATTATTATTATTATTATTATTTTATTATTATTATTATTATTTTATTATTATTATTATTATTTTATTATTATTATTTTATTATTATTATTATTATTATTATTATTATTATTTCTATTACTACTACTACAACAACATCTACTGTTACAACTCTTGCTAGTACTACTATTACCACTACTACTACTAATATACCACCACCACCACTACTACTGCTTTTATTATTATTATTATTATTATTATTATTATTATTATTTATCATGCACTGAACAGCCAACCTAACAAGCACTAGTCAGCTACATGACGCATATTTTTGCTTCATCCTGCCTATTATGTACTTATTTACATTGATAGTACACTGCAGCTTTGTACTCTCCACTCCTATCACTAGTAACCTTCCACTCTTAATTACTCTCATGCTTTGTAATTACCTGTACAAGAGCTGGCCTAATAAGTAGGTAATGAGGGTCTGTTACACCTGTTTACCTGTGTTGGATAATTTATGTACATATGATTTGAGTCGATGTGTATGCAATTGAGGTGGCGTCAGGATTCCAGGGGCTTGAGTGGTAAGGGAATGAGAGTGTGGCCCATATTAACTGGGTAGACTTTGGTTAGTTTCTACTTCCGCATTTTTTTTTTTTCTCTCTGGACCCTCCTCAGCCTGTCCTTGGATGGGAAAAGAGGTATGTCTGATGATGATGATGATGATGATGATGATGATGATGGTGTGGTGGTAGTGGTGATGGTGGTGGAGGTGACGATGATGATGATGATGATTTTGCTTTAGTGAACATTGTATTGTTATCAGTTTCTTATACCTGGAAAGTGTGTCCAACTGATTGAAGGATGAACATAAATTACTAGCACAATAAATCGGTATAAGGTGAGAGAGAGAGAGAGAGAGAGAGAGAGAGAGAGAGAGAGAGAGAGAGAGAGAGAGAGAGAGAGAGAGAGAGAGAGGAGAAAAAAAATCCTCTTGGTGAAGCTGTTTACCATTAGCCACCAATCAGCGAACACGGCTAATGGTTCTGACCCACGTATTCCATCCTCATCTTGACACCTGACCTTCCATGGCATTAGAGTGGCACCAAATTTGAACGCTGGGACTCAAAAAACAATATGTCACTTAGCTTTTACCTGTAATGCGTTGTGAGGACGACACACACACACACACACACACACACACACACACACACACACACACACACACACACACACACACACACACACACACACACACACACACACACACACACACACACACACACACACACACACAACGCCTCTCTCTTTCCCTCTCTTTCTCTCTGTTCGTCTGTCTGCCTTTGTGTCTGTTTTTGTCTCTGTCTTCCTGTCTGTCCATGTGTGTGTGTGTGTGTGTGTGTGTGTGTGTGTGTGTGTGTGTGTCTCTCTCTCTCTCTCTCTCTCTCTCTCTCTCTCACACACACACACACACACACACACACACACACACACACACACATCCATATTAATACAGCCGAATTGCGACCTGCATTGCTGCATATTACATAAAGCTTTGTAATCCCCACTGGCACTGCAATAGACCGCCCCCCCCCTCTCTTCCTGTATTTATCCCATGCTGTTTTTCACTGTATTTCACTCATACTTTTTTCACCCATGTTGTTTTATCTATTTTACCCATACTGATTTTCACTGTACTTCACCTTTGTTGTATTTCACTGTATTTCACCTTTACTGTTTTTCATTGTATTTCACCCATGTTGTTTTTCATTGTATTTCACCCATACTGTTTTTTCTTTGTACTGCATCTTTACTGTTTTTCACTGTATTTCAACCATACCGCGTGTACTGTATTTCACCCATGCCGTTTTCACGGTTTTTTCACTGTTTTCACTCATGCAACTGTTCACTGTATTTCACTCATGCTGTTTTTACTGTATTTCACTCATGCTGTTTTTACTGTATTTCACCCATGCTGTTTTTTCACTGCATATCAGTCATGCTGTTTTTCACTGTATTTCACCCATGCTTTTTTATTGCATTTCGCCTTTAATGTTTTTCACCGTTTTTCCCTTTGTATGTCACCGCTACTGTTTTACATTGTACTTCACTGTTATCTGTTTTTCACAGTTTTTCACCCTTATTTTTTCTTTGTTGACTCGTATTATTTTCCAACGCATTTCTCCTTTAGGGTTTTTCACTGTACTTCACCCATACTGTTTTTCACTGCTTTTCACCTCTGCTGCTCTACACCTTTACTGTTCTTCACAGGACTTTTACCTTTATTGTTTTCGTTGTATTTCACGTTTACAGTTTTCACCATTTGACTTACCGTTTTTCACTGTACTTCACTTTTTTTGTTTGCACCGTATTTAACCATAAGTGTTTTTCGCCGTTTCACCGTCATTGTTTTTCACTCTCACTTTAACTGTTTTTCAATGTAATTCATTAACTGTGCTGTACGTTGTGTTATTCCCACAGTATTAATCGTGTTCACGTCTTTCCCTGTACTTCACCGGTATTTTTTTTTTCACTGTATTTCATCAATCCTATTATCAGTGTTATTCACTATTACTCTTCTTCAGTGTACTTCACCCTTGCTGTATTTTAGTGCACTTCATTTGTACTGTTTTCATTGTATGTCACCTTCTTCTTATTTTATTATATCGACTTTCCTCTACATCACTGTATTTCATCCACACTTTTTTCACTGTACTTCACCGATACCATTTTTCACTGCACTTCCTCAGTACTGTATTTAGCTTTCAGCTTTACTGTATTTCACTGATGCACCTCTACAGCTTCAGTGTGTGTTTCACCCAGACTGCTTTTCACTGTACTTTGCTCTTGCTGTATTTCACCTCATACTTCATCCTTACTGTGTTTCACTGTCTTTCACCTTTTCTGTTCTTCTCGGTAATAATATTAACCTTTTGTGCATTTCAGTGCACTTTACTCATCGTTTTTCACTGCATCACCTTTAATGTACTGTATTTCGCTGTACCGTATTTAATGTACTGTAGTTCACTGTGCTTCACCTGTACTGTATTTACTGTACTCTGTTTCGCGGTACTTCACCTGTACTGTATTTAATGTACTGTATTTCACTGTGCTTCACCTGTACTGTATTTAATGTACTGTATTTCACTGTGCTTCACCTGTACTGTATGTAATGTACTGTATTTCACTGTACTTCACCTGTACTGTATTTAATCTGCTGTATTTCACGGTACTTAACTATTTCGTTGTACTTCGTCTCTATTGTATTTTACTTTTCATCACCTCTGTTGTATTTCACTGTACTTTACCTTACCTATATTTCTTTGTATTTTCACGTAGTCTTAGTGTATTAAATAGTTGACCATCAGTATTTCATTTTACTCCTACTGCATTTCGCTGTACTTCACCAACTGTGTTTTGTGTTGTAATATCCCTGCTCTGCTTTACTGTCGCGTTGACGAGGAGCCTACACGTGGTGGCGCTGTGCAGCCTGGGTGAAGCAGCAGCAGCATCCACCCGTGAGCCAGACCTCCTCATAATTTCTTCATCTTGCCGTGGAAGGCCCCTGGTCTGACCCGGGCAAGGTGCTGTCCACCACAAGGGGGAGCCGGACCCCAACATGGTGATGTACTCTACCTGTATAAGGGCCCCACAGAAGCAGTTGCTTACCTATGGTTGACGGGTCTAGTCGGTGAGACAGACCGGTGTTATACAACAACAACAAATCCCACTGCATTCCACCCTCTATAATTGACTATCATTCCCACTGTATATCACTGTTTCGCTCTCACCGTAGTACACCGTATTTCTCCCTCACTGATTTCATTATCAGTGTATTTATCTGTACCCAGAAGCCACAATCCCGTAAGGGGTGGGCGTTTGTCTTTGATTAGTTTTACGGGGAAGGGCACCAACCCTCCGCCAACGCACTTGTTGACACGTAGGGAACGCGTATTAGTTGGTTATATGGTTACCACCCAGTGTTGTAAATGGTTTCCTGGCTTACAGGAAACCATTAGGCTTGGCATTCAATGTGAAGCCACATGATAAGGGAAAGCTGGGAGAAACTGGAAGAGAGGAGGGACGATACTGAAAAAGAATTATAAAGGTGAAGGAAGAAGTTCATGGACGAGGGTCGCCACCACCTACCACTAGTGTATGTAAGCATCACTTTATTTCCCTGTATTTTACACTCAATATTTCACCGTTTCATAGGCGGTGTATTTCACTTCCATTGTATCCACTTCATTTCACCATCACGTTATTTCATACCACTGTGTGTCATGGTAATTCATCCTTTATAGTAATCCCCACTATTTATCACAGTACAGTAGTCCTTCACCCCTCTGCATTTGGGCGTATTTCTCTTTCACTGTATTTCACCCGTTCTGCCATATCACTGTATTTCTTTACTTCACTCACTGTATTTCCCTGTTTTTCACCCCTGCTGCCTTTCACCTCTGCTGTATTTCCCGGTGGTGTATGAATGTTTGTGTAAAAGAATGGATAATGGTGTGGTCTGTTCATCATCTGTGCTTGTCTGTCTGTCTACAAAAATTCACTTGTCATTTTTTGACGAGGCTATTGTTAGCTTACACTTAACAGCACGTCTCACTCCCTCACTCGCTCACCCTCTCCCTCCCTCCCTCACTCACTCACTCACCCCATCCCTTCCTTCGTCCCTTACTCTCACTCACTCACACTCACTCACTCATTCACTACCATGACTGATTTTTTGACCAACTGCTTGCTTTATTGATCGGTTGACCTACTGATTGTCTAACTGTCTTACTCAACTGATTGTTTAACTGTCTTACTCAACCTTACTGCTGCTACTACTCCATCTTACCAAGTCCATGACATAATCACTCAGTCATTTACTCACTCGAGAAATAGTTGACTGACTAACCACATGACTTACTAGCTGACTGACTGGCTGATTTACTTCCTGTTCACTCGCTGACTCCCGCTCCCACTCAGTAGCTCCATGAAAGTCTGAGTAGCTCTGCCTGATTACTGACTTTCTGACTCTGACTCACTCCCTGATTCATTCTCACTCCAGGAATAGTTGACTGATTATCTCCCTGGCTTACTTGCTCCCTGACTTACTAGCTCCCTGACTCACTAGCACCCTGACTCACTAATTAATTGAATACCTGACTGACTAACAGGCAAACTAACTGGTCAGCTGAAATGCTAACTCAGGGACTAACGTACCAGCTAGGTGACATCTATACAACCAACTGAGTAGACTGACTGAATGGCTGACAGATCAGCCGTATGAGGTAAACAGCGTGGTTGACTAACTGGTTGTGAAGGTGACTAAGATAATGAAGAAATAATTAACTGGCTGACTGACTGACTGGCTGACTGACTGAATAACCCATAGATCAACCACTCAGCCCAAAAGCGTGAATGGCTGACAGGTAGAGGAACTGACTGAACTGAAGAAACAACTAAATAACTGACTGACTAACCAGATAACCGACTGTTTGACTGACTGACTGACTGACTAATTAACTAAGTGAATAATCCACATGGCAACTACACAGCGTGGGCGCCTGACCGATGGTGCAAGTGAGTGAATTAAGCAAACAAATTAAGCAAAAACACGGAAGGTCAGCGATAATGCCATAAAGTATTTTTCTCTAATTTTCAGAGGTCAGGGGTCATGGCCTGCTAGAGAGAGAGAGAGAGAGAGAGAGAGAGAGAGAGAGAAGTAATAAATAAATATCAAAGGAAACCAATCACAGCGAGTCCTGTTTACATGCACAATATTTTCCAAAAGTACAGCCAGGGCCAAAATTTCGCCTGCTATTCCACTGCCTCAACATCTCACTTAGGGACTATCCATCACTCTCTTGCCTGACGCGTGGGAGCCGAGAGAATCACCTATTTCCGGAGATTAATACCAAGGCCCCTCTCACCTTAGGAATACTAATAGGCTAATGAAAGTGAAAAGTAGAGGTGAATTATTTAACTTTTGCCCCCGAGTATATTATATCGACTCAGATCAAATAACTGTTGCTTCAATTTTGGCCGGAGTCTACAGACAAGCCTGAGTGAGTGATTTCTTTTTTCCTTTCTTTTTGGTTTTTACTTGATTGAAACGAGTCTATTGTTTCTCCTCGACCTGACTCGTTTGATACGCAAGCAGCCTAAGACTTTTTTTTAAAAATCTGTTAATTCCTTCATCCAGCCAGCAATTTTTTCTTTATTCCCACTTTTACATGGCTTTATTTTCAAGTCAAAGCCAGAGGATGACTTTTAAAATTTATTCTTAGATTTACCAGCCGATTCTTTAACCCAGAGGACGTGTTTCCATTACTTTATTCTTAGCCTTTAAAGGACGATTTTTCAGAGGATTTTTCTACTTGATTCGTAGCTATAGAAGACGATTTATTTTTTTGTCAGAGGACTTCTTGTTTTCTGAATTTACAGGGCGATTTTATGCACTTTGGAAAGAGCTGGCGTCTTGAAGGAGTTGAAGGCTTTATCTGACCCATCCAGTTTTAATAAGTCTCCCCCAAGCAAATAAAAATCATCTCGAGCAAACAGGAATAAGTAAGTAAATAAATGAAATAAATATAACGCTGGACTGAGCCCGAAACTAATAAAGGTTTTAATAAAGGAATGTCTCGCTTTACACATTTATTAATAGAGTTTCATTCACTGATCTCGTATGAATGCGGGATTTGAGTATTTTTCACGTTGAATGAAACGGTATCTGCGGCGGAAGTGGATATTAATGTGTGAGTGGCCTTTACCTCGGCTCCAGACTACAGGTGGTTATCATTATTATTATTAGTTATTATTATTATTATTATTATTATTATTATTTTTATCATTACTATCATTACTACTACTACTACTACTACTACAGAAACAACAACAACAACAACAACAACAACTACTACTACTACTACTACTACTGTTACTACTACTGCTACTACTACTACTACTACTACTACTACTACTACTGCTACTACTACTACTACTACTACTGCTGCTACAACGATTATCATTATTGTAATTACTGATGGTCGGTTTTTATTTTCAGAGTCTGGGTGCATTTTCTCCCTCGCTACAACTCCCCAGTCACGTACTCCCCACGCAGGGAATACTTGGCGTCAGGATTTTCTCCCCAACCTAAGTAAGTAATTTACATGAGGGTTTTTTCTTCCATAGGGTGGTTACGAGGAAGAGAAAGAAGGCTGGTCAAGAAGGTACAGTAGGTGAAACAGAAAAGAGTAAATGTGTATAGACGTAAGTTACCTGATGATTTTGCTGAGTGTGATTTTATGATTATTGTTCCTCTCTTTGTTATAATAATAATAATAATAATAATAATAATATTATTATTATTATTATTATTATTATTATTATATTACTATTATTATTATTACTTTTATTATCATTATTATTATTATTATTATTATTATTACTATTATTACTATTATTATCATTGTTATTATTGCTGTTATTATTATTATTATTATTATTGTTATTATTATCCTCCTCCTCCTCCTCCTCCTCCTCCTCTTCATCATCATCATCATCATCATCATCATCATCATCTTCAACTCATCACCATCCTCCTCATCATCATCATTAATATTACTGCTATACTGTTATATTCATTATTATAAAAGCGCATAAGCTAAATTCATTCTCCTATTAGTGTTTAGCCTTGAGGTGACCAAAAAGTGGCTTTACCGAGAATGTTGCAATTATAGCGAGCGCGCGCTTGCGTGTGTGTGTGTGTGTGTGTGTGTGTGTGTGTGTGTAGACACCTATGTACGTGTTCATGCAAATATTATACTTCTCCTAATACTGTTATTTTCCCTTAGTGCGATGATATTTTTAAAACTATAATTCTTTCCATCTGCAGACAAACTTATTCAGGTCAGGAGGCATCTCGACCTATAGAGAGTTAGATACAGCCTGCAAAACCTCCTTCATAATTAATGCATATCGACGGACATATGGATTATTAAGGCGGGTAATTAACTTTTGCTTATAATAACGAAATACGAAAGACGTCACCGAATTGAAGAGGTTTATGCGTTTCGGGTTTATTTTAGGCAAGTGTAATTGAGTTTCGTAATACATAATAAAGCCATTTAAGTTTGCGGTTATCGTTAGATCGCCTTGCATTATATTACAGAACGCTTTTGGCTTTCATTAACTCTTTCAGTATTGCTTCTCAGGATCTTTTTATTATTATTATTATTATTATTATTCCTCTTTCCATGCGATTTTATTCAGTGCAGGAGAGGCGTTGTGAATTGCTTTGTTTTGATATTACCTTCATTGCCCCGTTCACTACTACGGGTCTTTACTAATAATATCCTACGTAAGGAAGAATAATACTGGAAGAAAATACGTCATCATGTTGGATATTTTTTTTTTTACCGCTGCTAAATAAAATCGTTTAGAATAAATCATAGAAAGTTGTGTTTTGTCGTAGTGTTCTGTGTACTGTATATATAATTTAAGTGAAACAAAAAGGTCAGGGATGTGGCTGATGCTATGATGCTAGTGTTTAATGTTTAATCTCACTAAATGCAGATTGTGTGTGTGTGTGTGTGTGTGTGTGTGTGTGTGTGTGTGTGTGTGTGTGGTTTGAAGATGCAGGTTTCTCAGGAAAGCCACTTAAGCAGTAACTGCAATATACACACTCTTGCAGGTCCTCTCATGGAATAATAATAACAGTTTGTATACGCCTGGCACGCCCACTTTAGTTCTGCTCAGTTAGAATGGTGTTTGTTGTATCGCAGATGTAGAGGTAGATGCAAAAATTGTAATGCTTATAATAATAATAATATTATTATTATTGTTATTATTATTATTATTATAATCATTATTACCTCCGCCAACGAAGTTGGATGAGGTAATGTACTCACCTATGTTTGTCTGTTTTTTGTTTGCCGGAATCGAAGGATTCGGCAAGCATGTTGGTCAGCTTCGTATATTTGTTTGTCAGTCTGTCTGTCTGTTTGTTTGTTTGTTTGTGTGTCTGCTCTCTGCAGGTCACAGTTTTGCGCCAATTGTACTGAAAAAAAAAAAAAAAATCAGAAGGTACCGTAGATATCAATAAACCCTGGAAGCTTATCGTTTTTCATCATGATCGGTCAAAGGGCCTGGGCTGGGTTGGGGATTGAAACCCCACAATGGACGTGGGTCCGGAAATCGTCGGGACCCAGTGGCCGGCCCAGGCACCATTTTATTCAAATATCGAAAATCGATTTTTGTTTCGTTACCAAATTGAAGAGAAAAGTCTGGTCCACTTGGCAATGCAATTTTTAGCCTCTTGAACCCATCCTGTGCTTTGCAGTTAAGCGCGAAAAATTTCGCCAAATGACTGCCTACACGCCGATGAAAACTAAGCAGTCAGATCCGTCCAGCCAGCGCTCTGCTGCCAACACACCGGTGAAAACTAAGCGGACACAATTAGATCTATCTGGCAAGCGCTCTGTCTATGGCAGTTTCATTTGTTTGTCCACACGGTATCTCCAGAAGTTCTCAATGAATTTCAATGAAATTTTGTGGAGGGATGGGCCATGGGCCAAGAAAGAATTGATTACATTTTGGGCCGGATCCAGTTCCTACCGCACAGTATCTTCAAAAGTTCTCAGTGAATTTCAATAAAATTATGTGGAAGAGTGGGCCATGGGTCAAGGAACAATTGATTAAATTTGGGGCGGATTTGGTTCCTATGTGTTCCACACAGTCTCCCCATGGATCCTGATCAGGATCCTTTTTATTGGCAATGACATGTTCGGAGGTACGCGCTCTCTGAGTGCTTTTTAGTTATTATTATTATTATTATTATTAAAGTTTTAAGATTAAATCAAGAAAGGGATGTATTTTTTTTGAAAGGATGAAATCAAGGCCTTATGGGCTGCTGCGCCGAAGGGTGGATGGGGTGGGTATTGTTGGTGTGTGTGGTGTGCGATTGGGGTGTGTCTGGGGTGTGTCTGTGGGCGTGTGGTGTGTATTGACTACGTACAGTACCTGCGCCATGCCGGAGTAGCCGTAAATATGACACAGGGAGGCAGGGCAGAACACTGGACAGGTAAATGCCCTGGGACAGTGTGTGAGCAAGAAGGCAGTCACCCAAGTCAGTGAATAATTATTTCTTTCTCCTTAGAATGTCGTACGGGTGGGTGCGGCTATTAGAGGTGTCCCTTGTCTTGTTATTTTTATGTAAAGTTATAATCTTTCCAGCTGTGTGTCTGTTTGTGTGTCTGTCTCATAGGATATAATTGTACATCCCCCCTCCCCCCCTCACACACACACACGCACGCACTCCCGGGATTCAGACTTAATTGCAATCGGTACCCTCACAGGTAGACACACACACACACACACACACACACACACACACACACACACACACACACACACACACACACACACACACACACACACACATCTAAGCCTATTGCTTTTCCCTTCCCCTTAAAACTTCATACCTTGTAATCCTCTCTCTCTCTCTCTCTCTCTCTCTCTCTCTCTCTCAGTTCGTCCTCCATTTCTATTAATTATGCCCCATCCCCATAATTTTCTCATTTTTTTTCTCTCTTCATCCAAGCTCTTTAATATTTCCAATCTCTCTCTCTCCCCCTTAAAAGAACACACACACACACACACACACACACACACACACACACACACACACACACACACACACACACACACACACACACACACACACACACACACACACACACAGCCTAACTATTCCGGCACCTGGCGGAGTTCAATACCGGATTTCAACCCCTCCCTCTCCCCGTGTTCCCCCTCCCCTCTCTCTCTTATCCCCTCCCCTCCCCTCCCCCCCTCCCCCCTCCCCCTCCCCTTCCCCTCTTTATCCACTATCCCTCCTTGTCTCATCCCCTTCTCTTCACCCTACCTTCCCACTATATCTCCTCCCCCCTTTATCCTCTCCCCCCTCCCTCTTAACTCTTCCTCTCCCTCCCTCTTTACCCCTCCCCGTCCCTTTTTACCCTCCCCCTCTTTTCCAACTGCCATTACCCCCTTGTTCTCCCCACCCCTTCCCCACTTTTCCCATTCCTCCTTCAGCTCCCCTTTCTTATTTCCTCCCCCTTCCCTAGTCCGTCCCCTCCTCTCTTTTCCCCCCATCCCTCCCTCTTAACCCCCTCCCCCTCCCACTCTTTACCCGTCCCACCTCTTCACCTCTCCTCTCTTCACTCCCTTCTCCCCTCTCTGTTCTTATTAACCTTCTCCCCCATTCCTTCCTCCACCTCTGTCTCTCTCTCTCCCCTATCTTTTTTTCTTTTTCGTCTACCCCTCTCTCTTATTCCCCCCCCTTCCCTTTTTTCCTACCTTTGTTCTTCTCCACCCCAATTCCTGCTCTGCTATCCTTGTCTTTAACGTATCGGATAATTTCGTTTGGTATATTCAACCCAACAGCAAACAGCCTCAAAATGACCGATGGTTCTGGTGCTGTTTGCTTTCTTTTGTACTCCTATCTACACCTTTGTACTCCTTTGTATTCCTCTCTGTATTCTTTCTCCTCCACTTTCCCAGTCTTTTCTCTCTCCCTGATATTAATTTTTCCCTCCTCATCCTCCCTTTCTTCCTCTTCCTTTTCATCTTCTTCCCCCTCAACCCTTCCACTGTCTCCTATTCTCCCTTTCCTTCCCTCCATACCTTTCGTTCTCAGTGTTTCTTTCCTTACGGTATTTCTCCCTTGTTTTCTTCCTCTTTGTGTCTCCTGATTTCTTTCTCTCTTCTCTCCCTTGTTGCTTATTTTCCTTCCCTTCTACCCCATCCTCATTTACTTCTCCTTTCTCTTCTCACCTCCTTATTTCCTTTTCTTTCTCTCCCTCCCTCCCTCGTCATCCCTTCCTCTCATTCCTTCCACTAAATCTCCTATTCCTTCTCTCTCTCTCTCTCTCTCTCTCTCTCTCTCTCTCTCTCTCTCTCACTAGTACACACACACAATCAGGAACAGAGAAGAAAACACTAGCAATGGCTTTGTCTGTATTTAAGGACCGGCAGGCAATTACAATAGCTTAGTCTCCCCCTTCCCCCCCTCGCCCCGTTCTCTCTCTCTCTCTCTCTCTCTCTCTTTCTCTCTCTCTCTCTCTCTCTCTCTCTTTCTCTCTCTCTCTCTCTCTCTCTCTCTCTCCTTCGTAGTTATTCCTCTGTTCTTCGACATTCTGCTGTACAACTCTGTGTGTGTGTGTGTGTGTGTGTGTGTGTGTGTGTGTGTGTGTGTGTGGTGTGTGTGTGTGTGTGTGTGTGTGTGTGTGTGTGTGTGTGTGTGTGTGTGTGTGTATCTACCTATCTATCTATCTATCTGTCTCTGTTTATCCTTCTCCACCATCTTTCCCATAATACTATTCCCTCCTTTTCTTTCTCTCTCCTCTCCTCTCCATTATTCCCTCCCTAGAGTTATCCATCTTTCAGTGCCATGAAGTTGTTTCAGATGTATTCTTAACGCTTTGAGAAATACTTTGTCCAGTCAAGAAAATAATCTGGAATTAGAAAGTATAAACTAAATACAGTCGTTGTGTAGTTTCTTCCTGTGCATTCAGATAAGACTTGGAAACTGCATACTCTCTCCTGCGATATGTTTGCCGATTTCGTTGCATTCCATGTGCCCACTATCCCATACTTCTGATCGTTTTTATTTTTGAAGGGGGACTGACCCTCCCCCAAGAATCACTGGGAGGGTCACACTCCCCAAATGTCGCGTTGCAGCTGAGACTTCATTGCACAACATGTACTTAGGTATCAAAGCCAGATTCTTTGATTTTTAATTCCTGAGGAGGGCTGCCCCCCTAGAAATAATTATTGGAAAACTGTATATTGTGGAAGACCTTCCCAGCAACCAAAACCTGATGGAGTCCCTCCTGTTGTTCACAGGAACTGTGCTTCTGTGCTTACACCCTGCCTAGGCAAACTCTTTCGCCTTTGTCTATCAACTTGTACCTTTCCATCTTGCTGGAAGTTTGCTCTCATTCAGCCAGTCCCAAAGAAGGGTGACCATTTCCAACCCTTTGACTATCGTTCAATTGCTTTAACATCCTGTATCTCAAAAGTTTTGGAGTATATTCTTAACAGAAAAAATTTAAAGCATCTTTCCTATCACAACCATCTCTCTGATCGTCAGTATGGGTTCCGTCAGGGACGCTCCACAGGCGATCTTCTCACCTACCTTTCAGACTCCTGGTCATCCTCTTTTCGGGACTTTGGCGAAAGCTTTGCCATTGCACTTACATCTCAAAGGCTTTCGATCGAGTCTGGCATAAATCATTTATTTCCAAACTGCCCTCTTACGGTTTCTATCCTTCTATCTGTGCCTTCATCTCTAGCTTCCATTCTGGTCGTTCTATAGCCGCTGTTGTAGACGGCCATCGTTCTTCTCCTAGATCTATTAACAGTGGTGTTCCTCAGGGCTCTGTCCTATCACCAACCCTCTTCCTTTTATTCATCAATGACCTTCTAAGCTGTACATCTAACCCTATCCACTCATACGCTGATGACTCCACCCTTCACCTCTCCATTCGATTCCCGCAACGTCCTTCTCAGCAGTTACTTCAACAAACAAGGGATGAGGCTATGGCATACCTAATGTCTGACTTGGCTCGCATCTCTGACTGGGGTAAAAATAATCTGGTTGTTTTTAATGCATCAAAGACTCAGTTTTTGCACCTATCAACCCGACAAAATCTTCCACAGGTATACCCACTAATGTTTAATAATATTCAGCTTAATTCTGCATCATCCTTGAACATGCTTGGGGTTTCATTTACTCGGGACTTATTTTGGAAAGATCATATTACATCTCTTGTAAAATCTGCTTCCAAGAGATTGGGTGTGCTAAGCCGACTTCGTTCCTTCTTTACCCCTGCACAATTGTTGACTCTATACAGGGGTTTTATCCGCCCCTGCGTGGAGTACAACTCTCGTGTGTGGGGAGGCTCCTCACATACTGCTCTTCTCAATAGGGTGGAGTCAAAAGCTTTTCTCCTCATTAACTCTCCTCCTCTTACTGACTCCCTTAAACCACTGTCCCTTCGCCGCACTGTTGCATCTTTATCTCTTTTCTATCGCTACTTCAATGGTCAGTGTTCCTCTGAACTGTCTGCATGCATTCCTCCACCTCTACGACATGCGCATAGCACCCGTCTAGCAGCAAACTCTCATCCCTTTTCTGTCCAACTCTCTAATGCAAGAGTTAACCGTCACTCCCAGTCCATCATTTATGCAACAGGTCAACTCTGGAACTGTCTCCCTCTGTCTGTAGTTCCTGCTTCTTATGATCTCCAGTCTTTCAAACGCAGTGTGTCCAGGCATCTCGAAATGATCGGATCTTGAATTTGGCTCACTCTTGTATTTTGTTTTTCTCTTGGAAGGAACAGTTTTGCGGGCTCGTTGCCTTTGGTTCCTTCTTCCTCACATAAAAAAAAAAAGTCACCTGGAAAATGTCATTCAAATCTTGTTCTATTTAGGATCATTTATATTTGTTTTATATAGCATTACCAATGAGAGTCCATTTTACATGTGCTATCAAAGCTGTATCTGCCCTTGTTTCACTATTTCTGAGAATTTTTAATTAGGTGATGGGGGGCTGACCCCTGAAAGTCAGGATTGGAAAACTGTGTGTAATGGAAAACCTTCCCAGTAACCAGACGAACTCATTTGGGAAGTTTCATTCAAGTATTTTCCCCATTTCTGATTGTTTTTATTTTTTGGAGGGGGTTGACTGCCAAAGAATCATGGGGGGGGGGTGTCTCTCCACGCATATCGCACTACGGATGAGAATCCATTGTACAACATATACCAAGATATTAAAGTCATATCTGCCATCCTTCCTCTATTTTGTATCCTTTATAAGTTTTGGAGGGGGCTGACCCCCCTGAAGATAATGGTGAAAATTTTTATGTAGTGGAGGACGTTATCAAGTAAGCAGCCCAACTGACCTGAGGAGTTTTGTTGAAATGCGCTTGCTCGCTCTCCCTTATTTCTGATCATTTTTATTTCTTCGGGGGAGGGGCTGACCATCCAAGAATCGCTGTGGGAGTCACGTGCCCAAATATCGCATTACTGATAAGAGTCCATTGTACAACTTATTCTACGATACCAAGGCCATATCTGTCTTTCTTTCATTATTTCTGAGTAATTAGGTTTGGCTAGGAGGCTGCCCCCCCCATTTAGATCATGGTTAGAAAACTGTATGTAGTGGAATACCTTTCCAGGAATCCTCACCTGTGAAGTTTCGTTCCAATCAATCAAATAGCCTTGGAGGAACACACACACACACACACACACACACACACACACACACACACACACACACACACACACACACACACACACACACACACAGGCAGCCTTAAGCATAGCGCAACGGCATAGTTCGCGTTGCCGAAAATGATACCATCCTGCATCACGGGATTGATAAGTAAAGTAAATACGATATATAATTATAGAGGATCGCATGATTTTGTCCGTCATGATAGGTGGGTTTGGAGAGTTACCATATCTTTCCTCACAGTGCAGTTATCAGGACAAAAATATTCCACTATGACTACACGAATATACTGTACTCTGGATGTGTGTCTGTGAGTGTGTGTGTGTGTGTGCGTGCCCGTATCCCTGTGCACCTGGCCTCCCCTGGCTCTCTCTCTCTCCTCCACCCCTGAGGGAGAGACGGTCCTGAGGGAGGGGAATGCAGGAGACGTCACAGTGGTGGAGGGAGTGCTGGAGGTGGGGTGGAGGCGTATTGTGGTGGTGGAAGAATGGATTAGCTGTGGTGGTGCAAGTGTGGTAGGGATGAGACTTCGAGGTGGTCTGGTAAGTGGAGATACATGTGGTGGTGGCAATGTGGTTAACGTGTGGTAGTGGTGTGGTGAAGGTGTGGTGGTGGTGTGGTAGAGGTGTGACGGTGGTGTGGTTGGTGGTGTGACGGTGGTGTGGTGGAGGTGTGACGGTGATGTGACTGTTTTGTGGTGGTGGTGTGACGGTGGTGTAGTGGAGGTGTGACGGTGGTGTAGTGGAGGTGTGGATGCGGCTGGCTCCACTGGGCTGTCTTCGCCTCTTGTTAATTCCTGTAAGAGCGCTCTCTCTCTCTCTCTCTCTCTTTCCGTTTCGAGACACCTCTTAGTACTCAGAGAGAGAGAGAGAGAGAGAGAGAATAACAGGAGGAAAATATAATTGAAATTTAAAGAAAAATGTTGTCATAATCCTCCACATTAGTCTGAGTAGCAGTTATAGAGTTATTAAATGGGTCTCTCTCTCTCTCTCTCTCTCTCTCTCTCTCTCTCTCTCTCTCTCTACGTCAGGACACAGAGATCCATTATTACTCGTTTGGTGCTGTTGTTTGGATGATTGTTTTTCCTGTGGTTTTTGTCTTTTCTACCCTTTTTCTTTATTTGATTTGTGTATTGTTCTCTGTCTTGTTTTTGCCATCTTATCGGTCCTGCTTTGTTATTTTTGTTTTTTCTGTTTTTCTTATTATTGTCATGTCTTTTTTTCTTCTGTTTTGATGTTCTTGTTTAACCTGCTTGCTGTTTTGTGTGGTATTTTTATTGTTTTTGTTCCGTTTACCGTTGTTTTGTGGTGTAGTTTATTTGTTATCATTGTTTTCCTGTTTTCGGTGCTGCTGCTGTTGTGTTGTTTTTGTGGATAAGTTTGAAGTTGTTTTGGTTTTCTCCTTTATTTTTTGTTCCCTCCTGCTCCTCCTCCTCCTCCTCCTCCTCCTCCTCCTCATCATCATCATCATCATCTTCATCGTCATCATCTTCATCTTATCCTCCTCCTCTTCCTCCTCCTCCTCCTCATCATCATCATCATCCTCTTCCTCTTCTTCCATCCCACTAAGCCTTCACACCTCTGTTTCTGCGGCCACACTCATAATTGGCGATGTTGTAGGTGGAGGCACAAACCGCCAACAATATTACAATAAGAACGCACACCACGGCATCCTTAGTGAGTGCCATACCTCCCCAGTGAAGCCTACCATGATGGGGATGCCTGTGGAAGCCTCTTTTAGTCTTTGTTGTTGTTGTTGGTGGTGGTGATGGTGGTGGTGGTGGTGGTGGTGGTGATGCTAGCGGTGGTGATGGTGGTGGTGGTGGTGGTGGTGATGGTAGTGGTGGTGGTGGTGGTGGTGATAGCGATGGTGATGGTGGTATGTTGTTGTTGTTGTAGTTGTTCATGTTTTGTTGTTGGTGTTGGTGGTGATAGTGGTGGTGGTGATAGTGTAGTTGTTGTTATTGGTGGTGGTGGTGGTGGTAGTGGTGGTGGTAGTAGTGGTTGGTGGTGGTGGTAGTGGTTGGTGGTGGTGGTAGTGATGGTAGAGGTTGGTGGTAGTGGTTGGTGGTGGTGCTGCTAGTGGTGGTACCGGTAGTGGCTGTGGTGGTAGGTGGTAGTGGAGGCTGTGGTAGTAGTAGTAGTGGTAGTGGTGGTGGTGGAGGTGGTGGTGTACTGTAGAGGTGGTGGTGGTGATGGTGTGTTGTTGTTGTTGTTGTTGTTTAAGGATCCTATTATGCTGCGTTTCTTTGGTAATTGCTGGTCGTTGAATTGGGGAGGAGGAGGAGGGGAAGGAAGGAGGGAAGAGAAAGGGGAGAGAGGGAGGGAGGAATAGTACTGGAAAGGGAAGAAGAGAGGAAGGGAAGGGGAGGGAAAGAGGAATTGAGTGGGGGAGAGAGAGAAAGAAGGAGAAGGGGAGGGAAAGAAAAAGGGAGAGAGAAAGAGATAGAGAAGGAAGGATGAGATGTATAGGACGAAGAGAGAAGGGAGACTGAGGGAAGAGTGAGGAGAGAGAGAAGAGTGGGGGAGGGAAGGAAGAGTGGAGAGGAAGAAAAGAGGGAAAGAGAGGGATGGAGGAAGAGTAGAGGAAGGGAAGAAGATAGGAGGGGAAAGAGAAAGAGGGGAGAAAGAAGGCGAAAATGGGATAAAGGGAAGAGAGAGGGAAAGAAAAAGAATGGGGGAGGGAGAATAAGGCGAGAGGAAGAAGGACACAAGGGTGAGGGAAAAAGAAGGAAAAATGGAAGAAAAACAGAAAAACGGAAGAGAGGATGGAAGGTGAAGGAAAGGAGAAAGGGAAAGACAATGGAGAGTTTAAGAGTCGGAGAAGGTAGGAGAAGAAGAGAGAGAAAAGAAAAAAGAAGAGAGAGGGGATGGGAGAAAAAAAAAGAAAGTAGAGATGGGTAGGGATAAAAGGAAAAATAAAGAGTAAAGGAAAAGGAAAGCTTAAGGGAGGGAGAGGATAAGGAGGGAAGGGAGTAGAGGGAAGGAGAATGATTGGGAAGGAAAGGGAAAGTGAGTGCGAAAGAGGGAGGAAGGGAGAGAGGAAGGGGTAAGGAAAGGAGGGAGAGGAAAGTGGGAGGGGGGGAACAGTAGAATTATGGAGGAAACTTTTGCCCTATCTTCTCTGCCCCTCTTCACCTCCATCCCCACTCCCTCTCCTCTTTCCTCCTCCACACACCCTTGTCTCCTCCCTCCATCCCCACCTTTTCCTCCTCCTCCTCGTCCAATGTCTGCCATGTGTTAATGTCAAGTTAAGGACGTTTCGCCTTGAAGTGCATTGACGATTTATTTATTTATTTATATTTAGTTCAAGCTACCTCCAAATGCTTTTATTCGACTCGTGGAGTAGACTGTAGCACCAGTCGATCAGGGCAGTACTCCCGAGGTGGATGGCAAGCTGGTGATAGGGAGAGCTGGAGCTCCCGTTTCACCAGCCCTCAGGACTTGATCCTGACCATTCCCCTTTGCTGAACATTTTCAGTGCTTTCATTTACACAGAGAGTAGGCCAGCATACTCTCTTAATACCTCTACCTTCAACTGTCTACACTACACTACATGCACATAAGATATCACACCTCTATTCCACTCTCTTAGCAATGGCCGCTGCAATTTAACTTTCAAAAGAGGTGGTACCTCGGATTGCCACCACCGGCAGGGTAGGGCTGGTGGCACAGGGTCCTCCCGGTCGCCATCAAGCGACTGTGCCAGCAGCGACTAGTGCGATTTCCGACCATGCTCGTCAGCGGAGAAGTGAAAATGCCGCCTTATTCTTCACCAACATCCGTGGGTTTAGTACCAACTTAAATTCAGTCCATTTTTTCATTCAGTCTATATCCCCTCTTGCCCTGTTCCTCACAGAACCACAAATCGCACCGTCTACTGAAATATCCCCATATTGTTTTCCTGGTTACCATTTCCTCACAAACTTCCGTAATAAGGGTGGCACCTGTTGTTATATCAAATCCCAATATGCAGTTGACACCATTTTAAACTTCACTTCACGCAGTTTTGATTACTCGCTGTATAAACTAAACTGTCAAAATATCACCAAATATATCTGTGTAGTTTATCGCTTCCCCAGTGACACTTCTGAACCAAGTGTATTTGATTCCATTTCCACAAGGTTGAGTAACCCTAATCTTGCCCTTAACACCGAAATTACCATCTTGGGTGATTTTAACATACATAATGTTGCATGGTTATTGCACTCTGCCAGGACTGACGATGCTGGTCTAGAGTGCGAGCTGTTTGCGGAATCGTTTAATCTCACACAACTGGTAAAGCAACCAACCAGAATACCAGATAATCCTGACCATAACGCCCATCTTTTGGATCTGTTCCTGACAAATAATCTAGATCAGTACCAGATAGAGGTATTGTCTCCACTTGGATCCTCTGACCACAATCTCATCAAAGCCTCATTAGTTAGCCCCCCCAAACCTCCCCTTCTAAACCTGTCAGGGTGACCCGATGGCACTTTGATAGGGCAGACTGGGATGGATTTAGAAATTATCTTGCTGACATTCCATGGCAGTCTTTCTTCTCTAGTGATGTCAATTCTACCCAGTCCCACATTTGCGATTTAATACTAGCTGGTATGGATTTATTCATACCAAGTCAACAATTCACTAAAAGATCGAACCCTCCAAAATGGTTTGATAGCAACTGTGCCAAAACAACAGCCCAAAAGTCATCAGTATATAACTGTTACTTGAAATAAAAAACATCTGAATCACTCTCTCTATTTAAAATTGCTAGAAATCATGCAAAAGCTGTAATAAATCTTGCCAAATCAAACTTTCTTCAAAACCAAGCATCAAAACTACTTAACAACCCTAATGACAATAGAATATTCTGGTCAACTCTCAGTTCTTTCAATAATAACTTTAATAAGTTATCATCCATTCCCCCACTAAAATCTTCAGATGGCAATATTACAAATGACCCGCGTGGGAAAACAGATATCTTTGCCAGTACGTTTGCCAGAAATTCTACCTTAGAGGAAGCCAGCCAGAATGTCCCAGCACTAGAACTTGACTCTCCCGACATTGTTCCACTTAAAATACAGACAAGGTACGTGAAATCCATGCTAGACAATTAACCTACCAATAAAGCTCCAGGTCCAGATGGAATTCCGCCAAGTGTTTTGAAAAAGTGTTCCCCAGAACTTGCCTCTGTTCTTGCAAAATTATTCAGACTATGCATACGTACTTCTTCATTCCCTAATTCATGGGAAGAAGCCAATATCCACCCAGTTCCAAAGAAAGGAAGTTCTTCTGACCCCTCAGATTACAGACCAATAGCTGTCACATTTTCTCTTGGTAAGGTTTTTGAAACTGTAATTAATAAGCACATAGTTAAATATCTTGAATCCAACAACTTAATTAGTGATAGACAATATGGTTTTCGCCAAGAAAGATCCACCATTGACATACTCAATCTCCTGACTCATACCATCCATCACTCAGTTGACCTGCATGGTGAAACTCATGCAGTAGCCCTGGATATTTCTAAAGCTTTCGACAGAGTCTGGCACCGTTCCCTGTTGTCCAAACTCCCTTGCTGTGGACTAAACTCTTTTGTTCCTTTGATTTCCTCATATCTCAGCAATAGAAAAATAAGAGTAAAAGTAGATGATGTATATTCCACTTTCCACTCAGTTAATGCTGGCGTGCCGCAGGGATCAGTTCTGGCACCAACCCTGTTCCTCGTTCATATTAATGATCTCTTATCTGTCACCCACAATCCCATCCATTCATATGCAGATGACTCAACACTTCATAGTTCATTCACACTCAGACATCCATTTACAAAGTCCGATATCTCTAACTCTCACCTCAGTACAGCCATCTCTTTAAATCAAGACTTATCCACGATCAGTGAATGGGGACAAAAGAACCTTGTCTCATTTAATGCTAATAAAACTAAATATATACAATTTACTAATAGGCAGGTATTGCCAGAATCGTATATTACCTTCAATGCTACAAATATCCCCATTTCCAAAAGTATTGAAATTCTTGGCGTTTCACTTAATAATGCCCTCAGCTGGACCTCTCATGTTAGATCACTTGCTAAAACTGCCTCAAAGAAACTTGGATTATTGTACAGAGTCCGTAACTTCTTCACTGACAAGCAGTTAGTTATAATTTATAAGAGTCATGTGCGCTCTCAGCTTGAATACTGCTCACCCTTGTGGAGCGGATGTGGAGAGGTTGCATTAAAACAAGTAGACAAGATTCAGAACAAAGCTGTTAGAATTATTAATAACCCTGCTATTACTAATAAACTACCTTCCCTACAAGTAAGAAGGAATGTTGCCTCCCTTGCGTTATTTTACAGATATTTCTACGGCAAATGCTCAGACGAAGTTGCATCTATGGTGTCATCTCTCAATGCCTTCCCTCGTGCTGCGCGGGCAGCTGGCAGCGCTCATGACTGGAATGTCACTCAGCCATACTGCAGAACTTCTGCCTATCAGAATTCTTTCATTCCCCGAACTGCATCTCTCTGGAACTCGCTTCCCCAGAGTTGTTTCCCTCCAAACTTCAACATACTGTTGTTCAAGTCTAACTGTTACAGATATTTTATGAACAGAGGCCACCAGTAATCTGGTGCATGGATTTTTTTTTTTATTCATTTGTTTTTCCTTCCTCTGTTGTTACATATAAAATATAAATAAATGAAAAATAATTCTCGTATCGAAAAAGATCAAAACACTCCCTATTAACAATTCCATACTCTGTTCACCTTAACTAGGCGTAAAATTGTTATCTATCTTGAATCCTGAGCTGTAACAAGAGAATAACACTAGAATTTGGTGCTAGTCACGAAGAAGTGCTGTGGAAAGGATGCAGAACCGTAGTACAGTATTGTCTTATTATGGAACTACAGGAAACAGGTTGCAAAAGGACGACAATCTCGTCCAAGTTGATGTGAATGAACTATAGCTTGATGGCACCCTATTGTTTTTCTGTCTGATTCTTGCTACCATCAGTTGGGTTTATTCAGGTTAGCGAAGATGTTATGAAGTTTGTGTGTGTGTGTGTGTGTGTGTGTGTGTGTGTGTGTGTGTGTGTGTGTGTGTGTGTGTGTGTGTGTGTGTGTGTGTGTGTGTGTGTGTGTGTGTGTGTGTAATGGATGTGTGAGTGCAGTGCATACGAGCGTGTGTATGCGTCATTGCGTGTGTATGTGTAGTGTGTACGACTGTGTGAATGCAAATGGATGTGTTTAGCTGTAGTGTATACGACTGTGTGTATGCTAATGGATGTGTTTAGGTGTAGTGTATATGGCTGTGTATGCTAATGGACGTGTGTAGGTGTAGGGTATACGAGTGTGTGTATGCATAATGGATGTGTGTAGCTGTAGTGTTGATGAGAGTGGACTTACATGTATATAGGAGTGGGCAGTGTCAATATTCATGTGTATGTATGAGATTATGTATATGGGTGGCTGCCTTCTACTCCCATTCTCTCTCTCTCTCTCTCTCTCTCTCTCTCTCTCTCTCTCTCTCATTTTCCTCCACCCTTCCTCCCTCCCCTCCTTACACTCCACACTATTCAAGCCTCCCATGTCTCCCACCCTCCATCTCTCCTTTCATTCTCTGTCCTCTGTCTTTCCCCTCCCCTTCCTCTATCTTTTCCTCCCTTTCCTTCACTTTTTCTTTCCTTCTCTTCCGTTTATCTCTCTCTTCTCCCTTTCTTTCACTTCTGTCCTCCCTTTCCCTTCTTTATCCCCTCTTCCCTTCTCTTCACCTCTCCCCACCCCCCCCTTTTCCTTCTTCTCCCTCTCCCCACCTTTCACCACCCTCCCTCCCCTCGCAACCCTTATCCTCCCCACTTCCCCATCTTCTTCCCTTTACCCCTTCCCTCCATTCCCTTCACCTCCCTTTCTCTCCACCCTCTCCATTTCCTCAATCCAACCCCCTTCCCATTTCCCTTCCCTTCCATTCGTTTTCTTCCTTTCCTTTCCTTTATTCATCGTCTCTCCCTTTTTTCTCTCCCCACTCCTTTCCTTCTTCCCAACTCTCCTCTCCAGTTTCCTTCCCCCTTTCCCTCCCCTCTTCCTCCCTACCACTCTCATATTCTCTGTTCTTCCCTCCCCCTCCAATCCTCTCTCACGTTTCCTCTCTCTTGTACCTCTCCTTCCTCCTCCTCCTCCTCCTCCTTACCTTTCAGTAGTTCCTTCATTTTAGAGGGGTGATTGAAGTGGAAGGGAGAGGAAAGAAAGTAGAAAACAAGATAAAATATTGGAAGAAAATAGATATACTTAACATAGCGCCTTGAGTGGAACAAGGAGCGAAGATGAAAAGAAAAGATTAGTGGTGAAAGAAGTAAAAATAATGTATAATAAAGATGACGATTGAAATGAAGCCATGAAGAAGGAGTAATGAAATAGCAAGACACAGGAAAGGAAGGAACGGAAGAGTATAAAAGTTAAGGCAAGTAATAATAATGATAACAGGAAGAAATGAAGGAGAGCAAAGATAAAGTTAATAGTAGAAATGAAATGATTAAATAATGAGTAAATGAAGGACGATGGTAAAGAAGAGAAATGAATTAAAATATATAAACAGCACCAATAAAATTAAAATATATAAACAGCACCAATAAAATTAAAATATATAAACAGCACCAATAAAATTAAAATATATAAACAGCAGGAATGAAGAAGACAAAAAAGAAAACGAGTTGTCTGATATGAAATACCAAAGAAGGAGCATTTTCAAAGAGCAGAACACCTGCGCAAACCAGTTGGTGTAAGAACCGAACATTTGACTTTGCCTGTGACCTTGACCTTCGCCCGATCAGATTTGCCAAACCAGTAACCCTTACACCAAGTTTGGTCTAAATCAGATCAGTTGTTTCGTGACAACCTTATGTTGTGACCATCATCCTTGACCGTTCACTGTCACAATGACGTTTGACTGACTGTTATCAAAATTGAATCCCTTTGCCCTTGCCTTACACTGAATCCTTCCCTTCCACATAATTTAGTTTAGATCGGATAAAAGATATTTAAGTTAACTTTACCAATCGACCTTTACATTTGATCTAACGTTCTTAAAAACAGTAGGTCAATCTCTTGGTTGATTCTTAACCCATCCATCAAGTTAGCTCTGAATCAGACCAAAACTATTTTGTTACTTTGTTCACACATACTTACGTGAACACGGATCAGATTTGACCTTCTCTGTGACCTTGGCCATTGTCTAATTGTTCTCAGAATCAACCTCTTCATTCTTGCCTTATCTTCAACCAGTCCCTCATATTTGGTCTTAATTGAATAAAAGTAATTTAAACAGATCTTACTATAATCAGACTTTAATCTAACCCTGCGACTCAGATCTTCGACCTGTTAATGTCAAAAAGCATGGAGTCATCTCCTTGCCTATGCTATTTCCTCCCCACCACCAAGTTTCGTTTAAATCGTACGAACACACACACACACACACACACACACACACACACACACACACACACACACACACACACACACACACACACACACACACACACACACACACGCACACAACATCCGGTCTGGCTTTGCGAGTGCTGGTGTAAGAATGTCTAAATTAAGAAAAAGAAAGAGCAGGAAAGACGGAAAGAAAACAGCGACAGAATATTATGACATGAGTAAAGAATGCGAGAAAATTTTTGAGGGAGGAAAAGGAAAAGGCGAAAGAAAATGTGAAGGAAGGGGTGAGAAATAAGGAAGGAGGAGAAAAAGAAAAGAGGTGGAAGAAAGAGAAAAGGCAGACAAGAAAGAAAAAAGAAAGGAGAGAAGGAAGAAAGGAGGGAGGGAGGGAGGGAGGGAGGGAGGGAATGAAGGAAGGAAGGAGGGAAGTCATGGTAGGAGGAAGGGATGGAGTGAAAGGAGGAAGGAAAGTTGAGCAGTGAAGGGAAGTGATGGAGGGAGACGTGAAGGGAGGGAGAAAAAGAAAAGAGAGAGATTAAGCAAGACATGGGAGTCGGGAGGGAAAGAAGTGAGAGAAAAAAGAAACGAAGAAAGTCATAGAGGGAAGGAAGAAAGTGAAAGAAGGAATGACTACGGAGAAACACTGGGAAAGAAATGAAAGAAAGTAAGACAGTAGAGAGAGAGAGAGAGAGAGAGACAGAGACAGACAGACAGACAGAGAAAGAGAGAAGCAAAGAAGCGAAGGGATAGAAATGAATTAGGAGAAATGAAAAGTAATGAAAACAGTATAAGAGATAGTGAAAGAACAGTGATATAAATGAAGGCAGGAGTGAAGGCAGTCAAGAAATCAACAAAGGAAGTGACAGAAATGAATGAAATGAAAAAAAGTTGAGAATCACCTTTAGTTAATAAGATGCAGGTCAGTTACTAAGTGAAAATAATCAGTAAAGCCAGAAGTGAAATAGGAATAATCAAGAGAAAGAAATGAAGATGTCACTAGAAACAGAAAAAAGAAATAAAGACAGTAAGATAAATGAAGTCTGTGAAATGAGCACTGGAAGAGAATAAAGTGAAAAATGAAAGCACAAAAGGAATGAAAGAAAGGAAAGAAGTGATGTGAAAGAAATGAAGGCAGAGGAGAAAGAAGTTTAAATAAGCAATTTGGTAATGAGAACAAGGGTGAGTATAGGAAAAAAAATTGAAGGAAGTGATAAAAAAGAAAGCAGGAGTCAGAATGAAGAGAGAAATGAAAGAAGAGAAGGAAATAATAAAAAAAATATAAAAGGATGAAAGATGAATGTAAAATAAAAAAGTAAAACAGAAATAAGAGTAAAAGAGAAAAAAATGGGATAGTGAAAGGAATAAAATGGATGACAAACAGTGATGAAAAGAAGCAGTGAAAGAAATGAAAGAAGTGAAGGCAGACAGACAAGAGTTTTGAGAGGCGATTGTGGCATTTATAACGAAAATTGATAAAGCAGAATATAGCCAGCCGAAAGAAATGAAAGAAGATATGGAAGAAGTGAGATGAGTGAAAGAAATAAGGAAAGAAGCGATAGAAAACAAGGAAGGAGCGACAGAAATAAAAAGCTGAAGTGAGAGAAGGCCAAATGAAAGTAGAAAACCTTAAATAATAGTGAAAGAAGTGAAAAAAATGGTGAAAGAAGGAGTGAAGGAAGTGAAGGAAGAAATTTTTTTAAGAGGCGGATGTGGTATATAATTAGAACGAGGGTGAGTTATTAAGCTGATTCCACCTGAGAGGAAAATATTTAATAAAAGTGTGTGTGTGTGTGTGTGTGTGTGTGTGTGTGTGTGTGTGTGTGTGTGTGTGTGGTGGAGAGAAAAGAGAGAAGGTATGAAGTAATGGTAGTCATATGAGAGAGAGAGAGAGAGAGAGAGAGAGAGAGAGAGAGAGAGAGAGAGAGAGACTAATATGCAAGAAGGGAAAGGGAAAGGAAAGCACATTAGAAAAGAACGGGAGAGAAAGGTTATACGGAAGAGAGAAAAAAATGGAAGAAAGAATCAAAAGAAATTACAGAAGAAATAAGATACCCAAAGAGGAAGAAAGGAAGAAAATGCAACACAGAAGGAAGAAAAAATGGGGAAAAAAGAAAAGAAAAAAGAGTTGTGTGAAGGAGAACCGAGAGAAAGAAAAGGAAAATCAAGACAACCAACACAGAGGCTCCTATGACTCACTCTTCTTGCTTTACCCCCCCCAAAAAAAAGTGAGAGAAAATAGAGTTGCCCTGACCGTGAGAGGGTTAGAGGACACGAAGGAGAATATGTAAACGGTAAAAGGAAACCAAAGAAGAAGAAGAAGAAGTAGAAGAAGCAGAAGGAGAAAGTGGAGGGAAGATAGGCAGTAACACGGAAAGATAAACGAGAAAGAGAGAGGAAAATATAGATGATGCAAAACAGAATGAGGGAAATAAAGAGAAGACTGAGGAAGAGGAGCAGGAGGTAGAGGAGAGAGCATAAAGGAATTAAGGGAAATAAAAGAGGGAAGAACAAAGGGAAGGAAGACATAGCTAAAGAGGGAGGGAAAAGAAATGAGGAATAAAAGGGGTATAAAGGAGTTGAGAGAGAGAGAAGACTATTAACCCTTTGGCTGCCAAACGCGATCTTTGTCATATATTTCATTTTACGTCAGACGAGTTTATTCATTTCCGATAAATTTATCTTAACGTTAATGGAGAGAGAGAGAGAGAGAGAGAGAGAGAGAGAGAGAGAGAGAGAGAGAGTGTCCTCTAGCATAGGATAAAAAGAAACAGAAAGAGAAAGAGAAACAAAAGAGGTAATCAAGAAATAAGAAAAAAATCAAGAGTAAACGAAGGCGGGAAGGAACTCTGAGGTAAAGATGTTGAGCCACAGAGAAGGAATAAAGACATTAAATAAAAGAAGATAATATATGTAGTAAAGAAAGCAGCGTTTGAGAGGCGATAAAATAAAGACAGAATTTGAAGCATAAAGAATAAGAGGATGAAAACATAAAGGAAAAATAATCAGTAAAGAAAAATAGGAAGAAAAATAAAGAGATAGGGAACAAGAATGAAAGAAGAGAGAAGTTGACATTAAATAGGAAGTAAATATAAGCAATGAATGAGAGCAAAAATTAAAAAGAGCAGGTGTCATTAAAGTGGAAATAAAAATGAAAAGGGAAAGAGGACACGAATAACTGAAGAGAGAAGGTGAGATTAGAGAGCAAGTAAAAATAGAGAGAGAATTAAAGAGAAGATGAATAACAGAAGAGGGAAGGTGACATTAGAGAGAGAGAGGAAATAAAGAGAGAGAATGAGAGGAGGACAAACATTGATAAAAGAGGATGCAAAGAGGAGACAACACAAGGCCGAGAAAAAATAAGAGGAAGGAGGAGGAGGAAAAGAATACCAGAGAAAGAAAGAGAAGAAAGCGAGGAGGAAGAAAAAGAGAGAGACGGAAATAGAGAAATGAAATACAAAAGAGAGGGAAAGTGAAAAAAGAGAAAACGTGGAGGGACAAAAGGAGAGAGAGAGAGAGAGAGAGAGAGAGAGAGAGAGAGAGAGAGAGAGAGAGAGAGAGATCCATATACAGTATAGATAGAGATAGACAGACCTAGAGAGACAGATATAGACAGACAGACAGACAGACAGATAGAGAGAGAGAGAGAGAGAGAGAGAGAGAGAGAGAGAGAGAGAGAGAGAGAGAGAGAGAACTGAGGAAAGAGTACACAGAAAGATAATTAAAGCAAAACATAGAACAAGAAAAGAATAAATAAAGGAAGAAAGAATAAATTGCTGAGAAGGAAGTAAAGCAGTTTAATTTGACAGAATGGAAAGGAGTCGGGAAGTAAGAGAATAAGAAGGAGAATCTTGAGAAGTGAAGAGGTAAAGAGAGATACTGAAACGAGGAGGAGGAGGAGGAGGAAGAAAAAAAAGAAGATGGGGAAGGAGGAGGAGAGGAGAAGAAGAAGAATGAGAAGAAAAGAAGAAAAAAAAGAATACAAATGAGAAGGGGAAGAAAGAAAAAGCCAGAACTAAGAAGAAAGTGTGAGTTAAGTCCATCACCACGAGAAGTATTGTAAATCGCATTGTGAGCTTCGTAACCCCTTATTTTCAGCGATTTATTTTTTCCCATTGTACCTCGACATTCCCTGTGTTTATGCCGTTTCATTATCGACATTTGTGTATCAGTACAAGAGGGTATTAAGGTTACCGTGTAAACTAACTCGCTGTGTAAAAGGCGTTGCGAAATCTGAAAAAGAGCCCCTGCATTACGACAGTAGAAAACAACGTATTATTCGCTTCATTATAAGAGGTCCTGATATCAGCTGAATAAAATCGTCTGAGAATAGTAAGTATAATATTAAAAGTCTTTATGTTGAAAGGAATAAATAAAGAAAAATAAGAAACGAGAGAGAGAGAGAGAGAGGGGGGGGGTAAAAATGAAAGAGAAAGCAAAATCATAAAGGAGGAAACACATATTCTTAAAAAAAAAGAAAAAAATTGAAGACGATCATTAGCGAGTATAGGAAGGAGGAAAAAACTCTTCGGTCCAAACCTGCCTTATTTCACACCACTAACGGGTAGCAAAGGAGCTTCTTTCTCCTGCTGAAAGGGAGGGTGGCGGAGAGGAGTGGGGTGGGGTGGGGTGGGAGAAATTGTGAGTGAAAAAAAATGTAATATTGGTGGTGGTGGGTAGAGGGAATGAAATTAGGAGAAAGGAGGGTGGGATAATGAGAGAGAGAGAGAGAGAGAGAGAGAGAGAGAGAGAGAGAGAGAGAGAGAGATGAACGACGCTGAAGAGGGACAGGATGGCGAGAAAGACGACAGATGGACTGGAGAAAATGATGAATAGAAGGGCGAAGGAAGAGGATGGCATTAGTATTGAGGGTAAGCGATTTTATTCAACTGAGTGCTATTTATAAGAACCTAGGAGTGTCAATACTGTCATCACTAACCCCCTCAGGATCGAAAGAAGTCTAGTATCCTCTTCCAGCTATCTTCAGACGATGTTATTCAGGTGAGAGTAAACCGTAAGAGCCTGAGAATCACCTGAGGAAAATCGTCTTGGCATTTGATACAGTGTGAATAGAAGCGCCATTGTACTGAGGGGTTGAAACTCCATCATATTCCGTCTGTATGCCTGTCTGTTTCTTTGTCTGTCTCTTTGTCTCTGTCTCCGTCTGTCTGTTTATCAATATCTATCTGTATTTTTCTCTTTTCTTTATGCTTATCTCCATGTATGTCTGTCTGTCTACTCATATCTATCTGTCTGTCGATCAGTCTATTTGTCTGTCTGCCCTTCTATCTGTCTGTCTACTTTTGCCTATATCTATCTGTCTATTTAACTATCTACATCCGTATTTACTTATCTTTCTGTGTCTATCTATATATCCATCTGTCTCTTGTAATCCATCTATCCATCTTTATTTCTGTACCTGTTCCAGCCTCTCCCTCTACCCCTGGACTGAGCATTACTTAACTACACTACCTTCACTTCACCACCACCCCTCAAAAAAAAAAAAAAAAAAAAAAAAAAATCTGTTGTCCGATATCTCTGGAGTCTAGATGCCTTCATACTACTATGGGACGTATTCTAAGTGGCTCTGCAAATTTCGCAACACCTCTTTCTTAGCGATTTATTCTGTTTGTTTACACCTTGGTATCCTCGACTTTGGTATTCATGTAAAAACTATGCCAGTATATTTTAAACAATGATATAAACAGTATGCAGGAGAATATTACTTTATTATATGCAGAATATATTGCAAAAGAAGAACTGTTACGAAATCTCAATAGCCATACCCTTTTTTATCCAAACTTGGCCTAAAATTGATATATCTCCATCTCGACTGCTGAGTTCTAACAATATATAAGTACTTGAATATGATCCTAGTCACGAAGAAGTGCTATGGTATGGACGAAGAGCCGCAGTTTTGCCTTTTTCTGCCATTGAGGTACATGAAATAAGCTGCAAGTGGACGAAAATCTTGACCAACTTAGTGTGAAAGAACTATAGTGAGAATACTGGATTTTATTCTTATATATATAGCATAGTAAAGCATATCTTTTTTTTTGTATGTTAATTATAAATAGTAAAGTACAGGGAGGTCCATAAATAAAGCTTAATTCTTGTGTGGTGAGGGACGGCTTTTCATGTTCATTCGCGCCATTTATTCATTTTATCGTCCATTTATTGCAGGATTGATTAGTAACATCATAAGGCAGTCAAAATATCATAGCTTTTCACGTAAACACACTGAGCCGTTGCCGCAGCACACGAGAATGGAGAACGCTGTGTATGGGCCACCCTGTATGTTAAGGTACCAGATACAAAAATAAACTATGCACTCTGTTCACTTCAACTAGGCGTAAAATTACTGTTTCTCCTTCTTGATTGTTGGGCTGCAGTAAAAGATAATATGGTCCTAATCACGAAGAAGTTTTATGGGAAGGATGTAAAGCCTTGGCATTGTCTTTTTCTACCGCTGATCAACGGGCAATAAGCCGCAAAAGAATTTAAAAAATCTGGCTACTTGAAATGAAAGAACGATACTAAGGACGAGCTTCTGGGGACTCTTCCTTCACCCCCATAGTGTAGTGATGGGTTTTATTTCCTTTATTCCAGCTGCTACCGACGATATTATTCAGATTAGGAGAGTACCCTGGTAGAGGAGGAGTTAATGAAGGCCTAATCTAACCCCTTTAGGTCGAAATGTTCTCCCGAGCTGAGGAAGAATATAAGGAGATAAGCTGAATATATCATAGTACATAATCGGATTCAAATGGTTAACTGACATGATTAGGTCTTGCGTATCTTCTTGCCGCCCCAACTGGGGTGGGGGAACAAACCTAATGTGTCGCTAACTGTGACACTCACCCACCCTTTCAGTGAATCAGTGCTGTTTTGAAGGATGTGGTCCAGAGCTTAGAGCGTGTGTTGAAGGGGAGGGGTGGATTGGTGGTGTGTCTTGTTGGGTCTGGGGCGTGTCAGGTGTATCTGTGGTGCGTGGGGTGTACTTCTAGTCGACCGAGCACATGCGCCGTGCCGCAATAGCCGTGAGTACGACACAGGGACATCGCAGAACACTGGACAGTTAGCCGCACTGGGATGGCTTGTGAGCCAGAAGGGTATCATTTAGGTGTTTAGCCAGTGAATACCTACTACTTTCCCTATAGAATACTGCAGGAGTGGGTACAGCTGTCAGAGGTGTCCTTTGTCTTGCTTTGACAACTACTGTTTACATAATCTCCTAACTGAGCTCTCGTACTTCACACTCCTAATTTCAAAATTGAAATACTAACTTCCCCAGAATACGTCCCTCATTGGTCGTTACAATAGGTATTCTGTCAACAGGCCAATTGCTACATCCATACGAGCTTAAGGCAGTGGGTTCTCCGTGCCTCTACCCACTGACTTATTGATGGTGGCTGCAGAGGTAAAGGTCAGTCTTGGAGGGAAAAGGTCACAGCGTAAGGCCACCAGAAAACGTGCTTATTGAGTGCTGGAATTTTAGTGGTTAATGTGTTTTTTCTAGCAGCGTTCTCTAGCAGTATCGAGCAGAACGCGTTGAAGATGATGATAATGACATTTTATTTTCATTTTTCATTATTTGCCTTTGATTATATGTGTGGCACTATCAGTACCTATATATTTATCCAACTGTCTACCTGTCTCTCAGTCTGTGTACAAGTTTTTATATCCATCTCCCTCAGTCTGTCTGTCCATGTAACATACACCTCCGTACATAGGCTTACAATCTCAGGTGCGTGATCTTGTAGTCCAGCCAGAGGTCGGGATATGGCGGTATGTACTGACACGCAAATACAGCACACATTGCCGCACACTGACTTACACTACTGAGAAACATACACCTGCCTAATACTGGACTAAAATAAGGGTATAATCGGAGTGGATTTTTTGAAGGAGGTAAGGCAGAGGGACGTGATGCATACAGTGTTTTTACTCTAACCTGACCTAAAATTTTTCTCTCCATCTTCAGTGCTGAGTTGTATCAGTAGAGTGACACTAGAGTATGCTGCTAGTCATGAAGAAGAGTTATGGAAAGGATGTAGAGTCGTAGTATTGCCTTTTTCTTCCCTTGAGCTACGTGAAATCCGCAGCAAAAGGATGAAAATCTAGGCCAGGTTAAGGTGAAAGAACTATTGTGTGGCATTAATCCCTTCACTATCATGTTTTTTTAATTATTCTTGCGTTATCTGGACGATTTTATGCAGTTACGAGGAAATTATTCCAACTGGAGAATAAAATCAGATATAGCCTTATCAACCACTCCCTACAGCACCAAAATGCAAACACAGCTGCACACATCATTCAATCTTACCTCAACACACTACGCGAATGGTTGACCACAAACAGGCTCAAAATAGCCCCAGCCAAATCTATAGTGACTCTTCTCACAAACTGGACCGCAGAACACAGTCACATCCCACACCTCACCATAAACAACACTCCCCTACCACACACACACACACACACACACACACACACACACACACACACACACACACACACACACACACACACACACACACACACACACACACACACACACACACACACACACACACACACACACACACACACACACACACACACACACACACACACACACACAAAATCCTTGGTGTAACATACAATACATCAATGTCATTTAAACAACGCATCACAAACATCAAAAATAAAATAACACCACGACTCAATGCCTTGAGGTCACTTGCCCATACAACATTCGGACACAACAAAGAAACCACCACCACAGTATACAAACAATTCATACGTTCTGTGATGAATTATGCAAGCCCTGCCTGGGCTTCTAACTTCACCAAAATACACTACAACACTCTACAAACCATACAGAACAAAGCCCTAAATATAATCACAGGCTGCACAGTTGCAGTACTACACCCACAGACCACGTACATCAAGAAACCAAAGTTCTCAAAGTCAAGGATAACTTAGACAGGAGAGGCACCCAGTTTCTTGCTGCAGCCTCCACAAACCCACAACATCCACTACAGTACATGGCAGCACATCCACCCACACCAAGGAACATCAGAACAACACCCAGCACACGATACCATACACAAATACTGTCATCTTTCCCCCCTCGCCCACCTCAGACCAGCTTCCAGAAGCATATCCACACTCAGATCACTCGCCGCTCCATTCAGTCACTTAAAGACAACACACAACTGCATGCACGGCCTCCTGACATCCACCCTTCTGAATCCTATCTTCCTCGTGAGGAAAGGGTCCACCTGGCCAGGCTGAGATGTGGACACCTTCCAGCCCTCTTAAGCTACCAGAAGAGGCTGGATGACTCCGTCGCTGATGCCTGTCCAGGATGCAGCACAGCACACCATACTATTAAGCACATTATGGAAGACTGCATTGTACACAATCACCTACGCCAACAACACAACACACTCTTTAAGAGCTCTGTGGGAAAGCCCCGTCTCGGCCATGGCCTTCCTAAGGGACTCGGAGCTGTTCGGCCAGACTGCCTAGGGAACAACTACGTTACTACTACTACTACAGCTCTACCGTAAGCTGAGTAAAATCGTCCGGAGGCAGCAAGAATAAACCGATAAAATATATCATCGGCGAGAAAAGTAAAACACACACACACACACACACACACACACACACACACACACACACACACACACACACACACACACACACACACACACACACACACACACAGAGGCGTATCAACGACTGCGCCTAATTCCACACACTGCCATCTTACCACTATTATTAAAAGAAAGAAAAGAAAATGAAACTGTTGAAACCTTTTATACAGGACAGACTGAAATAAGAAACAAAAACTATTGCTCCTCCTAGGTGCTGATGAGGGATGCCTTCACGTGGTAGCACAATTATACCTGGGTGATGGAGCTACCTGGTTATACAAATATCCCTCACCTCCCTTCCCCTCCCACTGAACACCCCTCGTTCCCTTCACCCATGTTTTCTCTCATAACTGGCGATCGTATGGACATTCACGCATCACTTTTGTTCGATGTCTGAAAGTAAAGGTGTTCCATTTTTTTCAGTCGAACAATTATGAATCTTTGACGTTTAATTCTGAGATGTTTGCTGGGCTTCGGAGATTGTAATGTAGTGTTTCGAAAGTTACTGTTCACCGTCTCTTTATTGATCGTAATGAGGTGGATCAGGATTTATGTCCGCAGCTGTACAATCAGGTCACTTCTCACCTTCACACCCAACCACACCGCCACCACATCTCACCACACCTGACCGCACCACCACTACCTTTCAGTACTACCATCACCACATCTCACCACACCTCACCTAACCCCCACCACCACATCTCACATCTCACCACACTATCATCACCTCTTACCACACCACTCACGATACCACCACCACATGTCATTACACGACCACCACAAAATCTCACCATATCTCATCACACCACCACCACAAAATCACCACATCATCACCACATCTCTCCACCACCACCACCACATCTCTCCGCGCCACCTCCACATCTCGCCGCACCACCACCACCACAATTCATCACACCACCATACCTCACCACACCACCAACACATTTCACCACACCACCAGCACATCTCACACCACCAACACATCTCACCTCACCCCACCATATTAAACCACAGCCCCACCACATCTCCCCTCTACATTACACCGCATCAGACTTCCGATCACTTGTACCACATCACATCACCTTACCACACCTACCACCACACCTAAAGAAAACAAGAAAATATGGACCGAACCCAAACACCGATACTAATTAAAGTGAAACCAACCGAACCAGGAAGAAAAAAAAATGAACGAAAGTGAGCGAAGTATTAGGGAATGAGTCGTAAAGTATAACATCTAATTTTACGTGATATCGTATAATTTAATCCCTTCAGTGCGATAACATATATTTAATGTTATTCTTACTCTCTCCAACCATTTTTTTTTTTTTTACCTTCGGAAATGTGTGTCGTACTGAAAGGGTTAATTAAGAGGATATCCAACCCCTTCAGGTGTAACATTGTCTCCTTACCTGAATATAATCGTCCGGAGGAACTTGAATTGAAGGGGTTGATCTTACTAATCTCTCTCTCTCTCTCTCTCTCTCTCTCCCGGAATAAAAGAGGAAGAGAAAAATAAAACACGTAATAGTACTGAAAGGGTTAATAGAGGTAAGGAGAGGGCAAGGGAAGTGAAGACCGATTATGTGCTCTTAAATGAAGTACTTGGGATGGGGGTTGTACAAAGGAAGTTATGAGAGAGATGCATAATGGTGCTTAATCGCTATGCATAAGGTAATTGATGAGAGAGAGAGAGAGAGAGAGAGAGAGAGAGAGAGAGAGAGAGAGAGAGAGAGAGAGAGAGAGGTACCATACAGGTCACCCAGTCCCAGTAAGATGGTCTGAGCTTATCGAGAGAGAGAGAGAGAGAGAGAGAGAGAGAGAGAGAGAGAGAGAGAGAGAGTCTATCATTATTACTGGGATGTGAACATAGTTAATTAGAGATTAAAGGCTGATTATAGCTCAGGCGAGATAATTACATGCTTATACGCCTGTAATCAACGGCGTCCTTGGTCAGAGAGAGAGAGAGAGAGAGAGAGAGAGAGAGAGAGAGAGAGAGAGAGAGAGAGAGAGAGAGAGAGAGCGACGTAATGACTTCAATGTATAAAATAAATTAGCAAGGATGTAATGTAATGGACTGAAAGAAACATATACCGAGAGAGAGAGAGAGAGAGAGAGAGAGAGAGAGAGAGAGAGAGAGAGAGAGAGAGAGAGAGAGAGAGAGACCCTTACTAAGCCTTCGTCTTGTACTGTATTGATAGATTTGTTGTGTATAAACCCATTATATAGGATTGCCAGGAGATTAGCAGAGAGAGAGAGAGAGTTTTGCATTCTCTTGTGTCATTTAATAAGCGACGAAATATATTAACTATCCTCCATGACGATATGTACAGTGTATGTATAATATATATAGGCTATATAGGCAATATTACATCAGGTCGATTTAAAACCTCTAAGAGCGAGGTCTCTTAGCTGTCTGACCGTATTAAATTCAATGTCGTTCCCACTGCAGTGGGTCGGGATGTGGAAATCCGTAAGGAAACATCGTTATATGTGTTCCTGAAATGTATGCTGAATGACTGTTTGCAGTATAAAGACACTCTCATCCCCAACTGCAATGGGTGGGGGTGTGGGAATCCGAAGGAAACATCACCATATGTAGTGCTGACACATCTTTTAGACCCGCAGCGGCGAGGTGGCGCCAGACCTCGCTCTTAGACGTGTTTAATCGACCACATGATATATTGCAAGCTGGCATTATATATATATATATATATATATATATATATATATATATATATATATATATATATATATAGACAGATAGAGAGATAGATAGATAAGTAAACAAATAAATAAATAAAAAATAAATAGATACATGAATAAATAAACATATATATATATATATATATATATATATATATATATATATATATATATATATATATATATATATATATATATATATGCATGAATGAAACGGGAAAAGTTAAGTATATGGCATGGAAAATAAATAAAACAGTACGCTGGAAAATTTTCGTATCAGAAAGGAAATTACTTAGTCCAAAAGAAAATAGTAATCATTAACAAATTATGGTACTAAAGATAAAGCTTATAGTTTTAAAGGAAATACTTGATAAAATAGGCAAGACAAGAAAAGCGTTGATAGAAAATATGAGAAAGAGTGTAAAAAATGCGGAGTGAATCAAAGGGAACGGACATGTGCTGGCCGAGAAACTGAAAATGCTTGGAAGTTTGTAAGAAAAATGGGTCAAATCAGAGAGAGAGAGAGAGAGAGAGAGAGAGAATCCTCGGTTCAGAATTTACCGTAGTCAATGTATATACTTAAAAAATTACTCTCTGAATTAAATCGAGAAGATACTACCGTGAGATGATAAGCGGAGATAAACCGATTGAGAGAGGCAAAATACTCCATGGAAATATGAGATAAAAAATGTTCATAGGTAGTTAAGATCTAATACAATGAATCAAAACTGCTGTAAATACTAAAATACGTACAGGTATACAAGTAAATGAGAGAGAGCGAAAATACACAATACAAAAAGAGCCAAGAAGTAAACCAGTCAATAAGTAAAATCGACAAATAAATAAAGAAAATAAAGACAAAATAAAGAAATCCGTCTTAGGGTTCAGGAGGGCAAGAGTAGAGATTTCTTCGAGACTAGCTCAAGAATTTCTAGTGACCCCCACCCCAGGCCAGGAATCTCTAGGGACTCCACACACCAGGTTTCACTAACTTTTATTTTCGTGTTTATCTTTTCTACCGCGGCATGGAGAGGGGCTGGGCTAGGGGGAAGGCTGTGTTGCTGACTGGGGAATGGAGGGATGGATAGGTTGGGGTTGGACTTAGGGTGTGTGAATAGGCTCTGGATAGCCTTTGGTAGTCGGGATAAGTTTTGGAAAGATAGGAACTGAGATAGAGGGAAGGCTGTGCTTGTGACTGACAGATGGATGGAGAGGTTGGGGTAGAATTTGGGGGGTATGGATAGGTCCTGGTTAGGGTCTGGTGGTCTGGAGGAGTTTTGGAAAGAGAGAGAGAGAGAGAGAGGTTGTTACTGACTTATGGCTGGGTGGATGGGTGTGGGTGGGCTTTAAAGGATTAGGATAGGTTGTGGACAGGGTCTTGAGAGTATGGATTGGCTTTGTAAGGCTGGATACGTTTTGAGATAGGTTCTGAATAGTAAGGATAGATATTTAGAAATTTTGTACAGATAAAGTATGGGCGTCTCAGCTGAGTTCACCAAGTTAAAATGATTTGTACATTTATTAAGTCAGACAGGAAATGTAGAAAATAAACGAGTCGAATAGCGCTACTCGGAATGACGGTCGTGTGATATGTGTAGAATTCCAAAGACAAGGTTGGAGGTGTTTAGATTACGAGAGGCGTGGGTCGGTCATGTATCTTAGCCTCTGGACGAAAGAATGGCGTTAGATTATGTTAAATTCTCAGGTCGTCAGCCTATATTGGGAGTTATATGTTCTAGCCGACCCATGCCTATCCTTGGCCTCCCTAATCTCAAAGAAGTAAAGCTGGCAGTCATTACTCTCTATATTCACATTATCAGATGCTGGGGCCATATATCACATGACCAATTTAAGTAGTGATATCTTGTAAGTAGTCCCATTTCTATATTGAGGTGTGATTGAAAATATTAAGAAAAATACTTTGAGATAGTTTGGCCATGTATAAAGGATAAAGAATGAGAGACTGACTAGAAGGGTATGTGCGAGTGAGGTGGAGAGGGAGAAGAGATGGTTGAGGCCAAGGATGAGATGGATGAAGAGATGAAGCGAGGAAATGTTTGAGTGAGGGAGGTGTGAGCTGGAGTGAGGGCAGCGAAATGGCTGAGGAAAGAGCGACGTGGAGGTGATTTCTGCGGCCACCCCTTACGGGATTAAGGCGTCTGACAGTAGATAGATACAGTACATTTCCAGCTTGTGATCGAAGGTACAGAACATGCGAGAGTAACATAACTTTGGTATTGATCTAATCCGACAAGGCTGTTTAGTAATTGCCATAAATCCTCGTTCAGTGCCACAGGGAGACGGGGTTAGTTCTATAATTATCCCCTGTATTTCAGAAAACTTTGGCCGTACGTCAGCTTACTTTCGTTTTTACTTCTGCTGGTTGGAATCGGGGGAAACGGAGGGGAGGGAGAGGTTAAAGGCGGAAAAAAATGATAGTAGTGAAAAAGAGGAGGAGAAAGAGGAGGAGTAGGAGGAGAAGGAGAGGGACGAGGTGGAGGAAGGGGAGAAAAAGATGAAAATGAAAATGAAGACGAAGATGATGATGATGATGGTGATGCCGAGAAAAGAAAAACGAGAGAGAGAGAGAGAGAGAGAGAGAGAGAGAGGGAGAGAGAGAGAGAGAGAGAGAGAGAGAGAGAGAGAGAGAGAGAGAGAGAGAGAGAGAGAGAGAGGGAGAGAGAGAGAGACCCAGCTTACTACAGTGATAAGCCAAATTGAATACACGAATATTGGATAAAGTAAATTTTTTCCTCGGACTCTTTCCCTAACAAACCAAGTTATCTCTAGTCCATCATATTTTTTTTTAGTTTCTATAGTTCGTTCACCCTAAGTTGGCCGAGATTTTTCGCCCTTTTGCATTTTCTTTCCTGTAGCTTAGTGGAAAAAGACTGTGCTAAGATCCTGTGTGCTGACTATGACACTTCCTCGTGACTAGCATCATATTCTAGTGTTAATCTACCCACCACTTCCCACCATAACTACCACCAACACCAGCACCACACTTACACCACCACTACATCTCCTGCCCTCTCCTTCCACATCCACCACGACCACACCTATCCTTTCCCACCACACCTATCCTTTCCCACCACAGCCACCACCACCACACCCATCCGTTCCCACCACAACTACCACCACGCCTATCCGTTCCCACTACAAGTACCACCACCACACCAATCCATTCCCACCACAACTAGCATCACCACACCTGACCATTCCCACCACAACTGCCACCACCACACCAATCCATTCCCACCACAACTAGCATCACCACACCTGGCCATTCTTACCACAACTACCACCACCACACCCATCCGTTCCCACAACTACCACCACCACCACATCCATTCGTTCCCACCACAGGTACCACCACCACACCTTTCCATTCCCACCACAAATACCATCACCACACCAATCTGTTCTCACCACCACCACCACCACCACCACCATCGTCTGCCACAACTATCCACACCCGCCGCAGCTACTATCATATCTATCACCACCATCATCTACTAACAACTACCATAACCTGCCACAGTCACAACCACATCACCAATCACCAAGACCAGCACACAATACGCATAAGCTACCACAACTACCACTCCCACCACAGCTATCATCTCCATCACCACCTCGACATCCAAACCCCACCATGACTACCATCCTGTATGTGTACTGTTACCACTACCACAGCCACCATAACCACCTCCCACTACCTTAATACCATTTTAGCTATGAGCATCCTTCACTACCACCACCACCACACCTACTGCCCCTTACCACAATCACCATACCCAGTCCACCACAAGTCCCATTCCCACATTCACCGCAACAACCACAACCACCCACACCTACCAGTATTCACCACAACTACCAACATCCTCCCATACAACCACTACTCGCACACTACCAGTCATCACCATACCTACCACAGATACCACCCTCACGCTACCACTCTCACCCATACCTACCACAACTACCAACCTTCACCACAGTTACCAACCCCACACAACACGACCACAATCAAATCCTCACATCGCAACACACATACACCTACCACAACTACAGACACAACCACCACAACTACCACCCCCACACTACCAGTCTCAACCACACCTACCACAACCACCAACCTAAATCACAGCTACGAAAACCACTGCAGCCACCACAACAACCACACCCACCAGCCTTCTACCACAACTACCACAAAGCTCTACCCCACGTCGATTGATCCACCCAAATGTCAGGTGAGGTGTATGTGTATAAAAGAGAGAGAGAGAGAGAGAGAGAGAGAGAGAGAGAGAGAGAGAGAGAGAGAGAGAGAGAGAGAGACCTACCAATCCTTCATCTTGCTTTAATAGAACTAGTATTTTAAAGCCTTTGTGCTGGATTGACATGACTAGTGTGATAAAGAAGATGAGAGCGAGAGAGAGAGAGTCGTGGCCCTCGATTTCGGTGTTTTTCTTTGTCGTTTTCATTTGATATTTCTGTGTTTCGATGCTGTGTTTATGCTCTCTCTCTCTCTCTCTCTCTCTCTCACAAACACACACACACACACACACACACACACACACACACACACACACACACACACACACACACACACACACACACACACACACACACACACACACACACACACACACACACACACACACACACACACACATCTTTGTTTCTCTTCTCATCTCTTCTTTCTTACTTTCCCTTCCTGTACGTACTCTTCTCTCTTCTCTCATCTCAACACGTCTCAACCCTTGCCTTGTTCGCTCGGGGTTTATTTTCTCTTCTCTCTTTTCTCCTGTGCCTTCCTTTCCCCTCGTTTTCTCAATACTGTTCTCTTTTTCTCTTGTCTTCTCTTCTCTCCTCGTCTTTCTTCTCTCCTCTCCTCTCCTCTCCTCTCCTCTCTCTCTCTCTCTCTCTCTCTCTCTCTCTCTCTCTCGCTCTCTGTTAGTTTAATCTTCTGGAGCCTCATATCCTTGAACTTGATCCTTTTGCACTCTTATTTCTCTCTATCTCGCATTCTTTGTCTGTCTGTCTCAGTCAGTCTATATATCTATCTGTCTCTCTCTCTATATATATATGTGTATATATACATGTATACGTACAGTACTATGGGTCACACAAGTATCGGTGCACAGGGGGTCCGGTACATCCCGAAAACATACGACCAACTGCTGGTGTTGAGGAAGGGTTGTTGGCTTATCCACCAGTGTGAACCATGTTACCCACTATGCTGTATATTTTGTCTCCCTTGATACATTACCTGCTTCTCTTTGTGTATGATCAATGTCTGTTTACATAAACATATAATTTGCTGTATGTTTGCAAGAGGATATTGCTAGTTGGCGATTTATGACACCTTCCGACATCAATGCTACCAACGTGTCGTTCACTAATATTTCAGTGCATTTCGTTCTGTGGTACCAAATGTTTCACGCATATTGTGCACCCATACTTTTGTGACCCATAGTACACTCATCAATAAATAAATGAATATATATATATATATATATATATATATATATATATATATATATATATATATATATATATATATATATATATATATATATATATATATATATATATATATATATATATATATATATACATATATACATATAAATAAATATATATAAATATATACATAGATAGATATATATATAGATATAGATATAGATATAGATATATGGCATCCATTCTCGTATCAGCCTATTTTTTTTATTTTTTTTTCTCGGCTCTCTTATTCCTTCCTTACCCTTCTGCCTCGTCATCCATCTATCTTTTGCTTAATAATCCTTCCTTCCTTCCTTGTTTTCAGTTCTATCCCTCCCTCCTCCTGTCCATCTTCTCTCCATTTCTTCTTCCTCTTCTCTCCCTCATTTCCTCAGCATGAATGTCACGTAGGCCAGAGTGTTCACCTCAACTTACTTTTTACTCAAGTTTCAGCCAGGTACCTCTAGCTTTCCTCCAAGTTTCCTCCATGTTTCCTCCAATATCTCTCCAGATCTCTATTTCCTCCACATTTCCTCCACAAACCTTCTTTTCCCTCCATGTTTTCTTCAGTTTCTCTCCAGGTTTTCTGCACTTTCCCTTCATTTCCCTCCAGTTCCCCTCATGTTCCCTCCATTTCCCCTCATTTTCCCTTCATTTCCTCCCATGTTCCCTTCAGTTCCCTTCATGTTCCTCCAGTTCCCTCCATGTTCCCTCCAGTTCCTTCAGTGTTCCCTCCAGTTCCCCCAGGCACTCTCCACATTAACCTTATGTTCCCTCCAGTTCCCTCCACGTTCCCTCCATGTTCCCTCCATGTTCCCTCCAGTTCCCTCCATGTTCCTTCAAGTTCCCTCCATGTTCTCTCCAGTTCCCTCCATGTTTCCTCCACTTCCCCCCATGTTTCCTCCACTTTCCTCCATGTTCCCTCCAGTTCCCTCCATGTACCCTCCAGTTCCCTCCATGTTCCCTCCAGTTCCCTCCAAGTTTCCTCCAGTTCCCTCCATCTACCCTCCAGTTCCCTCTAGTTCCCTCCATGTTCCTTCTAGTTCCCTCTATGTTCCCTCCACTTCCCTCCAAGTTCCCTCCATTTCCTTCCATGTTCCGTCCAGTCCCCTCCATGTTCCCTTCAGTTCCCTCCAAGTTCCCTCCAGTTCCCTCCATGTTCCCTTCAATTCCCTCCATGTTCCCTCCAGTTCCCTCCGTCACATCAGGTCTGTTGTTGTCAAGGGAGAGAAGACATCCCAAGTATTGTCTTACCTCCTTCCCTCCCTCCCTCCTTCTTTCTCTCCCCTCCCCTCCCCTTCCCTCCCTCCCTCCCCTCTCCCTCCATGTCGCGTTTCTTCTTCCATCCCCATTTCACTCTACATTCCGATCTCTCTCTCTCTCTCTCTCCCGGTTGACTTTCCTCCCTTCTTCCATCCCCTTTTCACTCTACATTCCAATCTTCTCTCTCTCTCTCTCTCTCTCTCATTTCCTGCGTCTCACTCTTTCCTTGTTTTTCTTTTCTTCACTTTTCATTCTTTCTCCCTTTTTTCTTTATTCCCAGTTTTCCTCTCTTTCTTCCTTATTCCCTTTTCTGCTCATATTTTCTATTCCTCCTTTCTCCCATATCTTTTTATTTGTTCGTCTCCCCCCCGCCCTCTCTTTCTCTTCCTTCTCTCTCTCTCTCTCTCTCACACACACACACACACACACACACACACACACACACACACACACACACACACACACATATTCACTGCTTCCATTATTCTCCCCATCCCTCTCCTTTCCTCCACTTTCTCCTGAACCCTTGACTCTATATCATTCCCTCCCTTCCCCTGTTTCTCTCCCTCCCTCCCTCCCTCCCTCCCACGTTCCCTTCCTTCTTCCCTCCCTTCATCCCTCCCTCTCTCCCTCATCCTCCCCCTCCCCTCTCCCTCCTGGTAACTACATCCCTCCTGTAAATCAAACCCTCAACTTTTTCCTACTCTCTCTCTCTCTCTCTCTCTCTCTCTCTCTCTCTCTCTGAAACCCCACTCATATATGCCCACAAAATTGCCATGGCATTTTATTCTCTATTATATGGTGGTCCTTCTCACTTTTTCCTGCCATGACTGAAGAATAAGGAAATTGGGGAATGGAAGAGGAGGGGAGAGGGTGAGGGAGAGAGAGAGGGGAGAGGGTGAAGGAGAAAGGGGGGAGAGGCTGAGGGAGGAGGGGTAGAAAGAGAGAGGGAGGAGAAGAGACTGGAGCCTTTCCCTTTATTTTCTACTCTTTCGGTCTGACAAAATAGATATCAGAGTCATATGTGTCTTGAAAAAATAGACTTGATAGAATAGGTTTTGTTGTTTTCCATTATTGTCTTTGTGTGTATGTCTTTCTGTCTCATGTTTCTTCGCCTTCCGTCCTTCTTTTCCCCTCTTCCTGTTTATTTTCAAGTCTCGATGTTTTCCTTCCTTTCTTATTTTTCTCTTTCTCCTTTGCTTCTTCCTACCCCTCTTCTTTTCTCGTTCTGTTCGTCTGTTCCTCATTCCTTCCTCTTTCTTTATTCTTTTTCATTGTTATTCTTTTCTGTTCTCCCGTCCTCCTCTCCTTCCTTCCTTCCCTCCCCTCCACTCCTCCCTCCTTCCATGTCTTCCTTCTCTCCTCCTTCCTTCCTTCTCCCCCTCCCCTCCTCCTTCCTTTTCCCCCTCCTCTTCTTCGTCCTTCCCTCCTTCTTTCCTTCCCTCTCTTCCTTTCCCTCCCTCATCCTCCATTCTCACCTCTCTTCCTCCAGCCCCTTTCACCACCTGACCTTCTACCAACTTTTTCCAACTCCCCCACCTTCCCTTTCCTTTGTATTCCTTCATTCTCTTCCCTTCTCCTTCCTTCCCTCCTTCTCCTTCTTCGTTATGCCTCTTCATTCTTATTTCCCCTCCCTCTTCCTACTTCCACCATGTCTTGCCTTTCTGCCCCTTGCACCTCTACATAACTCTCTCTCTCTCTCTCTCTCTCTCTCTCTCTCTCTCTCTTTCTCTCTCTCTCTCTCTCTCTCTCTCTCTCTCTCTCTTTCTCTCTCTCTCTCTCTCTCTCTCACACACACACACACACACACACACACACACACACACACACACACACACACACACACACACACACACACACACACACACACACACATTCACTGCTTCCATGTTTTTCTCCCCTCCTTCTCCTTTCCTCCATTCTCTCCTGAACCCTTGACTCTATATCATTCCCTCCCTTCCCCTCTTCCTCTTCATTTCTCCCTTCCTTCCCCAATCCCCCCTCCCTTCCACCTTCTCACCCTTCATCCCTCTCTCTCTCGTCTTCCCTCCTTCTCTCCCTCATCCTCCCCCCTCCACTCTCCCTCCTCGTAACTACATCCCTCCTGTAAATCAAACCCTCAACTTTTTCCTACTCTCTCTCTCTCTCTCTTTCTCACCTACTGTTCTTCTTCTTCTGTTCCCTCCCCTCCTTTCCCTTCCTTCCCCCCCTCCTACATTCTCTCTTCTAACGTCTCCTTCCCTCTCCTTCCCTCCTCTCCCCCATTGCCCCTCACCTGACCTTCCAGACAACTTTTCCAGCTTCCAGCCCTGACCTTTGCCGGAGTCACCCTTCATATTCACAAACATTCTTCAGCCAAAGTTGCGTATAAGATTATTTATAAGTTGGTCTTCCCTCATACAGCTACTACAACCAAAATTGAGTGAATATGAAAGATTACGTATTCACAAACTTTCTTAAAACTAGAGTGAATTTATAAGTATCTTGGAAAATTTAAGTTATATATTGAATAAAGTTGGTTGTTTATGCATTTGTCTTAACTTATACAGCCACGATACTAGCAAAGTGAGGTGAATACTTAAGTATCTTGTGGCATATTTACAAACTTTCTTGAGCTGTAATTGAGGTTAAAATCGGTTGTCTATACGTTTTCTTCGTTTACAAGTTTATAACAATCAAACGAGGATGGATATATCAGAGTAAGAAATATTTATGAAGCAAGAAAGAAAAAACAAACAAACAAACAAACCCACGGACGCCTTCACGTGGTGGCATGAGTAGTTACACAAACGCAGAGAGAGAGAGAGAGAGAGAGAGAGAGAGAGAGACTAAAACTATTATAGGTATGTTGGGTGAAAGGAAGGAAGGAAAGAAGGACGGAAGGAAGATGGTCAAGGAATAGGAGAATCGGTAGATGGGGTGATGAAGGAAGGAAGGAAGGAAGAGAGAGACAGAGGAAGGTAGATAGATAGATAGACGGATAGATTGATAGATATAGATAGTCAGACACTTAGATTAATTGAAAAAGATAGATAGATAGATAGACAGACAGATAGATCGATTAACAGTTAGATAGATATATAGAGAGATGAGAGAGAGAAAGAGAAGGACTAGAAAGAATTGAAATCGAGTTTGTGAGACGTCAGGGTGGAAAAAATAATGAATGAGAGAGAGAGAGAGAGAGAGAGAGAGAGATGAAGTAGAAGGAGTGGGAAAAAGTTGTAGGTTTGATTTACAAGAGGGAGGTGTGGGAGGGAGGGGGAGAAGAAGGCAGGGAGGGAAAGGAAGAGGGAGGGAGGGAAGGAGAAAGCGAGGGAGGGAGAAGAGGTTTGGAAATAACAGTGAGGAATAAAAATAAGATAAATATGAATGAAGGTAAGAATAACGAGAGAGAGAGAGAGAGGGAGAGAGAAGTGTGGAGGAATTGTAAAGCTACTAGACTGCGGTGGAGACAAGGAGAGAACAGGGGAGGGTTGAATGATTGAGGAGGGAAGAAGAGAAGGAAAGAAGAAGGAGGGAAGGAAGGAAGGAAGGAAAGAAAGAAGGGAGGATGGATGGGTGGATTGAAAGAAGGAAGGAAGGAAGGAAGGAAAGAGGGATAGAGATTGATAGACAGGAAAATGAAGGAGTACAAAGAAGGAAGGAAAAAAGGAGAGAGAGGAGAAACAAGGGAGGAAGAAGGAGGGAGGGAAGGAGTGGGGGAGAGAAATACGAAGAAAGAGGGGAAGAAGTTGGGTGGATGGGAAAGGAGGGAGGGCAAGATGAAGGGAGGAGGTTGGTAGAAAAGAATGTGGGAAGGAGGCAAGGTAGGAAGAAGGAAGGTATAGATAAGAAGAAGGGAAAGAAGGAAAGGAAGAAGGAAAGAAGAAGGGATGGAAGAAGGAAGGTGTGAGACAAGATGGGAGCAAGGAAGGATTGAATGACTGCGGAGGGAAGCAAAGAGGGAAGGGAAGAGGGAGAGAGGGATGGAGGGAGGAACGAAGGTAGATTCTGAAAAAGGGAGGAAGTGGAGAGTAAGGTAGGAAATTATGAGGGAGGGAGAAGAAAGGGAGGAAGGTAAAAAATAAGGTAGGGGGGAGGAAGAAGGAAGGAGTGAGTCAGGGAGGGAGGGAGGATCAAGGAAGTTCTAAAGCAAGCAAGGACAGACGGAAGGAAGAAGGGGGAGAGGGGGAGCGGAGTGGAGGAGGAGGAGGAGGGAGAGAAGAAGAGAGATGGGTACGAATGATGGAAATAGAAAGAAACCACGGAATAGAAAAAAAAAAATGGAAGGGAAGAGGGAGGGAAGGGAAGGTAGGAATGAAGGAGAGAGAGGGAATGAAGGAGGGAGAGAGGTAGATGGAGAGGGATGGGAGTAGGAAGAATGAAGGAAGGAAGGAGACACGAGAGAATAAATGAAGGTAGGTAGGTAGGAAGAAGGAGAGGGGGGAAGAAGAGATTGAAAGGAAGAGAAAGAAGAGATTAAACGAAAGATGAAGGTAGGGAGGGAGAGAGGGAAGAAATAATTAAATAAGGAAATAAGCTGACTGAAAAGAGGGGGGGGGGTAGGAAGAATAAAGGAAGGAAGGAGGGAGGTACGGAGAGAGAACTTCTAAGGAGAGGGAGGGAAGAAGAGAGGAAGATGGAACGGGAGGAAGGAAGGAAGGAAGGAGGTAGGTTGGTAGAATAAAACAAAAAGAGAGAGAGAGATGGGAAGAAAGAGGGAAGAAAGGAAGATGCAGACAAGGAGGGACTAAGGGAGGGCTGAATCATTGAGGAGGGAGGGAGGGAGGGAAGAATGAGGGAGAGAAGGGAGTAGAGTAGAGAGGAGGGAGGTAGGGAGGTAGACGCTGAGGAAGAGAGGAAGGAGAGAGAGGGGATAGGCAGATGATAAAGACAAAAGAAGAGGAAATTAGGAAGAGGAAGAAAAGGGAGAGTGGAAACCAACGAATGGAAGATAAGAAAGATTTGGTAAAGAAGAGAGAGAGAGAGAGAGAGAGAGAGAGAGAGAGACTGCTCAATATAGCGACGAATAATTGAAAAGTGGTCACCTTGCCTGAGAGAGAGAGAGAGGGGGGGGGAACTTGAATGATTGAGTACTGGTCACCTTACTAGGAGAAGGGAGGGGAGCAGGAAGGAGGGAGGGAGGCTGAGAAGAACGAGGGAGGGGAGGAAAGAGAAGGAAAGGAGAAGAGTAAGGAGGGAGGGAGGGAAGAAGAAGAAGACGAGGGAAGGAGGGAGGGAATCAGGGATAATAGGAAGGTGAGGGAGAGAGAAGGAAAAAAGAATTGTTGATAAAAAGGAGAAAAACAAGAAGGGTAGGAAGAAGAAAAGTAAGGACTGAGGGGTGAAGTAGGGAGGGAGGGAGCAAAGAAAGAAGGAGGAAGGGAGGGAAAAAAGGGAAAGGGAGGGAAGAAGGAAAAAGGATGAGAAGGAGTGATGGAGACAAAGAAGAGAAAGTAGGAGAAAGAAGAAGGGAGAAAAGAAAGTAGATAGGAACGGGAAAAAGAAAACGAAGAAGGAGAGATAGGAGGAAGGAAGGAGGGAGAAACGGAAAATGAAAGAGAACGAGGGAGGGAGGGACGGAGGAGGGAGAGGGAGAAGAGAAATGATGAGAAACAGAAAGTAAGTTTGGGAGTGGTGAATGATTGAGAAGGGCGTAGTGTTGGAGGAACTGAGAGAGAGAGAGAGAGAGAGAGAGAGAGAGAGAGAGAGAGAGAGAGAGAGAGACAGAGAGAGAGAGAGAGAGAGAACAGAAAAGGAAATATTAAGACACTCAGACTGCTCTTTACCCTCTCAGTTGTGTCCCAAACTTTATAATGAGACTGAGGACATCCGGGTTTACTCATTCCTTTACAGTCATAGCATATCTCTCTCTCTCTCTCTCACACACACACACACACACACACACACACACACACACACACACACACACACACACACACACACACATTCCTCAACAGCATCATTCCTATTGCCGTCACTCTTGATTTTTTATGTATATTCAGTACAAAGGAAAGGTAAGAAGGCTGAGAGAGAGAGAGAGAGAGAGAGAGAGAGAGAGAGAGAGAGAGAGAGAGAGAGAGAGAGAGAGAGAGAATACCAGCACCAAGAGGGAAAGGAAGACATGGACAGGGAGAGAAAAGGAAGGGAGGGAGAGGGGAGAGAGAGAGAATAAGGCATGGAAACAATGAGAGGACAAGAAAGGGAAGGGAGGGAGAGGAGGACGGTAGGGAGATAAAGGCAGAGAAAGACACGAGGAGGGAGAGAGGAAACCAAGGCCAGAGGGAGAGAAAGTGAGAAAGAGGATGAGAGGAGAGAGGAGAAATAAAGATCAGTGATATGGAGGAGAAAGAGAAGAGGGAGAGGAGGAGGAGAGGGAGAGAGACAAACTGAGACACGAAAAGGGAGAAAGGAAACCAAGGAGAGAGAAAGAGAAACAGAGAAAGGAAAGGAAGGAAGGAAAAAGAAACTAGAGAGACACACGGAGAAGGAGGAGAAAAATGGGGACTAGAGGGAGAGGTAAAGATTGAGAAAGACAAGAGGAGGGAGAGAGGAAACCAAGGGGAGGGGAGAAGAAATAGAGGAAGGGTGACACGGGGGGGGGGGGAGGGGAGGGGGACGAGAAAGTGAGATAAAGATTGAGGAAGACACGAGGAGGGAGGGAGTGAGGGAGGAGAAGAAAGCGAGCCTGGGACGCAGAGGCAGAGGGGCGACAATCCCGGTGTGGTGGTATGATTCAATATTTCTGAAGGGAGAGGTTACGGCCCCGGGATGGCTAGCTTCCTCCCCACCCCCATCTCTCCCCGGATAATTTCCTTCCCCAGCCACTCCTTCCCCTTTCACCCTGTATTGTGTTCGGTTCTGGTCACCGTATTACAAAAAGGATGTGGAAAAGCTTGAAAGAGTGCAGCGAAGGATGACAAAGATGATACCTAGATTGAGAAATAAACCGTCCGAGAAACGTTTGAAGCCCTGAATCTCTCTACCCTGACTAAATGGGGGATACGAGGAGATTTAATGCAAGTATTCCAAATATTCCAAGGGCATGATAACATGGCTGTCGATAAATACTTCACAGTTGATCACTCGAATTATACTAGAGGCAATGGGCATAAAATAATTGGCAAACGATTCCAGTCGCATGAAGCTAAGCATTTCTTCTCCAATAAAGTTGTAAAAATATGGAATAAATTGCCCTCCAACTTAGTAAATTGTAATACAGTACAAACCTTTATAGGTCGCCTGGATAAGTATTTTTATAAAGGTCGCCTGGGTAAGTATTTGTCGTCTAACCCCCAGCTTAATATGTTTACTCCTGAATAAAACACTTGTGTATGTATAATTTTATATATTTTTTTTTATTTTTTTTAGAGCCTGGAACAATTTATTAAATGCAAGTACAGTATATGTACAGACTAGGATATGTACAGATAGCCCTGAGTTAACGGTCGCTACCCATACTTTCGACCTGTGATGGGCTGTGGATCCCCGAGGGTCCCTGTTAGTTACGTGACCACCATCGTTTTTTTTTTTTTTTTACCAGGGGTCATTGCTTCAGGAGGTGACATGTGTGCTTCTTCCACGTGGGAAAGTTCCTAGTCTCAGTGGAATGAACGAAGCTGGGGCCTGATTGACTGTAGGCTACGTAATAGCGTCAGGCAAGGCTGCCGCACCACCGCTGAACATCCACACTGTGCACTGTGCAGTTTCCACGCTGTGTCCGCAGACGCCCTGTTATCTTAACGTACCCGTACATAGCGACATGCATTAGTTATTTATTTATTCGATTATTCATTGTACTTTACTACTTTCTCTTTCAGGTTATTCATACTGGTAGCTAATAGATAATGTATAATAGAATGTGGCTTTTCCTTTTCAGTCTTTCCTATGAAATTTCCATGTCAGTTTTTCCATGCTGAATGGTGGTTGTTCTCGCTTTTTCTTGCCAGTTTTAACTGGAGGGTTTGGAGGCGGGGGGGAGCCTTCTTGCTTTACTATGCATATTCTTCAGCATGTAGGGTTAGATCTTGTAGTCATAGTCTACTCTGTAACAAACAGCCTCGAAAGGACCATAAGGTCTGTTGCTGTTTGTTTTCCTCTGTAGTCCTTTGTACTCCTTTGTACCTCTTCCCCACCTTCTCCTTCCTTTTTCACCCTCCCTTCACACGCGTTTAAACTTATTCTCAACACACTCCCCAGGTAATTTCCTTTCCACTCACTCCTCTTCTTCCTTCACCTTTCCTCTCCATTTCTTCCCTGCCCACTTATTCCCTTCGTCACCTTCCCCTTCTCATCAACTCCCTTCCTTCGTCTCCTTCCCTTCCCACCCACTCATTCCCTTCTTCGCCTTCCCTTCTCATCCGCTTCTTCCCTTTCCCCATCCCCTCCCGCCTTTCCCACGGCTAACTTTCCTCTCCCCTCGTCCTAGATTTAAGGATGGAGGCCGGACAGAAGTGACTTGGCCTCATTTAGAGCTAGTGAGACCCTCCAACCTTCATTCATAGTCGTCAAATGGATGTTCCCTACTCTACGTCTGGTTGGCTTTAACAATGGCTCTGTCCCATATCCTCTGATCTACAACGTGGAACCTGTTTATTTATTTATTTTTTATTATTTTTTTTACTGGTTAATAACTATGAGATATACGGCTTCTGAAATTATTATTGTTTTGCTTCTTATTCGTACAGTTATGAGACTCTTACATCGCATTCTGAACAATTCTGGGTCATTGTTCATTGCCTCTGTAGTTATCGTAATGAAATGGATCGATACTTATGTCCGCAGCTGTACTCATGAAAGCTAGTCAGGGGAGGCTCACATGAAGCAGGGCAGAGACGTGTGTGTGTGTGTGTGTGTGTGTGTGTGTGTGTGTGTGTGTGTGTGTGTGTGTGTGTGTGTGTGGTGCAGCAGACAGCAGTGTCGAGTATTGGGTGGGGTTAACATGAGGTCGAACACTGGCCAGACACTGAGAATTTAGCTGGTATGAAGGTCATGCCCAGCAGCGCACATCACAAAAACACCTTCCAGAGTGCCAGCCCTCCGTTAACAGAAGTCAGGCTGCTGTCTTGCACCCTAAGCCTTACATGAATCAATCTGCTCAGTCCCATTTATAATTATTCTCTTTTCACTTTACCTTGGCCTAAAACTGCCATCCTTTTTGTTACCAATATTGTGCTTGAAATCGAACCTAGAACTCTTGGGTGAGAACCAGGAGGCCTTCTACTGTACTACGATCAGGTACAGTGGAAGGCTGCCCAGCTCGCACCTGAGTCCCGCGTTCGATTCCCGGCACGGTTTTCTTAATATGTTAATTGATATTTACTGTGTTAATACAAGTTTATTTATCATGTCATCCCTCCAACTTGAATACTGAGCTATAATAAAATAGATTAACACTAAAATATGACACTATGCTCTATTTACTATGGCCTGAAACTGTCATTTCTCTGTCTTTAATGCTGAGTTGTAACTATCGATTAACAAAAGAATGATGCAAGTCACGAAGAAGGGCTGTAAAAAGAATGTAGAAGTGGACTGTCTTTTTTCTGGCTTTGAGCTACGTGGAATAAGCTACAATAGAAAGAAAATCAAGGCCAAATTATAATGAAAGGAGTATAGCACAGCACAGCATTGTTCACGTACAGCTGACTGGCAAAATTACGCCTTTCACATTCGTCACTGGATATATCCCACCTTTCGTCAGGCAACTTTATTAAACTGAAAATGAGTTCATTGCCAGTTGCATTGAGTGGCTGATTGATGTGACGTAGGACCAACGCTGGATCCCTATTGGCTGCTTGATGTGACGTAGGACCAGCGCTGTATCCTGATTGGCTGATTGCTGTGACGTAGGACCATCGCTGGACTTTGATTGGCTGATTGCTGTGACATAGGACCAGCGCTGGATTCTCATTGGCTGCATGCAATGACGTAGGACCAGTGCTGGATTCTGATTGGCTGAGACGTCATTGGATTTTCGAGAGACGAGAATTCGAAACTCCGAAGCAACTCTAATCCGGGTCTCCGAGATTTGTGGGCTGTGTTGTTCTGGTGCTATACTCTTTTAGTTTGGCTTGGTCTTAAATTGTCATCTCTTTATCCTGAACGCTGAGGTGTGACAGTACATTAACACTGGAATACGATACTAGTCACAAAGAAGTGCTATGGAGAGGTTTAGAGTTGTAGGACTGACTTTTCCCGCCACCGAGCTACGTGAAATAAGCTGCAAAAGGACGAAAATCTGGGACAAGAGTTGGTGAATGAACTATAGTGGGGTGCATTTTTTTTTTTTCTCGTTTTTCCTGTTATCTTATTTCTCCTCATTATTCTTTTTACCTTTTTTCATACCTCCTTTATTTCTGTCTTTCCAGGAGAGACAGAAGGGTGGTAGTGGAGAGACTGCGAAATCGAGGATGGAGAAGTAATGTGAGTGCCCAATATCATTATCATCATTTTCATCATCTATATTATTACCATTTTTTTCTTCATGTATTATATAATGTTTAAGGATTATCCATGTGCTCCTTATGTATTGTTATTATTATTATTATTATTATTATTATTATTAGTAGTAGTAGTAGTAGTAGTAATAGTAGTAGTAGTAGTAGTACCTCCGCCAAGGAGGTTATGTTTTCACCCCTGTCCGTTTGTTTGTTTGTTGATTTGTGAGCAAGATTACACAAAAACTACTGGACGGATTTCCACGAAACTTGGTAGGAGAACGGGCCTTGGGCCAGAACAGACTCCTTTAAATTTTGGTGCGGATCCGGATAAAGGTGCGGATCCAGGAATTTTTTTTTTCACTTTCTTTAACATTGCGAGATAGGGCCTTGGCGGAGGTATGCACTCTATAGAGTGCCGTCCTAGTTATTATTATTATTATTATTATTATTATTATTATTATTATAGGTATTATTATTATCATTATTATTATTATTATTATTATTATTATTATTATTATTATAGGTATTATTATTAGTATTATTATTATTGTTGTTGTTGTTGTTATCGGTATCCTCCTCCTCCTTATCATCATCATCATCATCATTGCCGTTATTACCATCATCACCATTATCATCATTTTTATCTTCCTGTAATATTCCTGTTTTGGTTTTATTGAGTAATGTGATCAGGAGTTTGATGAATCATTATTACTTATCATCACTAGATCGACATTTACCATCTTAGTAGACAGACAGACAGATAGTCAGGTAAGTAGGCAAGATGGCAGGCTGAAAAACAGAGGTAAGCAGAGAGGTAGTGTGACAGACAGATGAAAAGACAGACAGGTAACCATCTGATTAAAAAACAGAAAGACAGAGAAAGGGAGAATGATAGTTAGATAGACAGGAAAAGAAACAGACTAACAGACAGATAGACAGGGAGACAGACAGACGTAAAGCAGACAGAGAAACAGGGAAATAGAAAGATAAGGAAAGATAAAAAAAAAAATATATAGAAAGATATATAGAAATGTAAATAGAAATTCCTGGTATATGCAGACAGAGACAGGTAAAGACAGAAAAACAGACAGACTGGGAAACACATTCGACAGCAAAATGGACAGACAGATAGACAGACAGACATTTAGAAAGAAGAAAAAGTGCGTCATTCATGCATACAGACGGATAAATAGAAATATAGAGAGATAGAGATTTAGGAAGCCGAACAGAGACATATAGAGACAGAAAAGAGACAACTATGTAGAAAGGCCCAGAGAGACAGACAGACGGAAAGATGGAGAGGCAGATATTTAGAAAGCCGAACAGACATACATACAGATAGACAGAGAGACAAAAAAGAGGGACAGATATGTAGAAAGACACACAGAGGCAGACAGAGAGAAAGAGAGACAGACACGATGACAGGGGAAGGGACAGTTCCTTTTCTTTTCTAATATCTTTCCTCCACCTTTCCTCTCACCTCCTTTCTCATACACTTTCACCTCCTTTCTCTCACACTCTCATCTCCTTTCTCTCCCACTCTCACCTCCTTTCTCTCCCACTCTCATTTCCTTTCTCTCACACTCTCATCTCCTTTCTCTCACACTCTCATCTCCTTTCTCTCACACTCTCATCTTCTTTCTCTCACACCCTCACCTCCATTCTCTCACACTCTCACCTCCTATCTCTCACACTCTCGCCTCCTTTCTCTGACACCCTCATCTCCTTTCTCTCACACTCTCACCTCCATTCTCTCACACTCTCACCTCCTTTCTCTCACGTTCATCTCCATTCTCACACACTCTCATCTCCTTTCTCTCCACCCCACACACCCCTCATCTCTGCCAACCACATTCCCCTCACGACCCTGCCTGATCACCAATAGAAAGCCGGTAATTATGTGCAACAGGTAATGACCTTGTGCTGGACAGGTGGCAGTGAGTGATTGGGTAGATGGACAGATTGACAGGTAGACAGGTGCGCGGGAAGACGGAGAGGTAAGTGAGAGAGAGAGAGAGAGAGGAAGGCGTCCATAAGTGAATTGGGGGAGTCCTCTGAGACGGCATGGGAGCTGACATTTCACTCCCTCTGAAATTATAGAAGTGAAGTGATGGGGGAGGGGAGGAGGGAAGTGAGGGTGGGGTGTGGGAGGGTGTGGGAGGGGAGGGGGAGAAGGGAAGTGAGGGTGGGCTGGGGGTGGGTGTGGGAGGGGAGGGAGAGAAGGGAAGTGAGGGTGGGGTGGGGTGTGGGAGGGAGGGGAGGAGGACAAGGGAAGTGAGGGTGGGGTGTGGGTGGGCGAGGGAGGGGAGGAGGACAAGGGAAGTGAGGGTGGGGTGTGGGAGGGGGAGAGAGGGAAGGGGGAGAAGGGAAGTGAGATTGGGGTGTGGGTGGGGGAGGGAGGGGAGGAGGACAAGGGAAGTGAGGGTGGGGTGTGGGAGGGGGAGGAAGAGGCTTGGGAGGGGGAGGTGGGGAGGTGAAGTGAAGTGAAGAGAGTAAAGGAGAGAGGGAGGGTAAGGGAGAGAGAGGTAAGGAATGGATGTGAGAGAATGTGGTTTCAAGAAGTGCGGGGAATGTGGGGTGGAGAGAAAGAGGAAGGGGAGGAAAGTAAATGGTGGAGGGAAGATGTGGAGAGAGAGAAAGAGGGTGAGAGGGGTAAGGAAAGTGGAGAGGAGAGTAAGTGGTTGTGAGAAAGTGAGAGGGACGTGGAGAATTGAATGTGGGAAATTTGAGAGATTGATGAGATGAATGACAAGGGAGGCAGGGAGAAAGGTAGAGAGAATGAAAATAAAAGAAAAGGGTTAAGGGTAAGAGAGAGAGAGAGAGAGAGAGAGAGAGAGGAGTGAAGGGAAGCGAAGAGTTAGGAAATAATGTAAAAAAAAAAATAAAAAGGAAGAATATAAAAGAATGATGAGGTGAAAGAAAAGATGACAGAAGAGAGATTTGATTGACACTTCTTCATTATGCGCCCCTTTTTTCATCACGGGGGGGAGCGAGGTAGGGGGAGAGGGTGGAGGGCGAAGAAGTGGAGGAGGAGGAGGAGGTGGAGGAAAGAGAGAGAGAGTGAAGAAGAAAGAAGGGGGGGAGGTGGAAAGAGAGAGACTGTACTACGTGGGCTAAGAGGGAGAGAGGGTGATTAAGAGGGCCTTGGAGAGAAAAGACCCGTAGGATGGAGGGTTTGAAAGGAGAAAGAGGAATGGGGAGGGATAAGATAGAGAGAGAGAGAGAGAGAGGTCAGGACTGGGGTGAAGAGAGTGAGAATATAGAAAGGTCGAGAGAGTTTGAGTGTGAGAGATCGAGTTGAAAGGGGAGTGGAAAGGTCAGAGCTGGAGAGAGAGAGAGAGAGAGAGAGAGAGAGAGAGAGAGAGAGAGAGAGAAGAAGAAGCAAGAAAGATTAAGCGAAGAGAAGCATGGGGAAGAAGGGAAGAGGGAAAGAGGCAGACTAAATGAGAGGATTGAAATAAACAGAGAGAGCAAAACAGTGAGGAAGAAAAGGCAAAAATAACACAACGAAAAAGACGACAAAAAGAGAGAACATTGGAGAGAACAGGGTAAGGGAGAACAGGAAGAAGAAAAAGGAAGAGTAAAAGATTGGAGTCTGAGAAAAATAAGTAAAGAGGAAGACAAATTAAAAAAAAAAAAGGGAAACTATGAGAGAGAGAATTAAGAAGTGGGATATAAAATGAAGAGAGAGAGAGAGAGAGAGCGAGAGATAGAGATAGATATATATATATATATATATATATATATATATATATATATATATATAGAGAGAGATAGATAGAGAGAGAGAGAGAGAGAGAGAGAGAGAGAGAGAGAGAGAGAGGGAAGAGCAGTAGTAAGAGATGCTGAATATTCCACGATCTCCAAGAAAAGATGTGGGCCTAGGAGGGGTAGAGAGAGGGGAAAGATAAACTCAGAGCGAGAGAGAAAAGAGCAGTATTAAGAGATGCTGAATATTCCACGATCTCCAAGAAAAGATGTGGGCCTAGGAGGGGTAGAGAGAGGGGAAAGATAAACTCAGAGAGAGAGAGAGAGAGAGAGAGAGAGAGAGAAATGGACACAGATGATACAGAGGAAAAGAAGGAAGATGGGAGAGAAAGATAAAACAGAAACTGGATGAATAGGAGAAGAAGAAGGAAGATGGAAGAGGATGGAAAAGAGGAAGAGTAAAGGTTTACTGCGAGACAGGTTGAAAAATGAAGGTGCAGAGAAAAAGAAGAATGACGAGAACGAAAGAGAAAAGGTAGATGGGAAAGAACGTTGGAAAAGGAGGAGACCCTAGAAAGAAAGTAGGAAGATTTGTGTTGAAGTAGAAAGGTAAACCGAGAAAGAGGTGAGCAAATAAAATAAAAAGAAAGGAAATCGAAATGGAAAGAGGAAAAAGAAGGATTATTGAGCGACGAAGAAGAGGAAGACAAAGGAAAAAGAACAAAGGTAAGGGGGATAGAGGATCGGGAAGAGAACAGGGTGAGATGGAGGGATGAAAGAGTAATACAAAGAGACTGGAAATACAGAGAACAGAGTGAGGTGGAAAGATGAAAGAGGAAGACAGAGACAAAGAGAAGGGGGAGAGAGAAATGAACACAGAGACAGAAGGACGAAAGGGGAGGACAAAAAGAAAGAGGAAGAGAGAAATGAACAAAGAGAGATAGAAGAACGAAAAGGAAGACAGAGGAAATGAGTATCGTAAAAGAGAAATAAGCAAGGATAGGAAGAAAGATAAAAAAGAAAGACAAAGAGAATGACAAAGGGAAATAGAGAAATAAATAGAAAAATACCTAAAAAAAGAAAACAAAGAGAAAGAGAAGGAAAACAAGATGAATGCGCAAATTTAAATACAAAATCGAGAGTGGATCGTCTTTTATTTTCACCATTGACAGCCTTCAATCACTTGCAGATGCACTCCAGACTCAGCGATACCCACACGTCTGGTCTATTTTTCAGGCTTCGATAATTGTCCTGCCTATTTTTCAGTAAACGTTTGGAGGATTTGGTGCCACAAGAGATATACAGAGTTAAAACCAGTACCATTACAGTCATGAAGTAGAGTTTAGAGCAATCGGCTTACATATAGGCTCAGGCGATGTGGCTGTTAGTATAGCTCTTTCATGTCGGCTTTCTGTCGATATCTGTCGATCTATCTATCTGTCTATCTATATTTCTGCCTGTGTGTGTGTCGATCTTTCTGTATTTCGATGGCTGTTGTGTCAGATAGATCGCTGTTTTGAACATATCAATTCTCCTGGACTCCTATGAATTAACATCGTTTGAAGTTAGAGACAGGAGTTGTCCTGACTATGAGAGGGTTAAAGGATATGGCAGAACACGGGCTGGTACCAGTGATATGCATATTGTCCTCGACTGACAAAAGAATTTCTACCTCTTGCCCTAAGCGAGGGATAGAAGGATACACTCTACCAGCTCAGCTCTGCTGCATTGCCAAACCCAAATCTTAATCTGTTATTCAGAACAATAGCGTTTAATACACATCCTTCACAATGATATATAGATTGAAACTGGCAGTCTTAGAAAGGATGCTGGGAAGAATAAGCTTAACGAAACAATTTAAGTAATGAGTTGACATAGTGTGATCATACAAATGTGCTGTAGTAACTGATTATGAAGGGCACAGTAGTAGACCATAGGAGCTGCAGTCAGTGAGCAGAGACTTGTTAGTGCTCTTTCACTTTACCCATGGCTAATGAAGGGCTGAACAACACTTTGATGCCTGAATCGTTAAAAAAGGAGAGCTGTGGTGTATGATTTTGCTCCTATGAATAACTCCTGCAGTTCAGTGGCTCCTTTATTTAGCTTACACCTGTTAATACCGGACGATTTTATTCCGCTTTTATAAGGCTTTCAGTACTGATGGAAGTAATGAAGGCCATATTCAGTTCCTCCAGTTCAAAAAATCTCCCCTAATCTGAATAAAGTGTCTTAATATAACAGGAGTGAAATAAGAAAGACGGCATCGTAGTGAAGCGGTGCAGTATCAACACATCACCTCATAAATAAAAGTCCGTGATGAATTCTGCCTTCCATCCTGTTCTTAAACGTCTACCTTTTCTCCTGCTATCAAGGCCGGACCACCTAGAGAGGATTTCAGGGCTTGTGTGGTTTGTCGTTTGTGTATCTGTGTAATTCTCCCCTCGCTGTGTTTGGTACCGTGGCAGCAGGTTACGAGAGATTTGAAAAGGATCTGCACTGAAACACACACACACACACACACACACACACACACACACACACACACACACACACACACACACACACACACACACACACACACACACACACACACACACACACACACACACACACACACACACACACACACACACACACACACACACACACACTGCCCTTCTGAGTATGATTACTGCTGTTGATACTATTTATAATGTAATGTAACTATACTCTGTTCTCTTTAACTGGGTGTAAATTTCCACATATCCACATTGAATGTCGAGCAGTAACAAGGTATTAGCTGTAGAATATGGTGCTAGTCACGAAGAAGTTCCATGGAAGAGATGACTGTGCAGTAGCACCATCTTCTTCGACTACTAAGCTACAGGAAATAAGCAACAGAAAAAAAAAAATCTCCGCCTACTTAAGATGAATGAATTATAGTAAGTATATTTGTGGCTGAATATTATGAGTGAAAAAAAATGAGACCATGATAGACTAGAAAAGGCTAAAAAAATGAGACCATGATAGATAAAAGGCCAAAAAATGAGACCACGATAGATCAGAAAAGGCTAAAAAAATGAGACCTGATAGATAAGAAAAGGTTAATATCCAATTCCACCTTACCGTCTTGGAGGTGTATGGGTTTGAGGATAAGCCACTTTAGACTATATAGGACATTGAAGGGTAGACGACCAGCCGACTTCCCCTGATGGCATGACGGATTGAAAAGCCTCCAGTCACTTCCTGGGCATCGAAAACATGGGTCGCATTCAAACCACTACACCACCAGATAAAAAAAGAAAAAGTCCAGCATTGTGCATTGTAAAAGTGAAATGACCAGGAATTAAAAAAGAAAGAAAGAAAAAAACTTGAGAGCCTCGTACCCTGGCTGGAACGGGTTACACAAACATCAGCTAAAACTGCTAAGCGTGCTGTTTTAAAGACGAACATGTACAAGAGTGCGCTGCAGTTAGAGTCACCGAACTTGAACTCCACGAACGATGGACAGATAAAACAAAAGACATGAGGAGAGTCGCTATTTTCATGTTTTCATGCGACATAGACTCCAAACCCCTTCATACCTCATTTGATGGCCTAATGTAGTCATACTGGAGGATAAATTTGACTAGTAACCAAGGAACTTCATGACTACCTAATAACGAAGGCAAATTATGAGAGTTACCGAGCTTTATCATGTTAAAGTAAAGTGGATATAATGTCTGTATCGGTCACTATCACAATGCAGCTGTTACGTATGAAAGTTTTACGGGTACTGGGCAGATGGAAGAGGCAGGGGAACTTCACTTGTGTCAGCCGCGTTCCCTGTCAATACCCATCTGTCACCCATGAATGTTTTGCATATATATTCCCGGCAGCACAAACGAGTACAAAGGAAAGCAAACAGCAGCAGAGTTATTGGTCCCTTCGAGGATGTGGAAGTACACAAGACTACGCAGGAATTACATGTAGCAGGACGCCTGATGTCCCAGAACGAGGTTATCTGTTAGAATGAAACTAGTCACACTGACGATTTAACCAACGTGTGTGAGACGACGTTATAATTTTGGTATCTGTTTTTTTTATTCCAGGACAAGGATAGCAAAGCAGCAAGTGTGATGGCTTTCAGTTATTCACATTCTGTTGCCGCCGTCCTATTCTTTTCAGCTTAGGGGGACGTTAGGGTAATGAAGGCGTTCAGTAGGTGTACACGCTCAGTTAACATCCCATATAAATTCTGAAGGTGAAATGGATATCCGAGACATACGGAAAGTTGGCCTGATATTCCGCCACTTTTACTTCTGATGATTAACCTTCCTAAGCTGAGGGAGGCTTGGTTTGCTTCCCTGTTCACCGCTGGCTCTCTTTGATACTGAGTGCCAGAGGGGAAGTAGAATATTTGCCTTAAGTGTGAAATATACCCAGTGCAATATCAAGAGAACTTATGACCCAGACTGTGCCAAGGGAAATTTACCACGGTATGTTCAATAGTGTGTTTTCGTCGAGAGGATACTGTGACGGATGAACAATATCAGACGTGAGCCAGAGCGATGACGAAATTGGTTTATGAAGTGCAGTGTACAATTGCGATCTAATTGCGAATAATGTGTAAAATTGCGGTGAGTGATATTGCTTCATTTTATCGTACAACGGTTACTAAACTCATGCATCATTTATTTTTATTTTTATATTCCTTTTTCTTTTTTCTTTTTATGCCCCCCCCCTTTTTTTTTTATTTAACCTACGGGGTTTCAAAAGTCATTGTTCATTGTCTCTGTAATTATAGTTGTTGATATTTGTTCACTACTGTACCACACATGTCACACAGTCATACACTTAATACCATATGTACCCTAACACCACCTTTTCACTCTTTTTGAAATTTTAATAGAAATGAGATCGACGTCTCATATCCTCCATTCCTCATATCCTGGACCATAGTTTAGATGGTATAGGAAGCTTCGTAGCACCCCCTCCTCAGCGATTTATTTTGCCCATTGCATCTTAACACTCTCTCATATATTATTGATATCGTTAAATTTCACCATGCAAGAAGATATAGAGGTGTAATATGGAGATTAAATTTGCTAAAGAATAAGTGTTACGGAATTTCCACAGCCACTTACAGTACGACCCATAAACTCACACTGATCATCTGTTTTATTGACCAGTGTGTAGTCAGTAAAAGTACACCTGTTTAAGAAAAGCGCTTAATAAAACCTTGAAAGCGTACATATAACGTGGGGTTTGTTTCTTTTACGGCCATTATAGGTTGATGCTTAAAATACGATGAAATGGGGTCAGCTGGGAAGGAGATGGCAGCATGATCCGTGTTTATTTTCTGAGGTTATAATCGTGAATATACGTAAATGAATTACAGATGGAGGCCGTCCCACAGGTAAATATGAGAGAGAGAAAGAGAGAGAGTAATTGTCGGATCAGGTTGTACGAGGAGTTTTTACGCTTAACCACGATGGCTTCTTTATTTCGTTTTATCTTGCAGTATTTAGACGATTTTATGAGTATTGAGTTTTTTTTTTTTTTTTTTTATACAGAAGATGAAAAGAGGAAGGAAAAACAAACCAAATGAAGAAAAAAGTACATACATCAGATTACAAGTGTCCTCCATTCATAAAAAATCTGTAATTATTTAACTTCAAGTGCTGTAGGCTATACATTAAATTCCATGTCCCGTTTTTCATTTCAGCGTTATTAACTTAAACAGGTCATTTTGTGTAGGTTCAGGGGCGGCTTTCGTAATTACTTTGTTCCAGGTTTCGTGTCATTTGCATTTTTCGCTACCTTAGAAGCGAGTCCATTTTCTAGATCATTCATATAAATAGTGATAACTGGTCCTAGAACTGACCCTTGATGTACTTCGCTTGTTACTTCAGGTCATTATGATCATTCGCCATTTATTACAACTCACTGCTTGCGATTCAGTAAATAATCAGCAATCCATGAGCTTAATTTGTTAGAGAGGCTGTGGGCTTTTTATTTTTTCTAGCAATTTTAGGTGGGGGACCTTATCAAACGCTGCTCTGGAAATCTGGGTAAATGATATCGGACACTATTTTTACGTCCCAGTTATCGTATGTGCTTGTAAAATATTGAAGCAGATGTTTGAGGCATGATCTGTCATTACGAAACCTATGCCTATTTTCTATTATAAGATTGTACTTATTAAAGAACACGGTAATTTTATCTCTAATAATTTTCCCTAAAATTTGCTGACTACTGATGTTAGGCTTATTGTGCGGTAATTTGTGACGCATTTTTTATCGCACTTTTAAAAAAAATTGGTGAAGTATTGGCACTCTTCCATTGTTCAGGTACTCTGCATTCAGTAAAAGATTTTTTGAATATTTATGTTAAGGGATTGGCTTACTGACTGTACCTTTTGATGCATGATGCAAGTTATCTGATCTGGGCCAGTTGATTTATTTGGGTCGATTTTCTGTCCTGTCACATCGTTGATTGATAATTTACCATCTTCTGACCTTGAGAAAACGGATTAAGGAATGGAAATGATTATATAATTTTCTTTGGTGAAAACAGTGTGAAATGAGTCGTTCAGTGTTGTTGCTATTGCCTGGTTATCATGAAAGAGATCGCCTTCCGAGCCTATTAGAGGGCCTGTGGTATCCTTTACATTTTTCTTACTCCTCACATAATGGAAAAATAGTTTTAGGTTCGATTTTACTTCACCAGAAATTTTCGCCTCATAGTCTTGTTTAGTTTTCCGATTAATTTTCGTACATTGTCGCTGTAATTGATAATATTCGGTACCATCGTCGTGATATCCTGTACGTTTATCTATCTATCTGTCTGTCTATCTATATATTTGTACTCCTCTCCAGCGACTAATGATTTCTTCAGTATTCTTCGACATCCAGGCTGGTTAGGTAATGTGATTGTTTTATCGGGCAATTCTCGGTATATTTCTTCGTTCGATAGATCTCAATCGATTAGCGAATAATTCCCACATTTCTTCTACTTAAACCACTTTTAGTAACTTAAGCCAGTTGGTGTTGGAAATTTCCTTTCTCATATTATCGAGTTAGCTTTTTCATAGTTGGGAACTAAAGGGCTAATTATACTGGCCGTACAGTTCATGTTAACTTCACGTCTGATGATATTATATGATCGCTGTTGCTCAAATTGTTACCGTCACAAAATTTTTAAATCGCTGTCTGTTGCTAGGGCAGGGTGGAGAATATTTTTTCCGCCCGTCGGTGTATTCATTGCCTGACTTGAAAATGCCTCGTCTATCGGTTTTAACAACCTGTTCCCTTCTTTATCTACACATGGATTTTTCCAGTCAATATGCGGATTATTAAAGTTCCCCGAATAACGCAGTAAAAATTTCGATATACAAAGAATCGTATGTTTCAGCATCCAATTTACTGAGCTGTATTGCATTCATATGGTTTTAAATATGTATTAGAACTCCCCCGCCGGTTCTGTGCAGTCGCGTTTTTTCAAACATTTTTAAAGTTTTGTATCTATACTTCTCTAATAAGGTGTTTGTCGAGAGGGTTTGACCATGATTCTGTAATCATAATTATGTTGGGATTTTCGGTAGTTCCATAAGTGATTAATTCGGCTTTTTTTTTATTATACTTTTTGCGTTCATAGTATGGCTGGACCTAGTAGAGCTGTGAGACACGAAAATTAGCCCTGTTTAATCGTTGGAATCCTCTGTCGAAATTCCAGCTCTCATACAAGTGGCTGATGGCCTGGGAGTCCCTCCCCTCTCACTAATCCTCTGATTTTCTACCTAAGACAACTCTAAACTGGCGGCCAGGGTGTGTCACGAACCTCTGTACAGTGTTGCTATGTTTCGCAGACCAGCCATGTGAAACGGCTGTTATAAATGTAAAGGCATCACAAATAAGATAAACACATATGAATACAAAGTTAACGTGTGTATTATAATATATTAGATAGAAGGATTAATGAAGGCTGCATCGAACCCCATGCCCTAAAGCCTCTCGTGAGCAGAGTAAAATCGTGTGGTTATAGGATGATTAAAGTAAGATAAACCGAATCGTAGTAGGGATTGATCGTCTCATGGTCGCGTCAGCTTTGCTGTTTCATTTTGCCTAACACATACGATTTTATTCAATTGAGGGTGAGTCACAGGAGCCTGAGGGTGTCAATAGATGAAGCAGAGGAAGATTGAGGAATATAAATAAGGACTAACAACAGACGATTTTATTCATTGAAGGGTGGGTCATAGGAGCCTGACAGTGTTAGTAGGTAAACTAGAGGAAGATTGAGGAATATAGAGACGGGCTAATAACAAACGATTGTAGTTGAGGGAAGGCCACAGGAGCTGAGGGTTAATAGGTGAACGAGAGGAAGATTGAGGAAGATAAAAGAGCTGACACCAGATAGTAATAACCCCTTCAGTACTATGACCTACTTTCCACTTAATTCTTACCACTTACTGACCATTTTAAGAAGTTTAAGGGAAAATTTCAAGCGGATATACTAAAAACAACTCAAACAAACAATTTACCCCCTGTTGACCATAATCCTTTCCTAAGCTTAAGAACAAAATGGAGAGGGGAGTAAATGAAGCAGAGGAACACCGAGGAATATAAAGGTGGGTGGTGAGGAGTATTAGCGGGTGAGGTGTACTGAAATATAGAGAATCCACTCAGAGGGGGAAATATTGATGAGGTGGAGGAGGATAGTACAGGGCGGAGATTGATATGCTTGTCAGAGAGAGAGAGAGAGAGAGAGAGAGAGAGAGAGAGACGGATAGTTAGAAAGATGAACAGATAGTGGTAGAATCGTTGAGAGAGAGAGAGAGAGAGAGAGAGAGAGAGAGAGAGAGAGAGCTGGAGTGTGCAACATTTATCGATAGGAATAATGAAGTATTAATATTCCAGTTCCGAGACGTAAAATAAATACTAAGAGGAAGATTATAAGAGAAATAAGAATCTGGGAGTGGAAGAGGAGGATCGAGAAGGGAGAGGGAAGAAAGGGAAGAGACGGGAGGGGAAAACTAAAGGAAGGGGGGGGAGGAGGGGGAGGGAGAAGGAATGGAGAGGGATGGAATAAGGGGAAGGGAGGGAGTGGGAAGGAAGAAGTAAGGGTTGGGGGATCGAGGAACAAGAAGGAATGAAGGAGAATAGGAGAAAGGGATGCGAGGGAAGACGAGGAAGGAGGGAAGGGGGCGGAAGGAAGACGTAAGGGAGAAAGGAGGGTGATTAGCTAGGGGAAGAGAATGGAGTCGGGAAGGGAGGAGGGAGGACAGAAGAGAAGAGGGAGGACGGAAGGAGAAAGGTGAGGGGAAATGGGAAAGATAAACAAGGGATGAGAAAAATGGAAATAAGAGGGAAGAGGATAGTTGTGGAAAAGGGAGGGGGGGTAAAGTAGAGGGGAGAGAGGGAGAAGGGAATGTGATGAGGAAGAGGGAGGAAAGGGAAACGAAAAGAAGGGGATGATGAAAGGAAAGGGATGGAAGTGTAAAAAAAAGATTAAGGATGATTGGGTAAAGGTGGAAAAAAAGGAGATTTGAGAAGGAACGTAGGAAGAACACGGCAGTTGTGGAAGAGTGGAGTGGGAGCAATACTGAAAGGGTGGGAAGCAATATTGAAGGGGTGGGGAGCAGTATTGAGGGAGTGGAGAGCAATATTTTTTTTTTGGGGGGGGAGGGGGAGGGGCGGTGGCTGAATCGGTAGAGAGGTGACCTGCAGTCCTAATGGACTCAGGTTCGAATCCCGGCTGGAGCAGGTTGCAGTTTAAGGATTTGAATTTCATTAAAGCAGACCCTACTGATCTACCAGATGGCCCGCCGATATGTCATAAAAATACCCCAGCTAATACCAGTACACCAGTCCTGTATGAGACAGCCTTAGCATGTATTCAATATGGACGGTGGGTGTTAGCGCCGAAGTGGTGACATGTGGAGGTGTAGGAGGACTACTGGGCCTTGGGATAGGTAACTGCCCCCAAGAAATAGGCCCTGAGCCTTTGCCCAGAGTCGGACACGTAAAATATATATATATATATATATATATATATATATATATATATATATATATATATGTATATATATATATATATCATCATCATCATCAGCCATAACTAGTCCACTGCTGAACAAAGGGCTCCCCCAACCTTTTCCACGAATTCTTTGACTGAGCCAATCTTTGCCACGTTGTTCCCTGCAAATTTCTCTATCTCATCTCTCCATATCCTGTCTGACCTTTTCCTGCTACGCTTACATTCTCTTGGTGTCCAGTCCGTCAGCCTCTTACTCCATCGGTTATCCCTTATTCTTGCTGTATGGCCTGCCCACGTCCATTTCTGTTCTTTTATAACTTCTATAATATCTTTGACTTTAGTCTGCTCTCTCACCCAAGTTGATCTTTTCCTGTCTCTTAAAGATATTCCCAACATTGACCTTTCCATTGCTCTCTTAGGACGGATTAGTTTACTTTCCATTGATTTTGTCAGTTTCCAGGTCTCACAACCATACGTCATAGCTGGAATTATACATTCGTTATATACTTTTCGTTTCATACAACCTGGCAAGCTACTTTTCATAATGTCTCTATGTTTACCGAAAGCTTTCCATCCATTTGTAATGCGTCTTTTTATTTCGCTATCATGATCTTTCGTTAATTTTAGTATTTGTCCCAAGTAGTTGTACTCCTTAACTTCTTCAAGAATTTCGTCGCTTATTCTGATAACGCTCTTTGGTGTCTGTGGATTAAACATTACTTTAGTTTTACTTCGGTTCATCTTCAGTCCTACTTTCAGACTTTCTCTGTTCAGGTCATATATATATATATATATATATATATATATATATATATATATATATATATATATATATATATATATATATATATATATATATATCATCAGCCAAAACTAGTCCACTGCTGAACAAAGGCTTCCCCCAACCTTTTCCACGAATATATATATAAATATATATATCATCATCATATCATCATCATCATCATCAGCCGTTTGAGTATCCACTGCAGGACCGGCCTATCCCGACCGAAGTGGGGACGATACAGCCAATGTATCTCTAACAAGTGGCTTAGGCTGTCTGGTAGAGATTGTATGTAGGGTGAGAAGTGCTTGTAAGTGTAATTGTAGTGTTGGAGTGGCTTTGGATGTGTGTGTGTAGTCTGTGAACCAAGTGTACACGGCCCGCGCAAGCCGACATGCACTTTATAGTAAGCGACATGCACCCCTTGTGTCCGCCAGTGCAGTACGTGGCCGGGTGAACACTCCCAAGGTTTATGACCCTGGCGGGGCGCGAACCCTGGCTCACCCGTGTACGAAACGCACACTCTACCACTATACCACAGAGGTTCATATATATATATATATATATATAGAGGGAGAGAGAGAGAGAGAGAGAGAGAGAGTGGGGAGCAGTACTGAAGGGGCTGGGAGGCAGTATTGAGAGGGAGGAGAGTACCACTGAAAGGGGCGGAGGAGCAGTATTAATGGGAGGAGAGTACTACTGAAAGGGTGAGGGAGCAATGTTGATGAATGGGGAGGAATACTAAGTGGGTGGGGAGCAGTACTGAAGGGGCTTGGAGCATCATTGATGGGTAGGGAGGAATACTGAAGGGCAGCGGAGCAATATTGATGGGTGGGGGAGGAATGCTGAAGGGGCGAGGGAGCAATATTGATGGGTTGGGAGAAATACTGATGGGGCGGGAGAGCAATATTAATAGGTGGGGAGGATTGCTGAAAGGGCGGGGGAGCAATATGAAGGGAAGGGGAGCAGTATGGAGGGGGTGGGGGAGCCGAATTTGAGAGTAACTACGTAATGCACACTTCCTTGACGTGGGGGTGTGGGAGCAATATTGACTGGGTGAGGCAGCACTAATGAGTTGATGGGGAGAGCAGTATTCAGAGGGGAGAGGCAGTTTTGAAGGATTGGGTGGTGATACTAGAGAGTTAAAGTAAGCAATATTGAAATGGTGGGGAAGCAACCTTTTGAGGGTGCCGGGGGAGCAATTTTGGGGGTGGGGAGCAGTACTGAAGGGGTGAGGAACAATATTGAAGGGATGGGAAGCATTATTGATGGGCTGTGCTAACATTATTGATGGAGAGTGGAGCAATATGAGGGGTGCAAGAGCAATATTGAAGAGATGGGGGGGACAGTATTGACGGGGTGGGGCAGTAATATCGTGGGAATTGGGGAGCAATATTGAAGCAGTGTGGGAGCAATATTAAGGGGGTGGGAGAGCAATATTGAGGGAGTAGGAAGCAATAATGAACAACACTGAGCGGATGAAGGAGCAATAGTGACGAGGTGGGGGAGTAATACTGATGGGTTGAGGTAGCAGTATAGGTGAGTGGGGGAGCAGTATTGAGGGGTTGAGAAGCCAGTATTATGGGGGTTGGGAGCAATATTGAGAGGGTGAGGGAGAAATATTATTAAGGTGAGAGAGTAATACTGAAGGGGTAGGTGAGAAATATTTAGGGATCGGGTGGGCAACATTGAGGAAGTTGGCGAGCAATATTAACAGGATGGGGAGCAATATTGATGAGGGGGTGGGTGAACAATATTTTGGGAGTGGAGAGCAATACCAAAAGGGTGGACATCTAGAATGAGGGAGCGGGTGGGTAATATTTAAGGGGGAGGTGGAGCAATATTAATAGGGTGCGGTTTCAACACTGAGAGGGTGGGTGAGTAATATTGAGAGGTGCACTACATAACTCACACACCATTGACCTGGGCAAAAGGGCGCCTATAAATACAGGAGCATGACAGTCTGGCTGATGGATAGATTTACCCTTTTGTCCTGACGTTCGTTCCCACTTCCCACTGAATCTTTACTTCGAATTCCTCCCTCCACCCATGGCCTGTGGTTCGAATCCCATTTCATACTGAATCTTTACTTCTAATCCCACTTGTAATTAAATCTTTACTTTGAATCTCACTTCTCATTGACTCTTTACTTCGACCTTCCTCCACTTATGGCTTCAGATTCGAATCCCACTTCCTACTGAATTTTTACTTCGAATCTCACTTCTCACTGAACTGCTTAATGAGTCATATCTCCGAATTCCTTTCTACATTTTTGATCTTACCGGTCATTTGAGTTACTTAAATGATATGTCACTGTTCGGAAAGTACATGGCACATGATCGATTCTTGCTGAATATCAGTCCTACGGTTTTTGCACTTCGCTGACAGCTGCCAGCCTTTTGCCAAAGACCGCATGTGTGGATGAGTCAGAACATCCTACCGTATTTTCGTGATTATCAGTACTTAGAATCCCACTTTCCAAAGAATCTTTACTTCAAATCCCACGTCCTCATGAATCATTATTTCAGATCCATCTTTTCACTGAATCTTTGGGTAGAATCCCACTTCTTACCTTTTCATTCGAATCACTTTTCCTCACTGAATCTCTGCTTCGAATCCCACATGTCATTGGATCTTTACTTTGAATCCCACTTGTCACTGAATCTTTTCTTCGAATCACCCCCTACACTCATGGTTTAAGTTGGAATCCCATTTCCAAACTGAAGCTTTACTTCGAAACCCACTTCTCACTGAATCTTTACTTCGAATCTCATACCTCATTGAATCTTTACTTTTTATCCCACCGCTGAAATTTTACTTGGAAACTCACTTTTCGGTGAACATTTACTCTGAAGCCCTTTTCTCAACAAATCTTTACTTCGACCTTCCTCTATTCATGGTATTTGGTCCAAATCCCGGTTCTCACTGAATTAGTATTTCGAGTACCACTTCAGATTGAATCTTTACATCTAATCTCACAATTCCAGTTCCATGAGTCCTTACTTCGAATACCGGGTCTCACTCTTTACTTTGATACCCTTCCTCCCTTAATTAAATTAGGTTCAAATCCCACTTTAGTGAATCTTTATTTTTAATCCCAGTTTAGTGAATCTTTATTATTAATCTCAGTTCTCATTGAATCTTTATTTCGAATCCTACTTCTCAGTAAATTATTACTTTGAATCCCTCTTCTCATACAATCTTTGTTTTGTATATCACTTCTCAATGAACCTTAATTTTGAATCACACATTTCACTGAATTTTTACCTCAAATCTCACTTCTCACGGTCTTTACTTCAAATCCGACTTCGTACTGAATCTTTGCTTTGAATCCCACTTTCACTTAATCTGTACTTTGAATCCTACACCTCATTGAATATTCATTTCGACCTTCCTTGACTAATGGTTTTAGGTTCGAATCCCACTTATCACTGAATATCTGTTTCGAATCCTACTTTTCACTGAATGTTTTTTTTTTTTTTTTTTTTTCGAATCCCACTTCTTACTGAACATTTACTTCGAATCCTTTCCTAAGTTAATGATCTAAAGCTTTGAATCCTTTCCCACCTGAGTCTTTACCTCGAATCCTTCCGGCACTCTCGGTTTTATATTCGAATCCCAGCCGTCACTGAATCTTTACCTCGAATCTCTCCTACTCTGATGATCCTCACTGATTATTAACCACTTTAGCCCAATGACATTTTTTTAAAGTTTATTTTTGCTACCTCCAGACGGTTTTCTTAGCTTAGAACAACGATTGGTGGTGATTAGCATAGAAAGTGCATTAACCCCTTCACAAAATTAATTCTCTCACAAAGCTGAATAACATTGTCTAAAGGTAACAAAAATATAGTGCCAAAATACGTCATCAGCTTGAAGGTTGTCATTTCGAATCCCTGTCACTCTGAATCCTATGTTCGAATCACTCCCATGCTGATTTTTTAAAAAATCGAAATTCCTTTGTTCGCTAAGGGTTTAAAGTCGGAACCTTTTATTCCCTGATGGTTTTAAGCTCAATCCCCTTTTACACAGATGGTTTGATATCCCTTTATTTACAGATGGTTTGAAGTCTGAATGCCTTCCTCACAAAATTTTAACCACATATCTCTTCTGCATTATGGCAGTCACTCAGCACCCGTCTAGCTTCACAGTCTCACCTGTTTTCTGTTAACCGGTGCTCTCAGACTTTCGTGTATGTAACAGGTCAGCTCTGGAACGGTCTCCTTCAGTCCGCGTTTCCCATTGGCTATGACCTTTAGAAACGAAATGTGTCTAGGCATCTCGAACAGAGCACATCTTGAATTTGGCTTAATTTTCGTTCAGCGTTCTTCGTAAACCTCTTCATGATTGAAACAGCTCTAGTGCTCCATTCAACTAACAGCAGACGATTATCTTCGGCAGAAAGTAGGCATTGGAAGTTTGGAAGTGTTAATACTGATGTCTGTAACTCTCAGATGGTTGGGATAATTCTAGTTATTTCAGCATTAGATCAGAGTATTTAATTCAGCTGAGGGGAGTTATGAGAGCCTGAAATGTTAATATTGGTACCATTAACCCTCTGATGCTCGGGATAAATCGGGATATAGTGGGACAGTGAGTAATAGGAGTCAGAGTGTTAAAATATAAGATAGAAGATATATTTATTTACAGGGAATAATATGGAGTTTTTATCAGCATTTAGATAAGAGATTTGTAAAGGAAGGGTCCTGGAGGTGCGGTGGTCGGGGTTCTTTAAAATGAAGTTGAAATGAGATGTGAATAATAGATGGAGAGAGGCCGAGGAGAAGGTTAGGGAAAAGGAATAGATGGAGAGAGAGAGAGAGAGAGAGAGAGAGAGAGAGAGAGAGAGAGAGAGAGAGAGAGAGAGAGATTAGTTATTTCCACTTTTCTTTATCTTATTATAGACCCATTAACGTCATGCCACTTATTTAGAAATCCTTCCGTCAGATGAAGTATTTTTATTTTATTCTTCCTCTGTAGACGATTTTATGCAGCCGCGGGAGGAACTTTTCGAGCTGGTGAGGTTTGATGCAGCCTTCATTAACCCCTTCAGTACGAGGAACTTTTTGTAAATTGAGCAGAAGAAAGAAAAAAAAAAAGATCTTACCTCATCCTCAGGTAGGAAAAGAGGCCTGGATGATGATGATGATGATGATGATGATGATAATGATGATGATGGACGCTCCTTAACATATTTCGTTTAAAAGACTGTTTTTTGTCAAAGGGAAAACATACTGACGAAAACAAGAACTAGAACTGAACTGTTGTGTATATGAAAGAAAGAGCACTTTTTACATTCTTGCATGAGAGAGTTGGACAGACAAGCAGTGATAAATGTGTCGCCAAATGAGTGCTGCATGCCCACCTTAATGGGAAAGGGGTACATACGGAGAATTCAGAGGAGCAGTGTTCAGAGTCGCCTTCCACAAACCCTCTCCCTCGTCCCTCCTCTGACCTTTCTTCCCACCTCAGTCCGCGCTACTCACACTCGCACTAGTTCTATCGTTCTTCCCAGTCTCACACCCTTTTTACACCCACTTTCCTCGGCCTTCTCCCCTCCCCTCTCCCTCCATCTTTCTCCTCATTCTACCCACCTTCATCTATCCTTCCTTCCTTCTCCCACCTCCCCATGTCCTCCTTCATAATACCTCCTTCTCCCTTCCCCCATTTCCCCCCTTCCTCTTCCTTTTTCTCCCACTTCCTCTTTCCCTCTTGTTCTTCGCTTCTCCTCCTTCCAAATACATCCTATCTCCCCACTCCTCCTTTCCCCCCCTTTCCTCCATCCCACTACTTCTCCCTTCTCCTCCCTCCACTCTCCTCCTTTCCTCAACTCTGAACAGCGTTTCTGGTGTCAAACTGTCAAGAAGTTCTCCAAACCCCCGCCCACTCCTTCTCACCCCTCCCCCCTCCCCCCATCCTTCTCCATCTTCCCTCCTCCTGTTCCCCCTCCTCCCCCATCTCCTCTCCTGTTCCCCCTCCCCTAACCACCCTTCCCTCCTCTACCACTGCCCCCCTCCTTCCACGTCAGCAGTAAAGGGTAACACGCATAAGAAATGTACTAGTCTTCAGTTACCCCTGCTAAACATTTCTCTGGACAGAAAATGGTGACATACATTGTTAACATTGCTTGCCGTCCATGCAGTCTGGGATAAAGTGTAGTTTGTGAGTTTGGAATTCTTTTTGTTCGGGGTCACAGTCCGGCTGGGGTTTAAGGCGCGCACGAGTACACACACACACACACACACACACACACACACACACACACACACACACACACACACACACACACACACACACGGAGCACGCACTCACATAGAAATATTTAATAAGATAGTGGAAAAATACACGACATTACAAGCCTACTTAATGGTGTTCAAATACAGTTCTGTTAGGTACGAACACACACACACACACACACACACACACACACACACACACACACACACACACACACACACACACACACACACACACACACACACACACACACACACACACACACACACACACACACACGGCAAAAAGAAAAAAAAAACTTGCTTCCTTACTATTTTTAACCCTTTAACTGGCTCGCCTGCTCAGTTTTATTAATCCATATGAATCAATTGTGTAAATCTCTGACCCTCAATTAACAACAAACTTAAAAAAAACGAAAAAACAGAAAAAAAAAAAAAAACTGATTTTCGTGGTTGTTTGTGGCAGCTGCTTGTTATGCCGAGTTGTTTGTTGTTATTGTTTCGGTGCTTCGAGAGGTTCGGTACAGTTCAGTGTCAGGGGTACAACTCTTGCCCATAACATATCTCTTAGTCGAAATTAACCCCTTCAGTCCAGTTCTTCATTTTTCATCCTGTTCATGCTATCACCAGACGATTTTTACTCAGTTAAGAAAGGATTTCTGGGAGTGAAGGAGTTTATGAAGCTTCTGTCTAATCCCTCCAGTTCCAACAGTTTCTCCTAAGCTGAATGAAATCGTCTGGAGAAAGTGAAAATAAAGACTAAATTACGTCCTCGCGGTGAATAGGGTTAAATACGTGTCAGCCAGATCAACCGAAGTCACTTTACAGACCGTCCTGACTGGAGGGTGATGTGAGTGTGGTGACAGGGATGGCCAAATGTTCAGCATCAGTCACGTGTATGAAAATGTGAGGGAGAGGCCACACCTGCCTAACACATGTGATTGACGAGAAGAAACGAGGCACAGGGTTCCATCAAGGTTCGACCCTGGTAGTGCGGGAAAACGGACCCTGTGCATCGTTTCATCTTGGCGGTCACATGTTTGGAGCAAATGTGGCTGCGCCCTGAGATACCCTAATAATAGACTCTAAACCGACGCACCCAACCAGCGGTGTTGCGTTTTAGAGCCGTAATCTTTGTGGCATGGGAGACTTTGTATCACATCCTTCATATCAAATTATTCAGCAAATTTTAGCGTAGTATCCTTCTGTATGCTGTTAATGGTAGGTGTGTTGGTATTAAAACAATATAAATAACATACAAGAGAACTGGTAAGACTTCTGACAGATGTATATGAATGGTGTAGAGAAACACAAGTCTGATCCATAAGTTTATTCCTGACTAGTTTCGCACAGAAACTGAAGAAGCCTCTGTGAGAAACTAGTCAGGAATAAACTTCTGTCTCACACTCGTGTTTCTTTACACCACCCACATATATATAAAAGAATGCCAAGGTGTTGTAAATCGCTAAGGAATCCCATGTACTGTAGATGTGAGTGAGTGAGTGAGTGAGCCTGCGAGCGAGCCCATGAATTAACACCAAGGTGGATTTGAAATCTTATATTAACTGTAAATATCGAGTTATTCCTACATACAACCACTCATACCATGCAGACGTTCATGTAATGGAAGCGGCCATTTTAGTGGATTTAATATGATATGACTCCAGACTGATGTGTACCAGTGAACCAGAGTATGACACACTGGATATAGTACCAGTTTCGGTAATCCTTAAGGAGACGTAGGATTCGAACCAGCGCTTGCAACTGCGTGAGTACAGCAGCTTACCAAGTGATAGATAATCTACCTTTGGACTGATTCAGCGATTTTGTAAGGGTGGACTCGTACAGAAGTGCGTTTTCGAGTATGAGGAGGATCCATCAATTAACGAAGTGTGATTACATAAGGGATAGGTTAGGTTAGGTTGGGTTGAGTCTGGTTAGCTTAGCATAAAGTAGGTTAGGTTAGGATAAATAAGTTTGGATTAAGTTACATGTATTTAGGTTACGTTTGGATAAGTAGACAGTAGACACTGATAAGGGGAATTTCGTTCAAAAATGGCGGTCTAAGATGGCGTCCGTCTTTCGTCGCGCACCACAAGATGGCGTCCGTCTGTAGACATACACCGCTTTTTAAATACTTTTCACGACCTTTAAGAGAAAAAAAAAAACATTGAAACTTGAAAACGTGATCAAAGAATACTTGAAGAATCTCACGAAGAGCTCAGGTAAGAGGAAAAAAAAAGAAGCAACTTGCAAACTAAGGTGGTCCTATGTCTCCCTAAGGATTACCCTGGTTTCATTGCATTTATTTGGAGATGTATTGTCAGTGTGATTTAATGTAAGCCATACTGACCAACTCGAGCCAGGATTAAAAATTATAGGGGTAGTGCGAGGCCACATTTTCTCCCCGCAAAATATAATCACATGCCATTACACTTGTCTCGTGCGATGAGGGTAAGGAATACATGTCAAGTTTAATATACCAGTTGCTGTGTATGTAAATTGTGAAACACAGTATATTCGTACTCATAAAAGGTGCTTACCTTAGTTAATGCTCGTAATTATAAGCACGAGACTATAAAAGTAAATATGCTAAATTTTATGCATATAGAAATAACCAGATTACCTTTGTAGCACTACATCCTAGAAAATGCATCATCATCATATCATCAAGCTTCATTATCAGTTATCACTTATCATAATTAATTTTCAGTCATCAGTGATCAACCATCATCAGTCTTTATTATGAATGAACCCCTATCCACCATCGTCATCACGCACTGTCATCAGTTATCAGTCGTCAGCCATCAGTCATCATTATTAGTTATCACCATCAGTAAGTAATAAACTGTCATCATGAGTCATCTTTGTCACGAATTATTATCAGTCAGCAATAGGCTGAGTCAGTCCACATTGCACTGTCAATGTGGTTGTCTGCCTTTATGCCCGTTGTGCATTGGATTGGCATAATTTTGTATTAACTTCAGTTCATTTACTTTGGGTAATCGGAGATTTTCGTCCTTTTGCAGCTCATTTCCCGTAGCTTAATTGAAGCGTAAGACAATACTCCTGCTTTACATCCTTCACATAGAACTTCGTGACCAGCAGCATGTTGTAGGGCTAATGTGGTGTTGTAATGTTACGCCTGGTGAAAGTGGGCTGAGTGTAATCAAATAACTATTGGCCGGCTTGGCACTGGGTTTTGCTGGTGCCAGAGGGTTAGTTAGCCATTAAAAGCAGAATTGGGCAAGTCGACTGCTTGTGGATCGTCAGAGCAGATAGCCACTATAAGATTAAGATTTGAGGAAGAAAGGTTCAGCGGGGAAGGGGTCGAAAAGGCTTGAGTAAGGAGGGGGAAGGGGCATGCCGAGGACGAAAGGTAGGGAGGGGTCGGGAGGGGTTTATAGGCAATGGGAAGAAGGGAAAGAAAGGGCGAGGGGAAAGAATAAAGGAGGGACATTCTAACCGAAAAGGGTAGGAGGGGGTTGTGGGGAAACGGGAAGGGGAAGGAATAGAAGAAGGGAGACCACTGTAATGTCGGGGAAAGGGGGAGGGGAGTAGCGTACCCTTGGACTGGGGTAGGGGGGTGGAGTGGGGTGGGATGGTGTATGAGGAGTGGAATGGGGTGCCTGGGGTGGCAAGGCGTACGTGGGGAGGGATGGGGTGCATGAAGTGGGATAGGGTGGGATTGAGTGCTTGGGGCGGAATGCGGTGGGATGGGGTGCGTGTGTAGGATAGGGTGCGTGGGGTGGGATGGGGTGGGGTATGGCGGGGGGCTCGGAGGGTTTATTGACACCTCCTCAGCAAGAACAATGTGCCTTCAGTTTTCCAATTTTTCCCCTTTAGAGGTAATAAAACTTCACCATGCATTTTTTCCACATTTAATTTTCGGCTGCTAATTGTAAGCTGGCAGCGTGCGTAATAAAGCAGCGAGGTTAATGGCCATCAGTGTTTTATTGTGTTTTTTTTTTTTATATGATGTTTTTATTGCCTACTGTATACTGCCCTCTCCCCCCTTCCCCACATGCCCTCCTTTCCTCACCCGCTTACCCCGCACCCACCCCTTTCCCCACCCCTTCACCCCACACCCACTCCTTTCCCCATCCCCTCACCCCACACTCACCCTCTTCCCCCCTCCCTACTCCCTTTCCCTCACTCCTTTCCCTCGTTCTAATGAAAATCTTGGGTACAGTCGGGGACAAAAGGCCTTGTAGCATTTCCGCCCATCTTCTGTGCCACATGTCTTCCTTAATAATTTAGTTTGCATATTGCAACTTAACCTTCTTACGTCCAGGGCAACACTAGTATTTTGTTTTTCATTAACCGCTGGACGATTTCTCTGAGCTAAGAGTGAGTCACAGGAACCTAAGAAACTTAACAGTATTATCATCATCCTCGCATGATCGTGACCAGTATCCTAGTATCCTGTTTTAGCAGACGATTTCATTTAGCTAAGAGCGAATCGTATAAGCCTGAGTGTTAACATTTACCTCCACCAACGAAGTTGGGCGGAGGTTATGTATGAACCTGTCTGTTTGCCTGTGTGTCTGTTTGTGTACAGTATATCTCAAAATTTGTTATCGATTTTAACTGAAATTGGGTGGATTGGTGGGCAGTGGATCAAGGAAGAGTTGATTAGATTTTGAGGTGGATCCGGATGCGGATGCAGGAATAAATAATAAATTTTATTGGCGATGACGGAGGTATGCGCTCTCTGAGATCGTGTTACAGGGCAGAATAAGACCGTAGAATTAACTGACTATGTGAGATGATGGAAGTATTCGACTGGTAGGAATGAGGAATTACAACAGGAAAGGAAAACAAATTGGCGTTGTCAGAGGTATGCGCTCTACAGTGTTTTCTAGCTTTTGTATGCCCTGTATGTATGCCTTGTATGCCTTTTAAATCTAAACATACATTCCATCAGTAACGAGTATATGTAAAGGTGTCATGAAATAATGGATCGGTAAGGAAGATGCTTCACGAAATCTGAACTAATACGCTGTTGTTAAGATGATATTAGCGAGAGGATGATAACTTAGGGCAGTCAGTCGTGGATATCTCCCCTCCCCTCACCTCCTACTATCCTCCCCACCTTTCTCGCCCCACCTCACCTCCTACTATCCTCCCAACCTTCCTCTCCCCACCTCCTTCTCCCTATCCCCACCTCCTTCTCCCCATCCCCACCTCCTCTCCTCCTCATCCCCACCTCCTCTCCTCCCCTCCTCCCACTCCCCACCGCCATTATTTACTCTCCCCCATCTCCACTCTCCCTTCCCCTCCTCTTATCTCTCATCCTCCCACCTCCTCTGTCCAGCGCCTCTACCAGCCTTCACAGTCTATCCCCCCTTCCTCCCTTCATCTTCTCACCCCTTCCCAGCCTCCTCTCCCCTTCCCTCCATCTCTCCTCTCCCCTTCCCTCCATCTCTCCTCTCCCCTTCCCTCCATCTCTCCTCTCCACGCCACCAAGGTAAAAATTAAAAGAAGTGAAATTATCTCTTGCTCACAGGCTTCTCTCTCTCCCTCCCTTCCTCCTTCCATCATTTCTCTACTTTCCTCCTCCCTTCACTCCTTCCTCTCATTAGCTCACCCCATCACTCATACTCATCACTCTCTCTCTCTCTCTCTTTCTCTCTCTCTCTCTCTCTCTCTCTCTCACTTCTTCGTATTCTCTCCCGCCCTTTCATCCTTCCCCGTAACTCACTTCATAATTCCCTCTCAATGTTTTTTTCAACCTCTTCCTTCCCCCTACCCTCTCAGTCCTTTCTATCTCTCTCTCTCCTCCGCCCCACTCTTCCTTTCTCTGCATTAGTTTCACATCTCTCCTTCTCTCCTTTCCTTCATATCCTCGATCCCTTCCCCTATTTCTTCCTCCACCTCTCTCTATCTCTCTCCCCTTTTCCTTACATCCCTCCCTTCCTCTCTTTCTCATTCTGCATCTCTCCCCATCTCTCAGTCGTTTTTTTCCTCCCATTTCCCTTCATTCCCTCTTTTTCCCCTCCTTTCACCTCCCCCATGTCTTCCATTCCCCCCTCTCTTTACCTTCCCTCCCCTATCTCTCTCTCTTTCTGTTTCTCTTCATCTCTTCCTCTCTTCCTCTCTCCTTTCTCCATACCTTCCTCATGGCTATCTATTCCTCCATCATCCTCTCAGATCTTTCCTCCCTCCCTTTCTGATCCTTCCTCCGTCCTATATTTTCTCCCTTCCTATTCTCTCTCCCCCTATTCCATCCCTTCCCCACATCCCTCTATTCCTCTTCTTTCTCCCTGACTTATCCTCTCTCCCTCTTTCTCAACCATTCCCCTCCTCTGTTTTCTTCCCCTTTCCATGTCCCTTCCTCCCCAACTCTCTCTCTCTCTCTCTCTCTCTCTCTCTCTCTCTCTCTCTCTCTCTCTCTCTCTCTCTCTCTCTCTCTCTCTCTCTCCATCGTCTTTCCCCTCGAACCTAATTAAAGGATTATCTATATTATTAATTCGCATCGTATATTCTGGCCTCTCGTTTTTCACACCCGCCTTTTCCCGCTCCTCCGCCTCGCTCCCCCGCCTCGCTCCCCCTCCTAGCTCTTCCCCTCGCTCCTCTATTAACCATGCCGCCGTAATCAGGCTCCAGAGTAGTGGAATTATCGCCAGCATAGTCTATCTGTAAAATTATACTCAGCTGGTGTAGATGGACTTATTGACCTTGTTCGGTGGTCTGGCTTAAAGTACTGAAGGCTGTCTTATAAGATATCGTTGTGCCTCTTCCCCAGCGATTTATTTTGCATATTACACCTGAACATTTTTTTGTGTGCTGTTTATATGAACACAGTATCATTCCACATTGGCTCAAGAACATGCAAGAGGATAATGAAGTGCATAAAGGCAGAGTAAATCGCTAATGAAAAGGTGCAGCGAGATCTCATAAGCTACTTGAAATATAGCCCTAAAACTGAGAGAGTGAAAGTGGGAAAAGCCCCATTTTTTAGAGTTATTTTTAAACATATATGGCTT
>NC_137014.1:33487493-33627493 GCF_032717465.1 Coenobita brevimanus | reverse complement strand
ATATTCGTGGTTGCCAAGCTTGACTTCCTCATGCTTCATATATGCTGCTGATGGGTTGGGGGTATGAATGAACCCAGGAAATTCCCAAGTCTTAACATCGATCAGGCGATGATCCCGTGGCCGTTTCATCCTTCTACAAAACGTCAAGCAGACCAAGTGTATATCTTGGTAGGCCTATACTGTAAGGGCAAGCAACATGCATCCAAATACTAGCGAGATGAGGGGCGGCATGATCTACCTATATTTAGGGGGAGAGAATCCAAAACAGATTGTGCAAATATCTGGTGTTTGCAGAACTTTAGAAAGGTGGATTAGGCGATTCCGGGAGGAAGGCACAAATGAGAACCGTCATTGTTCAGGTCGCCCTCGTGTTACCACTACAGCACCAGGAAATAATCACAACAATGGAAGGCAGCAGATACAAGCAGTCCTTACGCTGTAACAGAGGAAGTGCGCCGAGAATGAACCTTACGAATAGTTGTGCGTAGACTTTTGTCTCCGGGGTTATGATTTCAGACTCCAGTCTGTGGGATAATGTGTCAGATCGCAAGTTTTCCGAATAATTTCTTTGTGGGTGCACAGCCAAGGTAATTACATGAAAATATTTTAGTTGTTATACGAAAGTAGTACCTATACTTGTAGGTGGGGGTGCTCACCATCCACTCAGTGTACTGTAGTGCTGCTTTGGGTGTCTGCCCTTTCATCTCTTCCCTCCTTCCTCGTCGGTCTTTCTCTCCTCCCTTCTTACCTCTTCCTTCTGCCTACGGGTGACTTTACACTCCCTCTTCTTTCTTTCCTTAATTCTTTCCTCTTCCTTCTGCCTATGGGTGACTTTACACTGAGTGACAAGCCAAATGGTTTCCTGTACACCAGGAAACCATTACTGCGCTGGGTGGTAACGATATAACCAAATTATGGCGCCTGGTGGTTTAGTGGGTAATTAAAGTGCTCCAGTAGGATTAAACCTGTGTAGGTTTATATCCAAGGGGTAGTTAGGGTTTATTGCTCACGTAATGCCACTCAGGGAAGAGTGAGGCTGGTCACTGTCATCTTAAATGCAGGACCAGCTTGGCTAGCCCCGGGTTCCTACGCTTCTTATGGGGCGACGTAGGATTGGATGATAGGCTGATGGAAGAACATACATAAAGTTTAACATAACAAATTATAACACATAATGTTATCAGTATTAACGGCTTGTTGCATGTATTTCGCCTTTTCTCATTCTTTTCTGTTTTCACACATCCATGCAGTTAATTCTGAGCAAATCCTGAAGGCTGCATAAAATATGTATTTTGTTTTCCTTGTCTTGTTCACGTACAATCGAGAACCAAGTTCACCTACCATTTATCCCTTTGTACTTTCCATTAAACCACTGTTGGCAAACATTTCCTAGCTGGGAGGATGTTGCTATGTCTCCTTACCAATAAATGATCCTCGCTTTATAGGCTGAATTGTGTAAAAATGTAGAGATTTGTGAAAGATGATGGAGTATGGAAAGTTGTTAATCAAGGGGTAGAAGTATATGCTTACATGATATGATTACATAGAATGGATGTGCATAGGTTAGTTAATAGGGTAGACCTATATGGGTAAGTATGGGGTTAGGTGGTGATGGTGAAGATTACTGCCCCTGGTTTCTGTCAGCTCTCTCCGGTGCACGACATGCAGGAGTGGTGTGGGGAGGTTTGTACCCCCAAATACACTTAAGACACATGGATATAGAATATTTAGGAAAACCGCCGTGGGTCGTAGAGACTCCTAGATGATCTGTTTATCATTTTTACCAAAAAAAAAAAAAAATCTTATTTCATGTATGCCATCATTCAGTATATATATGAGGATAAAAGCATAACCTGTGTTATTTTTATTTTGAAAGTAATTTTTTGAGAGAGTTAACAGTTCATTTTCAGCCTATTAGCGGCGCCTATGACATTGTGAAGAAGACTTAAATTGCTGCTTTCATGATATTGTGCAATAACTTATCACTTGACTTAAGAGTGTGAGTGTTCTCCTGAAATGTTCATTTACGGTATCTAATGGATCCTAACAAACTGCAAGCACATATACTAAAACTCGGTGAGTACCACACAGCACTACTGTGACGCTGTGCCCTTCCCTGCAAAGAGTAATGCTCCCCTGGACCTCCCGATTTAGGGGAGAGTTTCAGAATGGCACACTATGTACTCGTACATGCATATGAAAAAATTAGTGCAGGCAAACACATTAGATGCTGACAAACATGTAGCAAATATCAATACACTATAGCACACACAGGTCGAACTTTGACCATATTTTGTGACCTTGATCTTTGTCTGGTCGTTCCCGAAATCGAATCCCATCATCCGTGGTTTATATTGAACCCTGCTACAAAGCTTAGTCTAAATCGTGGAAAACCTTTGTTGGCTGTGCCACGTGACTGACTTTTTATATATGACCAGATGTCCTCAAAACTGAACCCCTTTATCTTGCTAACCCTGAACCCTTGCACCAGGTTTGAAAATAATAAATAAATAAATAAACAACCTTTTCATATTACCTTGATCTTTGACCTATTGATCTCAAAAGCAATAGGTCAGACTTTTGGCTGACCCTCAACGCTTCCACAAAGTTAGGTTCAGCTAAGATAAAACCTGTTTTTGTTTGCGAGGACAGCTTGCTTCAGCCGAAATTAACTTAAGAGTGTTTAGAAATGTTCAGCTTGGTCTGTAAAAAAGTGTCCTTCACCATCTGGGGAGATCTCTGTGGGCTACTATCGCCATCGGGGGAGTTTTGTAATATCATTAAGGCGTGAAATATTACTAGTATGTGTCAAAATTTGCACCGGGCGAGCTCGGACACATTCCCCATCTTCAGTGTGGTCGTTTGTTTCCGAGCAGAGACACGCTGGTCGAGATTTGGCTTTGCGCTGCGACCTTGACCTTTGAATTTTCTCAAAATCCCCTCCGTTCATTCTTACCTTATCCCCGATCCTTCCACCAAGTTTGTCCCTAATAGGATCAGCAGTGTATAAATTTATTTTGTCATGTGATCTCGAACTTTGACCTACTGTATCCCAAAACATTAGGTCAGCTTCTTGGCTGACCCTCAAGCCTTTCACCAAATTTTATTAAAATTGGAACAAAACTGTGTGAGAAAACTCGTACATTTCGGTTCTTTCTTTCCATGCATACCTACAAGTCTGTACTAACTTCTTGTACTTACAGTCAGTCACTAACTGGGAAATGTTAAGATGCTTTCAGTATCTAAACGAAAAATAAATGTGCTGGAGATTGTACTGTACATACTGCAGCCTGAACCTGAAAACATATTCTGATATCCATTATCCACTGCATCAAACTTCATGCTGGTTAGGTTTCAACAAATTTTCTTGCAGCGGAATTGAGTCACTCTGCTTGCCTATCCCTCCCCACCCCCCTCCCAGTAGGGAGCACCTACTTTCGCTGGCAGTGGAAGAATAACAAATAAAACGATAATTAAAAAAAAAAGAAAAAAAATTAGAACACTGTCTCTCCCATCTCCTAACTTCCCACTTTCTCCTCTCTTCCCTCTTACACCCGTCGTCCTTCTTTCCTCTCCCGCCCACCTTCCACCTTCCTTACCTCCATCCTCTCGGCACTCTTTTGTTTGACTTTCTTAGGAGGGGATTTTTTTTTTTTTTTGAAGGGGGGGGGTGCTTCTGGGTTTGGTTCCTCCTCTTTGCACAAGAAGATAAAAATGTTTCGTCATAAGTTTATCAATGGCTTCATAGATGCTGAAGACAAGCTTATGTATAATTTTTTAAATAGGGGTGAATATATATATATATATATATATATATATATATATATATATATATATATATATATATATATATATATATATGTATATATGGTAGGTGGGGACGCTCACCATCCACTCACTCGATGTAATGGTGCTCTCGGGTGTCTACCCTTTCCTCTCCATCCTTCTTTTCTTCCATGCTCTTCTGTCTTTCTTTCCTTCATTCTTTCCTTGTCCTTCTGCCGACGGGTGACTTTACACTCCCTCTTCTGTCTTTGTTTCCTTCATTATTGAGTGGTCAGCGTCGCTTATTGCGAAATTGCAGGTCAGTTAGCGCTGTTTCGAATCCTGGTGCGGGCAGCTGGCGCTACTTGGTTCAGGTGTCCATCCATTCTTTATGGTTTGGTTGGTAAAATGAGTACCTAGGATACCTCCTAGGGGAGGTAACTGTAGTAACCTGGATGATGCAGTGGCCTTGTATCCCAGGATATTGGGTGAAAAACCCGCCACAGGCTCAAAGGCTATCGTTACGGAGATGATCACCGCGGCTAAGCGCCTCATGGCGTCTGCGTACACCTTTGCTTTTACCATTTGTTTACTGCCTTTACCTTTGCTTTTACTTTTTGTTTACTCTTTATTAATTTAGATTATTTACCATTCAGTACAAGCCCCAACACTCTTGGGAACATTGTCGCTGAAGGCCAAGCAGGGAAGGGTGCATGAAAGAAAGTTACATTGATACCTTAGGCCTTAGGGCATAGAAGGTATAGAAGTAATTATCATTACAAGCACAGCAATGAACAAAGAAATACAATGACACATACATGGCACGAAGTTGTTGCAGTAGTTATCGTACGTTTTGGGATGAGCAGTGATAGGCTACATAGATATGCACATATGTACATACGTATGCAGAGAGGGGCATATATGCACCCATACATGTACGTATATATCTATGCACAGTATGTATATATTCACGCACATGTAGCCACAGAGGTACTGTATTGTATGTATAGGATAGGTATGCATGTACACTTTGTATAACTTGCAGCAGTGTACCATTAATTAAACGTTTTCTATCACTTACCACATCATAGAAAACGAATATTTAAAGGGTAACCAACGATACTACAGCAGATGTTCATTATTCTTAACATGATCTGTAATCCTTAGGTGGGAAAAGTCTGCTTGAGGTTGATGATGATGATCCGTAATCAGATTAAAACGGCACATCCATCCCAGAATATATTTATGTGTGAATGACTGGGGGCAAGTAAACCAGTGCAAGAGTAGAAGAGTGAGTGAGTTAGGCCTATAGCCTACTGCTGATTTTATAAATGTTTATGAATGAGAATGAATGTGTCAGCATAGTAATGTGAAAAAATTACTGGCAATAAATGAAACTGAGTGTGAGATTACCTGAGTTGGTGTGAGATTGTGTGAGCACAAGTGAAAATGACTGAGAGTATGAGCCTAAATAAATGTGTGTGAGAGAGGCGAGGGACTATTTAAAATTGTTATTAGGTCAGTGACAGAGTGATGGAGAATGAAAATGGGAGTAAGTGTGAGACAGGTAATGATGGAATTTGAGTGAGTGTGAACCTATGAGTAAATGAAAAAGTGGGTGAATGTGCATGAGGGGTGCGACGAATTTCCGTAATCGGCACCGAATCAGCACTTTTAATTTAATGTCACCGGAATTATTTTGCCTTTAGATCGCAACTCACTGTGATAGACTTCTGTTTTGCATAAACGTTGATTTAAAATGCAAATAATTATTGTGACAGGCATATTTAAACATATTTATTGATATTTTGGTAATTATCCTTACTTATTATCCAGGACAAAAAATGGATGGCACACTTCCGATAGGGGATGACCTCAAGATTAAGCCTAAAAAAATCAGAGCTTTATGCGTCCATTAGTAATGCTTCTACAGCTCAAAACTTGAAAAGTACGAAAAAAGCGGTTTTGGGGCCGTTGCTAGGCAACGAGTAATTGCCAAGCAGCCAAAACCTTGCTGACACAACTGGGTCGTAGGCTGGTTATTGTGTCTAAGTTTGGTCAGAATCGGTTAATTTTGCAGGGTAGAAGTGCCTGCCACAATTAAACAAGAAAAAATCAAGGAAAGAAAACGCGACGAACAATAAGGGCAGCATAGAGCTAACCAAAGTTTTGAGAATTTGCGGGGTGTGATTTTGGGCTATGTATAGAGCAATGGTACAACCACTGACCTATCTCTTGGTGTCTGGGATAAACTCAGGCATTTAAATAGATGTTCTTTGTACTACTTAGGGAGGTTATTACTAAAACTGTGCTTAGAATAGGTAAAAAGAACGCACTAAGTGGCGGTGGTGATAGTGGTAGAGGAGAAACTCATAATTTATCGTGGAGGGGCTCGAAAAACTTTCCTCACCACCTTCTCTCTCTCTCTCTCTCTCTCTCTCAAGGTGTGCCCAGAACAGGTAAAGAGAACGCATTTAGTGGTGGTGAATGCCACCAAGGCACCCTTAAATGTACTGGACCACAATAGCCTAGCCTAGTCTCAGGCCCCTACACCTCGTATGTAGGGTAATCTATAGCAGTCTTATGCAGTGCCCTGCTATCTACATACCTACCTGCCCTCTACATTGTTTATTGACATACCACAGTGCTCACCCACCTACCTACCCGCCTACCACAGTGCCCACGTGTCTGCCTACCCTCCTACCTATCTACTTGCATACCACAGTGCCTGCCTACCTACCCGCAAGTTTCCCACAGTTCTTCCCTACTTATTTACCAAAATACCTAACTACAGTACAGTACCCTCCTCCCTCTCATAGACCCTACCTACCTACCTACCTATCTCCCACATGTCCTACCCACTTAGCTACTTATTACAGTTCCTGTCCACCTACCCACCTACCTATCTTCCCACTGTGCATACCTACCCACCTGTCACAGTGCTATCTAATCGCCTATCTTCCACCGTGTTATGCCTTCCTACCAGTATTATACCTATCTGCTTTCTCATCTACCTAGAAACTACAGTGCCTTCCTACCTACCTAGAAACTACAATGCCTTCCTACCTACCTTCATACATACCGATCTGCCACATTGCCTACCTATCTGCTTGCCTAGTTACTTAGCTAGCTACCTACCTACCTATCTACATGCCTGACAAAGTTAATACCGTTACAACTCCAGCATTCAGTTCAATTAACGTCAAATGGTTTTGGGCTGTGAGTCATGGGTAACACACTCAAAGAGATACAGGTAACACTTAAACACTAGTGTAGCGATGCAAATGTGGTAATACAGTTATACAGTAACTTCATTCACTTATTTGATATATATAAGACAGAGAACCACAACAGAACGCACAAAAACTGCGAAGGAATTTTTGAAGAGGGTTAAAAGAATTCCATCAAGTTCCAGTTATTTCTGTTGATGCTCGAAGGAAAAATCCCTCACTTCAGCACCTCACGAAGGGAAAGAATTTTTAAAGAATACTGGTCCAACTATAGATTTCCTCCCCATGCCTTTACAATGGAAGGACGGCTGTGTCATGAGCACGTGTGTGTGTGTGTGTGTGTGTGTGTGTGTGTGTGTGTGTGTGTGTGTGTGTGTGTGTGTGTGTGTTTTAATATAAAATAAAGTTACCCAGTACTTACAAATCCATTCAGGAATGATGGAGTTATGGTAATGGTTGTAGTTGGGGCTGGGGGTGATTGTGATAATTGGTGGTGGTGGAGATTGTAACGATGGTACCAGTCCATGGTGGTGGTGGTATTGATGTTGGTTGTTGTTGGTGATGGTGGTAATTAGTGATGGTGGTAGTTGATGGTGGTGGTGGTAGTAATGGTGGAAGTTGGTGGTGTTGATGGTGGTTAATGGTGGTAGCTGGTGGTGATGGTGGGGGGGGGAATGGTGGTAATGGTGGTAGCTGGTGATGGTGGTGTTGGTGGTGGTGTAGATAGTAATAGTAGAAGTTGGTGGTGGTTGTGGTGGTGTAGGTGGTAACAATAATAGCTGGTGGTGGTAGTGGTGATACGGTGGTAGTTGTTGTTAGTGGTGATGGTGGTGGTCATGGTGGAGGTAACGGTGGTAGTTGTTGGTGGTGGTGATGATGGTAATGGTGGTAGTTGATGGTGATAGTTGGTGGTGAAGACAATGGTGGAGGTAGTTGTTGTTGGTGGAGGTAATAGTGGTATTTAGTGATGGTAATGGTAGTAGTTAGTGGTGGTGGTAATGATGGTAGTAGTGGTAGTAGTAGTTGTTCCCAAGGCAGTCTGGCCGAACATCCTGAGTCCCTAAGGAAGGCCACGGCCGAGACCGGGCTTTCCCACAGAACTCTCAAGGAGTGTATGTTGTGTTGCTGGAGCAGGCGATGGTCTGCAATGCAGTCTTCCATAATGTGCTTAGTAGTATGGGGTGCTGTGTTGCATTCTGAACAAGCTTCAGCGACAGTCATCTAGCCTCTACTGATAACTCAAGAGGGCTGGATGATGCCCATATCTCAGTCTGGCCAGGTGGACCCAGTCGTCACAAGGGAGCTAGGATTCAGAAGGGTGGATATCAGGTGGTCCTGCATGCTGCTGTGTGTTGCCTTTGAGTGACTGAATGGAGCGGCGAGTGATTTAAGCATGGATATGCTTCTGGAAACTAATTTGAGGCAGGCGAGGGAGGAGGGATGACAGTATTTGTGTATGATATTGTGTGTGTGTTTTTTTTTTTTTTTGACGTTCCTTAGTGTGGGTGGATGTGCTACCATGTAGTGTAGTGGATGGCAGGGGTTTGTGGAGGCTGCGTCAAGAATTTGTGTGCCTCTCATGTCTAGATGACCCTTAACTTTGAAGACTTTGGTTTCTTGGTGTAGGTGGGCTGTAGGTGTAGTAGCTGTAAAGCCTGTGAATATTTTTAGGGCCTTGTTCTGTATGGTTTGTAGGATGTTGTAGTGTGTTTCATTGAGGTTAGAAGCTCAAGCAGGGCTTGCATAGTTCATCACTGAACATATATATTATTTATATTCTATGGTTGGTAATGGTGGTGGTTGGTGGTGGTGGTGGTAATAATGGTAGTTTGTGATGGTGGCGGTGGTAGTGGATGGTGGTGGGGGTGGTAATGGTGGTAGTTTATGGTGGTGGTGGGGGTGGTAATGGTAGTAGTTGGTGGTGGTGGTGGAGGGTGGTAATGGTGGTAGTTGGTGATGGTGGTGGTGGCGATAGTGGTAATGTTGTTAGTTGGTGGTGGTGGTGGCGATAGTGGTAATGTTGTTAGTTGGTGGTGGTGGTGGTATTAGTGGTAGTTGGTGGTGGTGGAGGTAAAGGTGGTGGTTGGTCGTGGTGGAGGTAACGGTGGAAGTAGTAGTAGTAGTAGTAGTTGTTCCCTGGGCAGTCTGGCAGAACAGTCCCGAGTCCCTAAGGAAGTCCATGGCCGAGACCGGGCTTTCCCACAGAGCTCTCAAGGAGTGTATGTTGTGTTGTTGGAGCAGGCAGTTGTGTGCAAAGCAGTCTTCCAAAATGTGCTTAATAGTATGGGGTGCTGTGTTGCATCCTGGACAGGCATCAGGGACAGAGTCATCCAGCCTCTTCTGATAACTCAAGAGGGCTGGATGATTCCCACATCTCAGCCTGGCCAGGTGCATCCTGTCCTCACAAGGGAGGTAGGATTCAGAAGGGTGGATATCAGGAGGCCGTGCATGCAGCTGTGTGTTGTCTTTAAGTGACTGAATGGAGTGGCGAGTGACCTGAGTATGGATATGATTCTGGAAGTTGGTTTGAGGCGGTTGATGGGGGAGAGATGACAGTATTTGTGTGTGATGTCGTGTGCTGGGTGTTGTTTTGATGTTCCTTGGTGTGTTTGGATATGCTGCCATGTGATGTAGTGGATGGTGTGGGTTTGTGGAGGCTACGGCAAGAATTTGTGTGCCTCTCATGTCCAGATGATCCATGACTGAGGACTTTGGTTTCTTGGTGTAGGTGGTCTGTGGGTGTAGTAGCAGTGCAGCCTGTGATTACTTTTAGGGCCTTGTTCTGTGTGGTCTGTAGTGCTGTAGTGTATTTTAGTGAAGTTAGAAGCCCAAACAGGGCTTGCATAATTTATTTTTGAACGTAGATATTGTTTGTATACTGTGGTAGTGGTTTCTTTGCTGTGTCCAAATGTTGTATGGCAAGTGACCTTAAGGTGTTGAGTCTTGGTGTTAATTTATCTTCAGTGTTTGTGATGTGTTGTTTAAAATTTTATTTATTGTATGTTACACCAAGGATTGTGTGTGTGTGTGTGTGTGTGTGTGTGTGTGTGTGTGTGTGTGTGGTAGGGGGTGTTGTATTTGGTGAGGTGTGGAATGTGACTCTGTTCTGCTGTCCAGTTTGTAAAAAGGGTCACTGTAGACTTAGTTGGGTCAATTTTGAGTCTGTTTGTGGTGAACCATTCGTGTAATGTGTTGAGGTAAGGTTGGAGGATGAGTGCAGCTGTGTTTGCGTTTTGGTGTGTACATGTAAGTATTATGTCGTCTGCATAGGAAGCTGCTGCTGTGTTTGCATTTTGGTGTGTACATGTAAGTGTTATGTCGTCTGCATAGGAAACTATGTGTATTTGTGGTGTGTGGGGTGTGGGTATGTCTTGCATGTATCGGTTAAAGAGAGTAGGGGACAAAACGGATCCTTGGGGGATGCCGTTTGTGAAGCTTCTTATGCTCGATGATTGACCGGCAAATGTTACATGTGCACATCTGCTTGTAGTTGTTGGTGATGGAGGTAACGGTGGTAGTTGGTGGTGGTGGTGATGGTGGTAATGGTGGTTGTTGTTGGTGGCAAAGGTAATGGTGGTAATTGGTTGTGATGGTGGTAATGATGATAGTTGGTCATATTGGTGGTAATAGTGGTAGTTGGTGGTGGTGGTGGTGGTGGTAATGGTGTTAGTTGGTGGTGATGGTAGTAATGGTGTCATTTGTTGGTGGTGATAATTGTGGAAATGGTGTTAGTTGTTGTTGTTGTTGATGATGGTGGTGGTGGTAATGGTGTTTGTTGTTGTTGGTAGTGGTAATGGTGTCATTTGTTGGTGGTGATAATGGTGGAAATGGTGTTAGTTGTTGTTGTTAGTGGTGGTGGTGATAATCGTGGTAGTTGGTGGTTGTGGAGGTAATGGTGGTAGTTGTTGGTGGTGGTGGTAATTGTGGTAGTAGTTGTTGGTGGTGGTAATGGTGGTAGTTGGTGGTAATTGTGGTATTGATGGCAATGGTGGCAGTTGGTGGTGATGATGATAATGGTGGTAGTTGGTGGTGGTGGTGATGGTAATGGTAGTTGGTGGTAGTTGTTGTTAGTGGTGGAGGTAATGGTGGTAGCTGGTGGTGGTGGTGGTAATTGTTGATGGTGGTGGGGGAGGTAATTGTTGATGGTGGTGATGATGGTAATTGGTGATGGTGGTTGTAATGGTGGTAGGTGGTGGTAGTGGTAATGGTAATGGTGGTTGTTGTTGTTGGTCGTGGTGGTAATGGTGGTAGTTCGTGGTGGGGGTGGTGGTAGTGATGGTAGTTGTTGTTGGTGGTGGTGGAGGTAATGGTGGTGATAATTATAGTAATTGTTGGTGGTGATGATAATGGTGGTAGTTGGTGGTGGTGGTAATGGTGGTAGTAGGTGGTGGTGGTGGTGGTGGTAATGGTGGTAGTTGGTGGTAGTGGTGGTGGTAATGGTGGTAGTCGGTGGTGGTAGAGGTAATTGTGGTAGTTGTTGGTGGTGGTGGTAATGGTGGTAGTTGATGATGGTGATGGAAATGGTGGTAGTTGATGATGGTGGTTGGTGGTGGTGGTGGTGGTGGTGGTAATGGTAGTAGTTGTGGTGGTGATAATGGTACTAGTTGGTGGTGATAGAGGTAATGGTGGTGGTGGTGATGGTGATAGCTGGTGGTGGTGGAGGTAATGGTGGTAATTGATTGTGGTGATAGTAATGGTGGTAGTTGGTTGTGATGATGGTAATGGTGAGAGTTGGTTGTGATGGTGGTAATGGTGGTAGTTGGTTGTGATGGTGGAATGGTGGTAGTTGGTTGTGATGGTGGAATGGTGGTAGTTGGTGGTGGTGGTGGTAATTGTTGTGATGGTAGTAATGGTGGTAGTTGCTTGTGGTGGTGGTGGCAATGGTGGTAGTTGGTGGTGGTGGTAATGGTGGTTGTTGGCTGTAGTGGTGGTAATGGTGGTAGTGGTAATGATGGTGGCTGGTGGTAGTATCTGCGGTGGTGATAATTCTGTTTGAGATCATACAACCATTATACATTGGTGTAATCATCATCATCATCATCCTGTAGATAATGTGTGTGCGTGTGTGTGTGTGTGTGTGTGTGTGTGTGTGTGTGTGTGTGTGTGTGTCTGTGTGTTTAAAAATGTCCTTACAATACCGAATGTTGTAGAGAGAGGGAGACATTGGAGGAACGAGAGGAGGGGAAGAAGGAGGGGTTGAAGGAAAGGAAGGAAGGGGGGATGGAGGGGGAGGGAGGAGGTAAGGGGTGATGGAGGGAGGGGGAGGGTGGAGGTAAGGGGGAAAGAAGGGACGGGGAGGGTGAATGTAAGGGGGGAGGAGGGAGGGGGAGGGGGATGGAGGGGAGGAGGGAGGGGATGGAGGGGGGAAGGAGGAGGGATGGGGGATGGAGGGGAAGGGGGGATGGAGGAAGCGTGTTTTCAGGGAGGAGGAAGAGGTGGAGGGAAGGAGAAAGATGAGATTTGGAAGGACAAGGAGGGGAAAAGAAGGAAAGGAAATTGAAGGAAAAAAAAGAAAAAGAGAGAGACAGGGAAGAAGGCGGGCGAAAGGAGATGAGGAGGAAAAGGTTGTGTGAAGGGAGGGAGGTGGTGGAAACAGGCAAGTTAGCGGAGGGGGAGAGGGAGGGAGGGAACATTGGAGGGAAAGAATTTGGGGGGAGGTGGAATTCGCCGGCTTTTGCTCAGTCTGGTTTGAACTGTGTGTGGTGAAGGCTGTCTACAACTTTGGTAAGATATTTTTCTTTTTTCTTTTTAAAACCTTTCGTTAAGTGCTTTTATATAAATGATATTGATTGTAGTTTTTACCATAATCACTCCTGAATAGTTTTAGAACTTAGATTAGTTGAAATCAGAGCTGACAATAGAAGGGCAACGGAGCTGTGTCGAGTTTGGTGTGTGTGTGTGTGTGTGGTTTGAACAAGTGTCGTCGGACTTTGAGGGTATTTTGACAATAGGTCTTTCACAAGAACTTGTCACAGATTTTCGTTCTTTAACTTAACCCACATAGCTCATTGGCAGAAAGATAATGGTATGGATCTACTTTGTTCCCATGACACTTCCTGACTATCATATCTAGTATTAATCAAGTAATTCAAGCTGGAGAGATGGCAATTTTAGGCCAAGTTAGAGTATAAGCAGTGTGGTAACCAAGTACTCATTCCCAACTCATAACTACGGCTCCTCAGTCTATGCAACCACATTTTCGTATCTTTTGTGGGAGTGACCCATTGTCAGAAAAACCTATGGAGGATCTGAGTTACAACTCCCAACTGCTGTGCTTTTCACTTTGTCTAAAATTTCTCTGCATCTTGAATTTTGAGTTGTAACAGCAGATGAATACTAGAATATGATCATGAAGTGCCGTGGAAAGGAAAACTACGAGTAGCTGCCGCGTTGTTGTTCTGCCATTGTACTATGCATAATTGACAGCATAAAGCAAAATCTAGGGCAAGTTAAAGGTAGAAGTGCTAGTGTTATCTACTGTATAATTCCCTCCTCTAAATGTAAATAATTTGTACTATGTTTCTGCCGTCATTGCAGTGGTGTTCCTATGGTGGCCCGGGGTTCGTGTGGGTGGAAACAAAATATCGAGACAGCCTTAGTTCCAGAGAGCGCAGCCTGACTCTGGTTCAAGAGGAGCGATAGGAGACTCCCTGGAGAACTCAAGTAGCGAGGGTCCATGACTGCTTGGAGGAGAGCGGCAGAAGTCGGTTCATATAAGTAGTGTACTGTAATGCATTTGTTTTAACGGAATAGCTTTCCCAAGCATTTTCAGCTGTTAGACTTGTCAGGCAATTACTCATTCCTGCACTATAATTGTCATAATGAGGGATGGATTGGAGAGAGATGGGAGAGGGGTGTGTGAGTTGGAGGAAGGGCAGCCAAAATGGTACAGAACGGGCCATTCGGAGGCAAATTTTTGTTTGTAGCCACCCCCTGCGGTATTAAGGCCTCTGGCGATAGATAGACAGCTGAATCTAAGCAGCCATATACTGATGATGTAGTTTTTCTTCTGTCCAGTGAAAACATACATTCCTACCTCATTATGTATAAAGTTAATGAAATTTCGTGTAGTCAGTTATGTACTAAAGTTGTAGAAGTGGACCAGTTCATCAGTTGGAAATTTTCTAGTAAGAATTTTTCTCAGTTAAGCAATTGAAATGAGATGGAAGTAGTTTTTAGCCTTAATTTATAGATTTGTCCCCTTATAGTTTAGCTTAATGCCAGTGTCACTACCATGCCTGTACACCTTTGATAGCACTTCTTTGAGTAACAGTTGTTAATCTTATCATTCATTTAGGTACTGATGTTAAAGTTAGCAGAACATTCAGTAGCCCTTGCAAGAAATGTGATTGAAACTGAGACCTATTTTATCCAGAGTGGGTAAGAGCAGAGGTAAAATAAACATATAGGTGCAGTAACAGAAATTTAATGTGGTCCATCTCACTGGGCATATGAAGAGGATGAAGGATAACGTGGATGGTGAGAGGTGTGAACGTTGATGGTAGACAGAAGGGTGTATTGAGATGGTTTGGGGGGGAAGGATGGGACTTGAATGTGTGTACTGTGATGAGAAGGTGTAGACTGAGTTGGTTTAGGGATGTGGTAAGGATGGTGACAACTGGGTGCGGAAGTGAGATGCGTGAGCGTTGAAGGTCGAGTTGAGAGGGAAAGTGAAAAAGACATGGGATGGTCATAGTGTGACCTTAGGGATAAGGGGCTGAATACAGAAGCTGGCAGAGATAAAGCAGCATGGAGAGCTGCCATTAGGTGACTTTAGTCGACGTATGCAAGCATCTTGGAGCCTTTATGTATGAAAGAATGAAGGAAATGTTTGCCAGATCTTTTTCTGAACAGTTCATCCCATCCAAAGGTGGGTAAAGAAACTGAGATGATCTAGCTATAACTGTTCCACTTATTATGTTTTCTCCTTGTTTTTTGCACTCTGCCTTACCCTACCATTAGGTGAAGAAGATCGGGATGAAAGAAATTTAAGATTGTCACTTGATAGTTCACTTACTTCTTGCATTAGCTTACCTTGAATAGCGAAGCACCATTCTGCTGTTTAATAGATGCAGTGGTTACTGTGCAAATGTTGGTGAATATTTTTCGCTGGGAAAAGCTTGTTTACTAGAGCCCTTAATTGTTGTGGGTTCATGCTTATCCGCACGTGGTTTGGGGGGACTTGATGAAATTATCCTTCTTCAGTCCTCAATCCTCCTTTTGAAAGATAGGTGCATAACTGTATGGCAAGAATATTAACTGAGACTCCTTGAGATGGATGGGTTAGTCATAAGTTATGTCCATCAGCGTACAATTTAACTAGTGTTGAGATAGCATTGTCATTATAGTTAAAGGGTTACTGAGTTCTAAATCGTATCTGAACTTCAGGGCAGTTGGAAGGGAGGGGCAGCTTCATAGCAGAGGAAGCCACACCTGATGGGATGGTGTCTGGTGGTCGACATCCACCACCACAACCACCACCTTTGATATGGTGAAGCAACTCGGCTGGATACTAAAATGGTGAGTACTCTTAAATGCGTATGTTATATAACCATTTAGATGCCAGTCTGTTAAAATAACCGTTGATGGGCCTAGTGGAGTGTACTATGCGTCCTGTATAGTTTTCGATTTTGCCATGGTACTAGCCTTTGGTATTTGCCAGTTGGTTGCAAAACTTGCCTCAGTAGATGCTGGAAAGTTAGAGTGTACTAAAGCCTATAGTTGAATAGCTTAGGAAGCCAAATTTGTAAGAGTATTGCTGAAATTTGTTATACATTCAGATTTGCTAAATGGAAACGCCTACAGCTGGTGTGTAGTAGTTGGAGAGGCTGACATCTAGTGTATACAATACCTGGATATTATAATTTTAACCCATACCACCGTATGTGTTACATTTATAATTTCCCTGAATACAATTAATAAGCTTTGGAGACTGGGAACAGGTTAGATGTATCCATTATTACTCCTTCACTGATGAAAATATCCCCTAAGCTTGATTAAACCATTGGATGTTGGCAGGAATGAATTGAAATAAGTGAGGATTCTGTGGGTTAAACCAGTCAACTGGAGACCTTTGGATCAGCTGGAGACCCTTGCATTTAAAAAGGATGGCAGTGTTGATAGTAAAACCTTGTCTTCTGTTTAATATTAAGTTCCAGTGGTACCTTTAATTTCTTTACTCAGATGTTTTGAATTTTATTAAGATTTGTAGACAATTCTCACACCTTTTGATCTGGAAGATATAGCCTTCATTAACCCCATCAGAGCCATAGATCTTAAAGTTGTAAAATTGCCTGTTGATAGCAAGAATAAAACGAGTCCCTAAGGAGGAGTTGCTGGGGGAGGTGCCTCAAGAATGAGCCCATCAGAGCCATAGGTCCTTAGCTGTACAGTAACATTGCCTGGTGGTAGCAAGAATTAAAACAAAAATCATAAGCAGCCTCCAAAGGACCATTAGGTCTGTTGTTGTTTGCTTTCCTTTGTACTCTTGTACATCAGGGAAGATGTGCTATGGGAGTTAAGGAATTGCAAGTATACATGTTTGAATTCATCTGTGACTGTTGCTCCTTCTGCCTGTGACTGTTGCTCATTCTGCCTATGACTGTTGCTCCTTATGCCTGTGACTGTTTTTTTTTTTTTTACCTTATGCCTGTGACTGTTTTTTTTTTTGCCTTATCCCTGTGACTGTTTTTTTTTTGCCTTATCCCTGTGACTGTTTTTTTTTTTTGCCTTATCCCTGTGACTGTTTTTTCCTTCTGCCTGTGACCGTTTTTTCCTTCTGCCTGTGACCGTTTTTTCCTTCTGCCTGTGACTGTTTCTCCTTCTGCCTGTGACTGTTTCTCCTTCTGCCTGTGACTGTTTCTCCTTCTGCCTGTGACTGTTTCTCCTTCTGCCTGTGACTGTTTCTCCTTCTGCCTGTGACTGGTTCTCCTTCTGCCTGTGACTGTTTCTCCTTCTGCCTGTGACTGGTTCTCCTTCTGCCTGTGACTGGTTCTCCTTCTGCCTGTGACTGGTTCTCCTTCTGCCTGTGACTGTTTCTCCGTCTGCCTGTGACTGTTTCTCCTGCCTGTGACTGTTTTTTCCTTCTGCCTGTGACTGTTTTTTCCTTGTGCCTGTGACTGGTTCTCCTTCTGCCTGTGACTGGTTCTCCTTCTGCCTGTGACTGGTTCTCCTTCTGCCTGTGACTGTTTCTCCTTCTGCCTGTGACTGTTTCTCCTTCTGCCTGTGACTGGTTCTCCTTCTGCCTGTGACTGGTTCTCCTTCTGCCTGTGACTGGTTCTCCGTCTGCCTGTGTTCTTTCCTTGTGCCTGTAACTGCTTTTCTTCTGCCTGTGACTTTTTTTTTTTTTCCCTTCTGCCTGTGACTGTTTTTCCTCCTGCCTGTGACTGTTTCTCCTGCCTGTGACAGTAAATAATTTTCCTTTTACTGTACTCTTAAATTACTGTTACTTTTTACCAGTGACTGTAAATAACTTTCCGCCAGTGACTGAATAATTTACTGTGAATGACTGACTTTCCCCGTGACAGTCTTTAAATGGAGTGTCTAGGCATCTTTCAGTGAGCGGATCTTTACTTAAAAATTTTTGTTTGGAAAGATTTTTAAAAACTGTTCTAGCTTTCTGTAATCCAAGCTTTATAATTCTGTCTCTAGGATTCCTTCAATAGATACAGGTAGATGCACGGAGTATGGCGGATTATCTTCAGGTGTATGAGCATTTAGTTTAGTGTTAAAAATTGGCCATCATCCTATCACTGGTGAGTTAAGGTACTCTCATTGACTGATGTTTGGAATTTATGGTGGCTACTGTTTTGACTGTAGATGCCTGGTGGTTTAGTGGGTTAAGGTGGTCCAGCTAGGTGTGCTTTGGAATATAAGGTCTTTTTACCTGGGGCAAAGCTTACAGTCTAGATGTGGTATACCTGGGGAGATTGTGTCTCCAAGGAATGCTTAAATATCTACTCTTGGAGAGCTCTGAGCAGTTTTATTTTGAGATACAAAGTTGATGAGCCGGATTTTTTTTTTTTTTTTTATGTCGGCTGTTGTTTCGGCAGACACACCAGCTGACTATCAATTGCTTTTCAGTTTGGGCTCTTAGGAGGCATTTTAGCATCTGCCTTATGGAATACAAAGTTGCTCACCTTGAAAAATCTGAGTTGATTTGACATGTTAGCTGTTGCATCACCTGATTATTTAGCAATTTTCAATTTTGGCCGTAAGGAGGTATTTCAGTCAAACAATTTCACATTCTCTGAGTTTCAAAGAAACTTAAAAATTGGCTGCAGTAGGTTTGCTGCAGGTCTGTGCAGATAGTGTCTTCTTGTTTAGGTATGGAATTAAAAACTTCTGATCTTTAGATGATCCAGTTGGCATGTGTTTGAATATGTTAGGTGTGTGTTAGTGTGTGTTTTGATGAGGTTCATATGTTTTGGTGCCTGGTGGTTTATTGGGTTGGAGGTGCTTTGAGACCTAGAGAGTCTGTTCTTGGTGGTCCTGTGGGTTTGGGTGCCTGATGACCTAGTTAGTTTGGGTGCCTGGTGTCCCAGCGGCTTTGGATGCCTCGTGGTCTGGTGGGTTGAGGTGCGTAGTAGTCCAGTGACTTTGGATGCTTGGTGGTCTGATGTGTTGAGGTGCCTCGTGGTCTAGTGGGTTTGGGTGTATGACTTGTTCAGGTGCCTGGTGCCTCAGAAACCACAGCTTAGTATTTTTGGGAGTGGTTCAGTTCCATCAGATGAAAACAAACCAGCTAATGTCTTTCTATATTTGCAGGAGGTAAGTTGAAGTGTAACAAGGTGGTTGAAGATGGTATCAAGACAGCAAGATCAAGCCAGCTGTGTGAAGGAAAATGCCATATTTTCCAAGAAGATTGGTAATGTGTTAAAACTGTATCTCACCTTTTGCTTTAACTTGGCCTGAAATTACCATGCTAATCACAAAGAAGTGCTGTGGGAAGGGTTTAACTTTGGCATAAAGTTACGATATTTGAATATTAAGTGTAAAATTACCATGCTAGACACAAAGAAGTGCTTTGGGAAGGGTTTAACTTTGGTCTGAAATTACCGTCTTTGAAATCAGAGTTTAGCTGTATTATATTAAAATTGGTGATGAAAGTCATGAAGTGCCGTGGAAAGGATGTAGACCCCTTTTTTTTTTTTAAGTGGAATAAGCTGCTAATGGATAAATCTTGGCCAAGTTAAAATGAAAGAACTGTCCTTGTGTATACAGAAAGTCCTCGTTTGTGCTAGTCACAGAGAAGTGCTGTGGAAAGTTAAAGAACTATAATTGTATACAGTATACGGAAAGTGCTTGTTAACTTTTAACCAAAGTAGTTTACCCATTTTGACCCCAGGTTCGTTTATTTGCCAGTCTTGAAGTGCAGATTTTTTTTTTTTTTGTCCCCAGGCTTATCTGAGCTTGAACTTGGTGGTCTGCAGGCTGAATTTGCCCTTCAGCTGTAGTCCACCATTATCCTTTATGGGAGGATAGGGATGTATATGTTAGTAACCAAGGAGACCCATGAAGGCAACCCTCTCAAGTGGTTTAATATGACTAGTAATCAAGGAGGTTCCTGTAGTGCACCATTATCCTTAGAGAGGGAACTGAGGGATGTTTTATTTAACGGAATTGTGAATTCAAGGACTAGTTGTTGATCAGTGTGAGTCTGTGTAGCCAAGCAGACCTATCAACCACAGGCAAGTGACAGCCCCTTGCAGGGCCACCCCATGCAGTGAACCGGTGTTCCCTTGCAGTTGCGCCCTGCAACAGTGAGGTGTGGAGAATAGTGTGGAGGTTTGCTTCCTGGATGGATGCTGCATTTGCATCTCCACCCATTTAACATAGGAACCATAGTAGGCTCCACAACACCCCCATATCTGGTTATATGGTTACCACCCAGCATTGTAAATGTTTTCCTTGGTTGCAGGAAAACTTCAGGCTTGTCGCTTAGTATAAAACCATCCGAAGTGGAAAGAAGAGAAATAAAAAGTGACAGGAAAGGAAGAGGACAAAGAGAAACAAACAGAATGATAAGAGTTGAAGGAAGAAGTAGGCAGCACAACAATGCAATCTCTAAAATTTGAACACCCTAATTTATGAAATCTGCAACTTTTATTTTACAAAATTAGCAGCTACACTCATCTGGACTAAAATTATCGATGCTAGTCATGAAGCGCTGTAGAAAAGATATATTTTTTTTTACTGAACCAAGTGAAGTAAGATGCTAAAGCGTAAATCTTTGCCAAGTTAAGGTGAAAGAACTAAAGTTGTATATACAGAAAGTCCTCGTTTTTGTGCTACTCAAAGAAGTTCTGGAAAGTTAGTGAAGGAACTGTAGTTGCATACACATACACAAAGTCCATGTTTACTTGAATTATTTTGTCCCCAGGCTTGTCTGAGTATGAACATGGTCTGCAGGCTGAATTTGTCCCTCACCTGTAGTCCTCCCGTATCCTTTGGCAGGATAGGGAGGTATATAACCAAGGAGACTCATGAAGGCAACCCTCTCCAGTGCCTGTGAAATGGGTTAATCTGACAAGTAACCAAGGCCACTCCTGTAGACCACCAGTATTGTTAGGGAGGATAGGGAGGGAATTGAGAGATGTTTTGTTGAATGGGATTGTTGTTGTTGATCAACCCCAGTCTGTCTGACCATGCAGACCCATCAACCACAGGCAAGTGACAGTCCCTTGCAGGGACACCCCACGTGGTGAACCAATGTTGCCTTGCAGCTGACAGTACCTTGCATCAGCAAAGTGCAGGGAAAGGTGTAGAGGTTTGGTTCTTGGATGGTTGGTGCATTTGCATCTCTCCACACAGTTAACGTGGGCACCATAGCAGGCTCCACATCACCCCATAATCTGGTTATATGGTCACCACCAAGCATTGTAGATGGTTTCCTGGGTTGCAGGAAACCTTTGGGCATGTCTTTCAGTGTAGAACCACCTGAAGTGGAAAAGATCTATTTATCTATTGCCAGACGTCTTAATCCCGTAAGGGGTGGTGGCCACATATTGCCTTTGTCACCGTCCCCCTGTCCCCCGCCATTTCACTGCCCTGCTCCCACCTTACACCCCCCTCTCTCATATACCTCTCCACTCCATCCCTCCATCTCATCTTGGCCTCCCCATCCCTCTCCCCCCCTTCACTTCACTCAGATACTCTCCTAGTTAGTCACACACTCTCCATCCTCCCCACATGGCCAAATCACCTCAGTGTATTTTCTTCTAACACTGTCTGACATCCACATCCACACCACAACACTCCTTCACTTCCTCATTTGTCAGCCTGTCTCAGTGGAACTCCACGTGCTCCTCTCAAATAACTAATTTCCACTGCTGTCACTCTTTACTTTCATCCTTCCAACTAGGTCTGAGCTTCACTTCCATACGTTCGAGTTGGTATCACAGTACTGTCATGCATTTTTTTTTTCTGTGCTCACTTTCCTCTTTCTTATCATTGCTATCAAAGAACCTGCAACCTTTCTTTCTTGTACTCTTTCAAGCACTTACCTCCAAACTTCCATCCTTACTCATCACACTACCCAAGTACTTACAGTAAATGCACTCACATTTTCCATTTCCTTATCATCCAGCCTCACTGTACATTCAGTGACTTCATTTTTCTCGAAGACCATAACTTGTCTTCCCTACATTCACTTTTAGATTCCATTTCTTACACTCACTTCCAAACTCATTCACCAAGCCTTGCGGTTCCCTTCGTCTTCATTTAACAATACAGTATCATCTGCAAACAACAGTACAGGGAGTTTCCAGATGTTGTCCTCTCTCATTAAAGCCGCTCCAACATCCACTGCCCTACCTTCTAGCTGTTTTACAACCCCATCCATATACAGATTGAACAACCATAGAGACATGACAGCCCTGTTTCAATCCAACATTCAAATAGAAAAATTCACTTAATTCACTATCCACATGCACTGCAGTCTTAGCCCCTTCATACATACTCTCCATGGCATTCAACAACTTCCCATTTACTCCATATATTCCTTAATATTTTCCACATTCCTTGTCTGTCCACCCTGTCATGCTTTCTCCAAATCCATGAAGGCCGCATATAACTTTTCCCTTCTGTAGAAACTTTTCCATCGAAGACGTAAGAATGAATACCTTACCTACCCAACCTCTTCCCTTCCTAAAACCTCTGTTCTTCACAAACCTATGCCTTTGTTATTTCCCAGAGTGTCAATAACTATCCTACCACACACTTTTCCTTTTACACTAAGAAGAAAATTGTCCCTATGATTATCTCACACTTCATTTTCCCCTTTTCCTTTGTACAGGAAAATAATTATGCATGACTTCCAATCCTCTGGAACTCTACCTTCCTCCCAGGCCAATCTGCACATCTTCCATATCCATTTTACCACTATCTCTCCCCCATGCTTCAGCATTTCACCACAGGAAGGCAAGGGAGAGAGGAGGGGAGACACAAAGAGAATGATAAAGGTGAAGGAAGAAGTAGGCAACACCACGTCAAGTGAATGCTTGATAGTTGGCACCATGTACCACCTGAGAGACTAATAAGCAAGGAGACATGAAAGCAACAGTCTCATGTGCCTACAAAGTCATACTGCCATACAACATTGACTAGTAACCAAGGAGACTGCCGCCTCATGAAGGCAAACCTCTCGATTGCTTATAAAGTTTCATAATTATAGCATGTTTTCAGACCTGACAGATCCCTATTCCCATTTGTCTCGGTTGGTGGCAGTGTGTAGTCAGATAGGAGGGTTGATGTGACTTGTAAACAAAAGTAATATCAAGGGCTGGTGGTGGTATGGTACTGTTAAAGCACAGGGAGTGTGGCCAAATTTGGTTTGCCATAAGGGTGTGGGAAGTAACTCCATCTTGTGCAGCATTTGTGATAAATGATCAGAGGTAGACTGAAAAATGCTGATGTGGTGTGTGTGTGGTGTGTCAGGGAGAGCATGCAGTGATTCAGGTGTGAAAAGTTTGATCTTGCTGGTGAGTCTCAGGTGTGTGAAAGAGTTTATTTCTGGGGCATGTTATGTGCTGGTGGTGCTGGAGTTAGCTCTGTGGCTGGAGTAAGCAATGGTTGGAGGAAGTTTAAGGAGTTGTTTCATATCCCTACATTGTTAGGGCCTTCCCTTAGTGCTAAGCTCTAAGGCATCGTTGTATGCAGCATTTGTTAGGAGTGTAATGCTGTATGGTGGTGAAACCTGGGTAGTGAAGGAAGAGGATATTCGTAGGTTCAGACGTACAGAAATGATGATCAGATTTGTGTAGTGCATCCTTGAATGACAGGCCTTGGGGGTGGGGGTATTAGGATTGTGATTGAAGAGCTGAGAGGATGGATGGGACTGGAATGCATTGCTGATGTGATGAGAAGGGGTAGATTTAGATGGCTTGGGCAAGTGGAGAGTATGGAGGATGGCAACTTGGTGTGGAGGGTGAGGTGTGTGAAAGTAGAGGGTAGGGTTGAGAGGCAAACCAAAAAAAGACCTGGAATGAAGTAATGTAGTGAGACCACAGGGATAAGGGACTGAACAGGGAGGCTGCCAGATACTGAGTAGCACGGAGAGTTGCCATTAGGTTACCAGTGCTGACCCTTGCAAGCATGTTGGAGCTTTTATAAACGATACAAAACTAAACGAACTAAGGAGACAAATTCGTACTTTATAACTTGGTCTCAAACAGTCCAGACACTTTTTTGCCGAGCTTTGTTAGATGTAAAGGCAATAACTATAAAGCTTATTAAACAGGGTACAAAATTTTCATTACCAATTATATGGAAGGAATATACCTGGGCCATACTTAAAACTGTAAATGAGGACATCTGTATATGCACTGCATGTGTTTGTGGATGTGGGAGCATCTCTTGGCCATTCAGTCAGCCAGACCCATTGATTTTTCAGTTAACTCATGTAGATTTTAGGATATTGCAGCCCTCATGGTCCCACATCCATTCATTATATATTTATATGTGCTGACCATAAAATATTTTATTCCAATAAATGATTGTTTTATATAAATGTTTTAATATTTTATCTAGTGGAGTACACTTTTTCGCCTTTAAGACCTTTATAATATGAAAAACTGCTTGATTTTGACAAGGCAGTTATAGACTTTCCGATATTTTGGAAGTAGAAAAAGTAATCATGCTTTTTAAAATCTTATACGAGTTGTTTTGCCAATGAGCGAAGTATTTTTGTGGCTCTTAATCGAAACACAAACACGTAGCCTGAGAATTCCAGCTAAGAAGAAAAATCCATGTCCCCGGTGCAGACAAAAATTATTGAAACTACTCAACAGTTTGCTTAGTTACCCAGCCATGCAATGTGCCAATTTTTAATCCCTCTGATTACAACTGTTGCATCTTTAATTTGACACATCAGTGGTCACTGCCCCTCTTAACTATCTGCTTACATCCCTCCACCACTTTGGTGGGTGTGTAGCACCCGTCTAGCAGCAAACTCTTCATCCTTTTTGTCCAGCTCACTTATGAAAGAGTTAACTGTTACTGCCAGTCCTTCATGTAGATCTTGAATTTAGCTCGTAGCTTTTTATCTTTTGTTGGAGAGAACAATCTTTCAGGCTTTCTAGTGTTTGGTTTCTTCTGCTTGCATTTAGAAAATAAAATTTTTTTATTAAAATATTTTTGGGAACATTGCCCCCAAATTAGCTTGTATAGTGTTCATCTATCATGTTGGACTTAATCAAAGACCAGTTGCATGGGTATGAAATGGCTGGGTAGGCCAGGAACAGCATACTGATTTTGTGTATACAGTACTTTATTAGTTGCCCACTTGTACTAGACCATGAGTGATAAAAGTAAACTTCATCCCGTCTTGGTTAAGAAGCATGTCTGTTTATTACATGATCAAGAAAATAATGAGGGGTGTAAACTGTAGGAGGCTCTTCATAAATGCATAAGTAATTTTTTTTTTCAAGGTTTTTTAAGGGAAGAAAGTCTTAGAGGCGAGAAACATTACTTCATCACATGTAAAATACCGGTATATAACTTGTGGCCTTATTTATCACCGGAATGAAGAATTTTTTTTTTAAGGAAGCCCTGTTATTGGTAGATAGGTTATGCCTGCAGTCCACATCTTAGTCTAGTCAGAAATAGGTCATTCTGTTGTCCTTCGCTCCAAAAATTAGGAATGGGAGACCGAGGATGATATGGAGATGATGATGAGAAAAGTGTATGCGAGTGAGGTGGAGGGGTAGACTGAGGATAAGATGGAGGGATGCAGTAGAGGTATAGGAGGAAGGATGGTGTAAGTTGGGGGGGGGGGATGGAGAGGGAGACTAATTAGGAGTGGATGTGAGTGAGGTGGAGGTGAGGGAAGAGGCAGGGGGAGACTGAGGGATGGAGTGGAGAGATGTATATATGAGAGGGGTTTGTAATTTGTGGGAATCGAGAGAGTTTGTGAGTGAGGTGGAGCGGGGGGGGGGGGTGGACCGAAGATGAGCTGGAGGGATGTAGTGGGGAGATATATGAGAGAGGGAGGTGTAAGTTGGAGGGAGGGCAGCAAAATGGCAAGGGACGGGGAGACAGTTTGTACCCTTACAGGATTAGTGAATCTGGCTATAAGTATAGCTAGCTATATTCCTTTTTTTTTTAATTGAGGCGAAGCTGCACTTGACAGGTTGATGATGATTGGCTGAATGCAATATGTCCAAAAAATATTTACTAACCCCAATTTCCCCCTCAGATATTTGTCAGTTAATACTAGATTATGAAGTAATGTTGCATTCAGCCAGTAATCACTAATCTGTCAAGTGCATCTTCGCCTCGATAAAAAAAAATTAGTGTAGTTTGTCCACATCTTCATATTTTCGGTTATAATAATATGGCCTCGAGTTATGTATTGTAAAGATTTGTTTGCTGAGATTATACTACGAACACTTAACTTGGCCTAAAATTTTAACCTTGCCAGCCTGAATTATGAGGTGTAATAGTCTTAAAACATGATGCTAGTCACAAACACTGATAAGGATTTTGAATTGTAGCATTGCCTTTCAGTGCCGCAAGTTATGTGAGAGCTGGAAAAGAATGAAAAATTGGGCCAAATCACAGTGAAGAGTATAAAATTTTTAGGTTCAGTGCAATGTGATTTTGTTGATGGATATTTAACATGCTTTACATCCAGTCATGTTAGTATCTTTGAACCCCTTCAGTATTGTGATGTCTTTTCCCAGTTTATTGTTGCTACATCCCATATGTTATTAAGGTCTATTCTTGCTGCTGCCACACTATTTTATTCAGGTTAGGAAGGAATTCTTGCACCATCCTTGCCCTCCTCTCCTGGCTTTGGTGTACCTTACATCCTTGCTATACCCAGCCATGCCCTCCCATACCTACCCGTCCAGTTTGAAGTCACCCTCTTGCCATGCCCTCCCATACCTACCCCTCCAGTATGACACTCCCTTGCTATACCCAGCCATGCCCTCCCAAACCTAGCATGCCCTGCTTGTCCATTATGTGACCCCCTTGCTATATGTACCATGTCCTGTTCATGCCTTGCCCTAGGCCTTCAGTATAGCAACTTAAGCTGAGTAAAATTGTGTGGTATCAGCAAGCATAAAATGTCCTTGTACTGAAGAGATTGTCTCCACTGTCCATTTCGTAAGATGTTTCTGTTGATTAACATGCATTAATGCAAACACAGGCTGCATGGTTGCACAGTGTTTAACAATGCATGTTAAGAAAGCCCTTCTCATGCTTTGTTGATTGCAATGTTTACTTGTATAGCTTTGCTCAGCTTGTAGCTGGGTAGAGCAATACGAGACATGGCATATACAAAGTGATGAGCAGGGCACGCTCCTGGAAGCATCTTGGGGAAGGGCACAGAACCTATCTCGATAAATGGGCCAAGAAAATATGGACTGGCAACCCTCACACCTTGGGTTACCAGTCTGCATTTATCTGGCCCATTTATCGAGATAGGTTATTTTTTGACATCCACCACTCTTGTGTATATCTAGTGGAAATAAAACCAATGTATTATTATAATGTCTTTACTATATACCTTATCATTACATATATATATTTTTTGGACATATATATTAAAATGTGGACTTTGAAAAAATACAAAGAGAATAATACCAAGACGTATATGAATAGTATGAAGGAGACAGCACTTCATACCATTCATATACAGTATGTCTTGGTATTACTCACTTTGATATTATTTCAAAGTCCACATTTTGTACACATAATATGAAGGAGAGATCACTTTGTACTATATATATGTATATGTACAGAGAAGCCAATTGATGAAATAGCAGGACAGGTCACAAGGTAAGAATAACAGATGGTAGGGTAGGACATAGCAAAGCTAGAACAGCAGAACACAGCAGAGATGGCAGGGCAGGACAGAGCAAGGCAAGAATAGGAGAACACAGCAGAGATGGCAGAGCAGGACAGAGCAAGGCAAGAATAGGAGAACACAGCAGAGATGGCAGGGGAAGGCAAGAATAGCAGGGCAAAGTTAAGTGTGCAAGGGAATGAATGACTGGGTAGAGTGAGGGTGCAGGGGAAGTAAGAGGTGGCATGACAGAGTTGGCAGAACAGTGATGGAAGGACAGGACACGGACAGCAAGGCATAGTAAGGGTGCAGGGGAGAGGAGGGGAGGACAATGCAAGGGTGCACGGCACATAAAAGATGGCAGGACAGGACAGGGTAGTTAAAGGACGACAGGATAGGTAAGGGATGACAGGACAGGTAAGGGATGACAGGACAGGTAAGGGATGACAGGACAGGTAATGGATGACAAGGCAGGACAGGATGGCAGGAACAGCAGGGCAGGGGAGACATGCCAGGGCACAGGAAGGGTGCAGGAGAGGGCATAGCTGATTATTGCAAGGGTGTAGGGGATAATATGGTTGAGTTGCAAGAATGCAGGGGAGGGGAGGGCACAGCTGTGTCTTGCGAGGGTGTAGGGGAGAAAACAGTTGATTTGCAAGGGTGCAGAGGAGGGTATGATTGTACTGCAGGGGTGTAGGGGAGGGCATGGTTGTGTACTCCAAGGCTGTAGGAGAGAACATGTTTGATTTGCAAGGGTGCAGGGGAGGACATGGCTGTATACTGCAAGGGTGTAGGAAAGAACATGGCTGTATCCCAAAGGTGCAGGGGAGGGCATGGCTGTGTATTGCAAGGGTGCAGGGCAGGTGTGATGGCAGGACATGGATGACAGGAACAGTAGGGAACACCTGGCAGGGTACATCAAGGGGTGGTAGGGTGGGTTGCAGGGTGGTGGTGGTGGTGGTAGGGTGGGTTGCAGGGTGGTGGTGGTAGGGTGGGTTGCAGGGTGGTGGTGGTGGTAGGGTGGGTTGCAGGGTGGTGGTGGTGGTAGGGTGGGTTGCAGGGTGGTGGTGGTGGTGGTGCTGGGGTGGGTTGCAGGGTGGTGGTGGTGGTGGTGCTGGGGTGGGTTGCAGGGTGGTGGTGGTGGTGGTATGGTGGGTTGCAGGGTGCTGGTGGTGGTGGTATGGTGGGTTGCAGGGTGGTGGTGGTGGGGGTTGCAGGGTGCTGGTGGTGGTGGTGGTGGTGGTGGTGGTAGGGTGGGTTGCAGGGTGGTGGTGGTGGTGGTGGTGGTGGTGGTAGGGTGGGTTGCAGGGTGGTGGTGGTGGTGGGGTGGTGGTGGTGGTGCTGGGGTGGGTTGCAGGGTGCTGGTGGTGCTGGGGTGGGTGGTGGTGGTGGTGGTGGGGGGGGTTGCAGGGTGGTGGTGGTGGTGGGGTGGGTTGCAGGGTGCTGGTGGTGCTGGGGTGGGTTGCAGGGTGCTGGTGGTGCTGGGGTGGGTTGCAGGGTGGTGGTGGTGCTGGGGTGGGTTGCAGGGTGGTGGTGGTGGTGGTAGGGTGGGTTGCAGGGTGGTGGTGGTGGTGGTAGGGTGGGTTGCAGGGTGGTGGTGGTGGTGGTGGTGGTAGGGTGGGTTGCAGGGTGGTGGTGGTGGTGGTGGTGGTAGGGTGGGTTGCAGGGTGGTGGTGGTGGTGGTGGTAGGGTGGGTTGCAGGGTGGTGGTGGTGGTGGTGGTGGTAGGGTGGGGGGGGGGGTGGTGGTGGTGGTGGTGGTGCTGGAGTGGGTTGCAGGTGGTGCTGGGGTGGGTTGGTGGTGGTGGTGGTAGGGTGGGTTGCAGGGTGGTGGTGGTGGTGGTGCTGGGGTGGGTTGCAGGGTGGTGGTGGTGGTGGGGTGGGTTGCAGGGTGGTGGTGGTGGTAGGGTGGGTTGCAGGGTGGTGGTGGTGCTGGGGTGGGTTGCGGGGTGGTGGTGGTGGAAGGGTGGGTTGCGGGGTGGTGGTGGTAGGGTGGGTTGCGGGGTGGTGGTGGTAGAGTGGGTTGCAGGGTGGTGGTGGTAGAGTGGGTTGCAGGGTGGTGGTGGTTAGGGTGGGTTTCAGGGTGGTGGTGGTAGAATGGGTTGCAGGGTGGTGGTGGTAGAATGGGTTGCAGGGTGGTGGTGGTTGAGAGGTTGGATGGGTGCTACAAAGAGGAGGAGGAGGTGAAGGAAGAGGAGAGGAAAAGGAAGGAAGAGAATAACAAGGAGGAGGAGGAGAAGAGGCAGCAGATGGAGGGAGGAAGCCTGATACAATTCTTAACTATATGAAATACTTAAAACAGAGAATAAACACTCAATTTTTTTTTTTTTTTCATTTGTAGTATAATGCCAACAAGGGGTATCATTAATTTAAGCTTCAGAAACTGCTTGTTAGTCAAATAATAATAATAACTTACTGGGAAACCCCTATCGGTAATTCCCCATTTAAGATACTTTCACTAAGCACAGTTTCTCTCTTAATCTGTCAGTCAAAAACACAAACACTTTTCACATAATATGCTTCTTAATTAATCTCAAAAGTGTGCTGTGAAAGGTCAAGATTAATTTATCCAAAAATATTACTAATTTCAATTTAACACAACTACTATGTTGATAGTTGCTGTCTTGCATATGATCCTTAAATGCCTAAGAAAAAGTCCCTCTTGCTGGGACCTAATCCTAACTTTACGCAATGTTCACCTATCAGCAATTTAAGGGAATGTATACCAATAATTAAATGAGGAATTACTTTTTGCTGGCATTATACACAAACAAAACTTACACATACGTAGTTTGTAATAGTGTGGAAAATGTGCCCTTACATCTCAGATGATGTGTTTCAATATAATTCAATCCTATATATATATATATATATATATATATTAATAAAGGTGCTCCAATCGGACTGAGCCAGTGAAGGTTTATATCCGAGGGATGGTTGGGGTTTATTGCTCACATAATACCACTCAGGGATGATTGAGGCTGGTCACTCTCATCTTAAATGCCAGGACCAACTTTCCTAGCCCCAGGCTCCTACGCTCCTCATGGGGCAACAAAGGATTCGATAATGGATGGATGGATACATATATATATATATATATATATATATATATATATATATAAAAGTGCATGATGGGCCTGTAGAAGTGGTTCAGTATTTTCGTATTGGTCACATATATCATTTGTAAAGGTTTCAACATGCTTGAGATGGCCTTGGTCACCTAATGGCTGCTTGATCTCTGGCAGCCTCCCTATTCAGTTCCTTATCCCTGACTTCACACACTATGACCTCATTCCAGGGCTTTTTCAATCTGCCTCTCACAACCCTACCTCCGATTCACACCTTCCGCACCCACTTGTTACTGTATAAAAATGTGGTGCTAAGCAGACACCTTCATGTGGTGGCATTGTTATAACCAGGCCATGTCCAGTAAAAACAGCCAAATGTTCACTCAATGACCTTAAATATTTAAGCCCCTGGAATCCTGACTACCTCACACATTTTTCCCTACATAAGTGCTTTGTAATTATCAACTAAATAACTTTCCCATTCAACATCAACACCAATACAATACCAGCTGGTGTTCTCAGTGCCAAAAATCACTCGTGGCTAAACACACAGACACAGGACAACCAAGGGACTCTCAATCCAGAAAAACACGAACACGTAAACAACCACCATACCCCAACAAGACCTCCACACAGACTTATAAGGCAGCCTCCTCCCTCCAGCCTCACTATGTACCTCTTCATAATAAGTTAGTTTTATCTGACAACTGGACCTATCCCATGAAACATAGTGAAATTTTGTAATGAGACAGGAATGAGTCTCCTTGATTACTAGTTAAACTGACCCTCCAGTCTGGCCACACTTTGTCAGAGAAAAATAAAAGCATTATGGTCATTCAAACCACCAGGGAAGTTGTACTAGACCTATCACCTGACCACTGCCCCAAATTAATTAAAAAGTCACCTCCATCCCAATAAAATGTGCAACTATTTTTGTGTTTTATTTTTCCTCCTTTTTTTCTAATTTCCTTTTTTTCTGTTAATAATTTATCCTGTACACACTACTTAGCCACTACAGCCATTGAAAGCCTATAACACTACATGCACTGCCTCAATAACATCCCTCTTCCTCCTCTAACCAACACTACATTTTCTTCTTCTTCCTATACCCACCACAACAACTTCCTCTTCCTCCACCTTTATCCAACACAAAACTTCTCTCTTCTTCCTATATTCAACATTACACTTCCCTCTTCCTCCTCTACCCAGCACTACACTTCCCTCTTCTTCCTATGCCTAGCACTACACTTCCCTCTTCTTCCTATGCCCAGCACTACACTTCCCTCTCCTTCCTATGCCTAGCACTACACTTCTCTCCTCTTCCTCTGCCTAACATAACACCTCACACAATTTTTTTTCCCCTACCTAAACGACCTCCATCCTAAAGGGACTGTGTTCTAAACAGCATATTATTGTTTTCATACTGTTGAGTGGCTAAAACAAATATCTGTGCATACTACATGAGGAATATTTTTTTTTTTTTTATGCAAAAAAGTAACTAGAAGCCTGCATAATTGTTCCCTCCAAGAAAAAAAAATAAAATAAAACAGAGCCAAATTCAAGATCCGTTCATTTTGAGATGCCTGGACAAACTGCCTTAAAACTGAAGATTTTGGGTGATAATTTCTGGAGCATCAAGCTTGTAATAATGTAAACAGCTTTATGACATTATTCACATTAATACATTTTACAATGCAATAATCTCATATAAGCCTGACCTTCCATTTTTGCAGTGGCATATATCTTCCAGTAAATGGCAACCACTCTTTCTAAACAGTATATAATTTCTCTATATTGATAAGCATCTGATATGCCATCCTAAGTAAGTGTTAATACTGTGCAATGTGATATTGCCACAAGCTGGTCCTGGCAGAGCTCCGGCAGTGGCATGTTTTATGAATCAGGTTCCTGAATAACAAACTTGGTCTTATGATTCAATTATTATGTGGCATTCAGTATCAAGCCAATTTGTATGCACTAATTCCAAAGCTACATTAATCCATTCTGTCACTTTTTATTACTCTTCTTTCCTTTTCAGGTGGCTTTAGATTAAGTGACAAGCCTAAAAGGTTTCTTGTAAGCCAGGAAACCATTTACAATGCTGGGTGGTAACCATATAACCCAACCATACGTGTTCCCTGGGTGTGAACAAGTTCTTGGCAGGGGGTTAGTGCCTCTCCCCGTAAAATAACCAACTCAAAGACAAATGACCGCCCCTTATGGGATCATGGTGTCTGACTATAGACAGATGGACTATGTACTGTACACCAATTATTAGTTGTGGTAAGAATTGTCTCCCTATACTGACAGACAGTAATCAAATGTAATACTGTTCTTGTAAGGTAACACTACAAAGAAATGGGTGAAATCATGTATATCAACCGTCCCGAGATATCACTCATTACATTTTGACTTTTGGGAACACTGACCCCCTCCTGCACAAATACTTGTTTCGGCTACTGTGTATAGTCACTACCCAGCACCTACACCCATTCAAAACCTACACTAGTGCTTCAAAAACGTCGGTTCTCATCCTACACCTAACACTAAATTTCACAAAGATTTATTTGATACATTTTTTTTCCTACCCCCTTAAACGACCCCCATGCCAAAGGAATTGTGCCGTGAAAAGCATATGGAATTCATAATACAAGTCATCAGCTCCGACCACCCGCAATATCTGAAGTCTGCTGATGGCTGTGGCCATCAACCTTCCTCTTTTTTTTTTTTTTTTTTTTATTAATATACTCTAGTTTTATGACTTCAGACTGTACATAGCTACCATCTAAACACACAAGGCCACTACAGCCATCCAAAAATCTCCAGCCAAACAGGAACCTTCAAAAACCATCACCAGACACCCACCCTTCAGAAACAACCCTACCCTGAGAAACATGAATACAGTACACCTATTCTCCCTACTCCCTCACTTTACTCTAACTTGGTCTAAAAATGACTTGTGCTCTCTCATGGATGCTGAGTTGTAAGAATACTGTATATAAGCACTAAAATGTGATGCTGGTTATGAAGAAATGCTATGGAAAGACTGTATTCAAAACTATACTACACACAGTGCTGCTCCCATCTATACGCAACACTAAAAATTTCACAAGGATACATATTTTTTTCCTACCCCCTTAAAATGGCCCCCATTCCAACGGAACTTTGCTGTGAGAAGCATATGGAATTTCACAGTACAGGTCACCGGCCCCGACCATCTGCAATACCGGTAGCCTACGTGCAGTCCGCCAGTGGTTGTGACCGTCATCCACTTTTTTCCTTTTTTCAACTTTATTTCTACTATTTCAGACAGTACATAGCTACTACCTTGATATACAAGGCCACTACAGTGACACAACGGAAGCCTTCAAAACCATCACGAGACATCCACCCTTCAGACACAACCATACCCAGAGAAACAATTATACCTATACTCTCTCTCTCTTTACTCTAACTTGGTTTAAAAATGGCTTATGTTCTCTCATGAAAGCTGAGCTGTAAGAATATGGTAAAAAAGCATTAAAATATGATACCTGTCATGCAGAAGAGCTATGGAAAGAATGCAGGTCTGTAATATTTTGTTTCTGCCAGTAAAAAAAAAAAAAAAAAAAAAAAAAAAAAAATTGCGCCAAGTTAGAGTGAAATGAGTATAACCAGACTTCAGCAAAATCAGCATCTTTCTCTACTTCAGTGCCAACACAATATACAACTCACAGATGATGCACTTTGCCCACAATGCAATGCCTCCTCCCACACCACAACACACTTACCACACACACTATCACACCACACTACCACGAAACACTCACCACATGTAACACAGTGTAAGGCCTCCCACACCACATCACACTTACCACAACAGACAATCCTTCAACATATATGTTTAGGGCTGCCAGGATTTCTGTTGACAGTCAAGTGGGATTACAAGCCAAGATTTATTAATACACAGCAAATATTCTTCTAAAAAGCATAATCTTGATCTAACTGGTTTATCATCTCTTGACAAAGGATTTAAATTTATCATGAGAATTAATTTGTCTGCCTGAAGGCAAGGTGGGGGGAAAGATTGCCAATACAGGTGATGGGAGGGTCAGAGGCCTGTAACGATTTTTAGCACTATGACAACAGGGTCTCTCTCTCTCTCCTGATAGAAATATTTGAGATGGGAGCAAAGAACAAAGAATAAACAAGCTTTAAGGGGGGGAACTATCAGTATCATGCCTTGTGAAGTGGAAAATCATCATCATCATGAGCAATTATTTTTCAATCATCATTAAAACCATTTTTTTCTTTTTCCATCAGTCATTACCACCCTATTCATTTTTTTTTATAGATATGGATGAAATGTATAAGGACCATAAAGCAAAGAGGAAACCCAAAAGAGAGAGAAACTAGCCAACTGCATTCCCACCGAAATGACTGACACTCATTCACTCACCATTCAAATCCCAGTATCTTACACACACACACACACACACACACACACACACACACACACACACACACAAACCATGGGGACATCACACATCCTTGCTCATTCCAACACTGATATTAAATCACTGTCATTCACATATTTCTCTCTCTCTATAGAATCATAAACCTCTACAACCCAACCCAACAAACACCATCAAAAACACCCAAAGATCCACAGACTAAGAAAAAGCAACAAAGTAGGAGAAATGTCCAGAGCAAAGCCTTAGAATAAACATAATGCTGGTTCTAAAACATATAAACAATTGGCTGTGATGTTAGAGAGCTTACTTTATACAACATAGTCTGCCAAACTTAATATTGCATACTGCACAAAATAATCTGATCACAAAATTTTGCTGATTTCTGAGATGCCATGGGTTAATAGGCATTAGGGACCTGTCAGGTAATATTAGTTCTTGCACATGCTTAGGAAAAATGGCAAATGACTGTGTGATATGAAACAGTGTATCAATATAGTTCAGTCCATTAGGCACCTTAGGATCTTCCCATACAGTTATAAAATTTTAACCCTTTAACCGCGGGTGTCATTCCAGAATGACGTTGCAAAAACTGGACCAAACCGCGGGTGTCATTCTCGAATGTTTGTGAATATTTTGAATACCCCGCGTTTTTTCCGTGCGCCAATTGTTTCAAGGGAGAGTAGCTATTAAGTTCTTTCACTCCAGCCGACCCCCACCTCCCTCTTCCCCCCCCTGGGGCCCCACCTCCCACCCCCTGGGCCCCCCACCCCACCCCTGACCAAGCGCGCATCAGTATCTGTCCAGCTGTGTGAGTGACAACACATGTTGATGTGGTAGTGAAGTGCAGGCAATTACAGTGCCTTTTACCTGTCTCAGTGAACACAGAGTGGGTGTTTATCGTATGTGCAGTGTTCATATATGTTTATAGTATTATTATCAGAATGTGATTGGCATTTGGTAATGGTGTGTGAGCGAAAAATAGTGATTACAACACCGCTGATGTGGCAGTGAAGTGCAGGCAATTACAGTGCCTTTTACCTGCCTCAGTGAACACAGAGTGGGTGTTTATCGTATGTGCAGTGTTCATATACTGTATGTTTATAGTATTATTATCAGAATGAGGTTGGCATTTGGTAATGGTGTGTGAGCGAAAAATAGTGATTACAACACCGCTGATGTGGCAGTGAAGTGCAGGTAATTACAGTGCCTTTTACCTGCCTCAGTGAACACAGAGTGGGTGTTTATCGTATGTGCAGTGTTCATATATGTTTATAGTATTATTATCAGAATGAGGCTGGCATTTGGTAATGGTGTATGAGCGAAGGTAATGATGTGTGAGCGAAAAATAGTGATTTTACACCCCTCACTTCTAACGGCACTGCCCGTCCTGTAAAAGTCAACAAAGTCATGAAACCTACATCAATGGAAAGCTGAAGGTTAGTATTTTCTAATGGTACCTTATTTTTTTCTCTAGCTTTATTCTGTGCAGAGTTATTAAGGTTTAAAGGTTTGTTTACATTTGGCTGAAACCCCCGCGGGAGAGGACAGTCAGACCAAAACAATACCCACGGTTAAAGGGTTAAACACCTCAAGATTACATTATAAGGACACATTTTCCCACATTGCAAATAAGAATAGATACAAACATACCCGAAAACATATTACAATTCAACACACAACTATGGTCAGTTTATTTTCATCTGACAAAACAAGGCAACTTTTATAACTTCAGTAGGCTACTACCTCACAAGTGTACAGATATCAGTAAATCTGTGTTGAGTCTCCTTGGTTACAAGTCACAATAACTCTCCAGTCTGATTACACCTGGCCATAATCCAAGCTAAGAGGTTATGAATCTCTGTCCGGTGAAAGCAAACTGACTATAGAATACCTCAACGGAAATAAACAGGCACCAAAAAACATGCCCAAATAAACATACAGTCAGCCACAGGAAAAAATAAATATATAAATAACAAAAAACATAAACCGAATTAACACACACACACACACACAAAAATATTAATCTCTGACCCAAATGAAGGGAATCAACTCGGGATATTTCATGAAGGGAATCAACTCAGAATGATCATTATACTTGGATATACATAAAGAGACACAACTCAAGATGCTCATTAATTTCTGACATAAATGGATGTTAACTAAGGATGCTTGCAGTTTTTAATTTCTCATTGCTATTCATGCCAGTATTTTTTTTTAAAGAAGAAACTGATAGCTGTAAGAAAAAATAATCAAAAGAGAACCTAATTCAAGAACCATTACTTCTCAAATTCCTGCACACATTGCATTTAAAAGAATGGAGGTCATAGGCAGGGGGAAATACAGATTGAGGAAGACAACTTCATTGCCAATTAAAATCTTCCAAACAAGGACAAGAGTACATATTTTTTTCAGAATATTTTTTTTCCTGTGGCAGACTGTGCAGTAAATCATAATGACATGGCAATAATAATGCAAAAATAACACATCATTACAAGAAAATAAGCACACAAATATAACTACCAATATCAATACTTCAGTTAGGATAACATATGCAAACACTTATTTTTATTGTTGGGTAAAAAAGCACTATGGCTTTTTGCAAAGTCCTTTTATTTGCCACATTTATTTATGATCTTTTGGGCTGATAATCCCTGCTGTTGTGGTGGTCTCAGGCTCATTAAAACTACTCTGAATCACATTCAATGCTCGAGACTAAGTACTGGAATTTACTGAAAGAAAAGAGGCACTATGAGCTTTTGGATGAGAGTTAAGCAATTATCATTACAACACAGATTATCCTCTAATAATAAGTTTCAGACATGTGTGTGCATCTTTCAGCAGTCTACTTTAGAAAATGACATGCATATAGCCTTAGCAAAATTTCTCAGCTCATTTAGCTACATCTCATTCAAGAAGCTAGGTGATCTGACACTGTTTTACTCAGTCTGGGAGCAAAAATGCTGAAATCGAGGCTATATTGGTTCAAAGAAATGGTCTGGTTACAGCACCACTACAGAGGAATACAGGACCACAGCAACAGCAGCCCAAAATTTACTAATACACAATACAGGGCTGCCCATATATATCTGGTGTGTTGTCGGCTCGTCTGCGGGTATGGGGGATGCATGTATTTTGATGACTTTGTTCAATTATGCTCTGTTTAACTGGGGATTAAATTACCATCTTTCCTTTGTAAATGCTAGTTGAAACAAGACTAATATGGTGCTAGTCACGAAGAAGTGCACTGAAAAGGATGTTGGGCCACAGTGCTATCTTATTCTGCCAGAGAGGTATGGATAATGAATTTGCATAATGGCAAAAATCTCGTCTCCTTGAGTCATGTCTGTGTCATATATTGTGTCCTGCTTTTGTGTGTCATGTCTCTGTCATGTCTGTGTGGGCCATGTCCTCTTGAGTCATGTTTCTGCATGTCATGTCTCTGTGCTAATTCAACTTGTACATGGATGGAGCTAAAAGAGAGATAACAGGCAGGGATGTGAATATATTGGAGTGTCTAATGAGAGAGGGTAAGGTGTGGAAACTTCCTGAACTGTTGCTTGCTGTTGATACTGTATTGTCAGGAATGTGAACTGCAAGGCTTGGTGAATGTGTCCAGGGGTGTATGTAGGAAATGGAATCTAAGAGGGAATGTATACATGAGTCAAGTTATGATATTTGAGGGAAATGAAGTCACAGCATACACACTGAGACTGGATGGTAAGGAAACATAATGAGAGTGCATCCAAGTACTTCAGTGTGATGAGTAAGGATGGATGGAAGTGCTTGAATGAGTACAGCAGGGTAGAAAGGTTGCTGGATCATTGAAAGCTGTGATAAGGAGTTGGGAAGTGAGCATGGAAGTGAGGCTTGGGTCTTGTTAGAAGGACACAAGTCAAGAGTGAGAGCAGTGGAAATGAAGTGAGTGTGTGGAGTTTTATGGACAGACAGATATACACATGAAGATGTAAAGATGCATTGTGGAGCTATTAGGAGGAATACTTTGAGATGATTTGGCCAGGAAGAGTGGATGGAGAATGAGAGACTGACTAGAAGAAGGTATCTGTATGACAAGGAAGGGGAGGGGAGGAGGGGAGACCATAACTGAGATGAAAGAATGGAGTGGAGAGATATGAGCAAGGGGGGGTGTGAGTTGGAGAGAGGGCAGTCAAATGGCATATGACAGTGCAACATGAAGTTAATCTGTTTGTGGCTCCCCCTCATGGGATTAAGATGCCTGGCAGTAAACAGATAAAAGTCAGAGGAGGGTAAAAATTTCTGCTTACTAAAATGAGTGAACTATAAGCAATTACTGAAGCAAATGCAAGAGGAGATATTGAATTACTTTATAAATAAATGCAAACAATGGATGCAAACAAGAAATCACTATAAAGTAAGAAATGGTTTGATGCAGGGTAGAGATGGTAAAGCTGACTGAGCCTTCACCATAACAATCATCATCAATATATAATAATCATCATTCATTATTATTAAAATCATCATTGCAATCAGCATCATCATCATCCTAACCTCTTCTTCCCACCTAAGGATGGGGTAAGGTATGGTTCAAAAAGCAACAACAAAACACATGGGATCAGACATGTTATATACAAACCACCCTGTATTTTTTAGCATCTGTGGCATATAAACAGGACTTACTGCATCTCTTTGTGATGTACAGGCATGTGCAAAAGTATGCCAACAATACTCTGCCAGCACTAACTTGTATGTCATTTTTATCACTCTTCCCCAAATGACTAGAGAGTAACATTCCTTCTCTTGCTTGTTTTACTGGTGCTTGGAACAGACACCTTCATATGATAATAATCAGATATTGAAGTTGTCACATTATACTAACAGCCTTCAGTTCCTTTACAATGCCCCTAAAGGAGAATGGTGGACTATGAAAGAATGCAGTCCTTACCACATAAAATATTTCAAACAATACCTTCCATTCCTACAGCTGGCAGAGAAGTGCCTACATATTTTTGCTCATGCTCAGGACACGAGTCTTGATAAACATTTCATAGCCTATGGCTGCGTACAGCTGGCCAGTTGTCTATAACCTTAGTCGCTTGACTTGAATCTGGTGAATGACAATGATGAATGACAAGCCAAGTGGCTTCTTGCCACCCAGGATATAAGTTACTACACTTGGTGAAAACATACAACTAGACAGTCACATGGTGGTGTAAGGAGTTATGGCACTCCCATAAGGTATTACATCAGTCAGTAGCTAGTCCGAGGTCTCTTGCAAAAATGGGAAACAAAAAATTGGTGAATGAATGGGTGGCTGTGAATGTGTAGTCCAGCATCTCATAGATGTGAACAAAGTGTGCAACATCTGGCTTGCAATATCCACTTAAGAGCGTATGTCCAATCCTTGAAGCATTGCCTGGGCCGTAAAAAATAAAAATCAAACTCATCCTCAGTTCCCCAAAACCCCACTAGTAGCAAAGGGATTTGGGGCCATGCTACACAACAGTAAAATAGCAACTAATTTATCACAAAATTTTTAAAGCTTATTTTTACGATGCAAACTTTTCATTCATTTACTGCCAGCACAAAACTTTAATCTTCTCAGTCTGATCTGGTGCTTATTTTTTTACATGCGTACCAGTACTCAGCATTCTAACTTCCACACGGGGGAATCGACAGGGCCGAGGTTCATAAACGAGTAATGCTGACACTGCAGGGTCGATTAGTGTGGGTGACTGAAACGGAAACCGTAACAACAATATACACGAGTACCTGAAACAACTGGCCGAATCACACAGGCTATAAAAAATGTCCACTGTGCATCAATTACAATACAAACATCATAATAATAATCAATAATCATATGCATAATTCACTGGGGTATCTTTTACTTGGCTCAGGAGGCTTGCTAAGATATCACGTTAGGAAACTACCACAGCCACAAAGAAGACAAGCCACTTTCAATGAACTAACACCAGACATTGTTCAACTGAGAGAGATACTGTACTAGCAGTTAAAGGCATCAAAAATAACAAGGGGAACCCTTCTATCGCAAAATTCTTGCAGTATATCTATCTAGCTAACACTGCAATCTGTCTACCTATGTGTATCTGTGTTATGTTTGTGTACTTGTCTATCTATTAATCAACTTGAAATAATGCTGAGCTGAGGCAATAGCTTATCAAGGAGACATGCTAGCCATGAAGAAGTGCAATGGAAAGGATTCAAAACTACCTGCTTCTGGTATACCTGGGGAATTTGCTTACTGTACTCTTGTTACTCTAACCTGGCATAAAATATGCATCTCAGCAATAGTTTATCGTGCAGAATGCTAGTCATGAAGTGCAATGGGATGGAAGTAGACCTGTAGTATTGTATTATTCTACCACTGAGATACATGAAAAAAGCTGGTGCATGGAGAAATCCTGGGCCAATAAGGTGCAAGAACTATGATAACTGAGCAAAGACTAATATAAATAAATTAATAATGAAGATCATTATTATCCTTAGACCCCAACGCATCACTCTCAATTGAATAAAACCATCTGGTGTTAGTTGGAATAAAGACAGTTACTCTCCCACTTACAAACACTTGTGCTAAGGAAAATTGTTGTTGAGATTAAAGACTTACCAGCTTGAGATTTTCATTAGGCTTTGTGGCTGCCAGCCTGACAGTGCCAGGGACTGACTCCTGGCACTGCATCATCCTATTCTGTCATCATCATCCTTGTTGTCGTCATCATTGTCATTGATTGGTAAGTAAAATCAGCATCTAGATTAAGTTAACTGTCCTTGTATACCCTTGTGGTGGAATGATCTAGTTATGGACACTAGCACTGCCACTAATCATAATTATCATCATCATTTAGCATTATCATCATCAGTCCTGACTCCTTTTCCCACCCAACTATGGGGTGAGGAATTCTCTAATAAAAAATTGTAAGTAGGGGAGCAACTGTTATACTTGTCCATCTCAACTTGGCTTAAAAGTGATCTGGAATGGATGCAGAGCCACAGTATTGCTATCCTTGTCTTACTCTGCTTCTGGGCTTTGGGGATTAGGATGCCAATGACAAAACTCTCTGCCAAGTCAAGGTGGACGAACCAAAAAATTTCTAACTCACATTTCAGAAGGGTGGTAGTAGCTGTGGCTGTAGTGGTAATAGTGGTTGTGTAGATAATTTTCAAAACTGATGGCCCAGGGGAATTAACCTCTTTAGGGTAGGGGTATTTCCCCAGAGATTGGATGTTACTCACTGAGAGAAATCACGCAGCCAACACCACTGGCTCCTGCACGGCAGCACCAACTCCAGCATGGCAGCACCAACTCCAGCACGGCAGCAACAACTCCAGCATGGCGGCACCAACTCCAGCATGGCAGCACCAGCACCAGCAAGGCAGCATCAACACCAGCACACCACCACCAACTCCAGCACAGCAGCACCAACTCCAGCATGGCAACATCAACACAGCAATTGCAGGAACAGCAGCATGAGTAAGACAGACAGCCCCTGAAAATACAGTGCTCGTCAGAAGTATGGGGCGCCCTGCGTCCCTCCTGAGAAACAAACCTTTCAACATTGAAAAAACATATAAATAATGCATTTTATTTACCTTTAGTGCTTCGTAGGGTAGCCTTTACGTTTCTTCACGGACCTGAGACATCTTGGAAATGAAAGGACGAGGCTCCTGAGGTGCTGGAGGGGTATTTTGTCCCAGGAGTCACGAATGGCGGCTTCCAGCTTAGGCAGAGAGCTCACGTCCTTCCCTTGGAGACTCTTCTTTACGACGTACCAAAGGTTTTCAATCGGGTTGAGGTCTGGGCTATTTCCTGGCCAGTCTGTCATGAATGATACCTCGCAGTCACGAAGTCAATTGGTGACCGATTTGGCCTTGTGAGCAGGTGCACTGTCCTGCTGAAACACTCGTGCACCTGTTAGCTCGAAGGAGTCTGGTAAATGATCACACAGAAGCTCCAGGTAAACATCCTGATTCACTCTGAGGTTCTTGGGAAGTACAACAAGCTTCCCCAAACCCTTCCCTGAGAAACAACCCCATACCATGAGTGAATCAGGATGTTTAACTGTGCTTTCTACATACCGTGGGTCAAGTGGGTCACTACCTTTGCATGCTCCTCTGTTACAGGTAACACTAAATGTTGCCTCATCAGACCACAACACTGACAACCATTGCTCCTCACCTCAATTTAGATATTTATTAGCAAAGGCAAGCCTACGAATTCTCTGGCTGCTAGAGAGAAGAGGCTTTTTCACAGGCCTGTGACTTGTGTAACCAAGCTCATGCACCCTACGAGACACTGTTCTCACTGACACCTCACCAAACACTTCCAGGTTGCTCTCCTTAATTTTCCTTGCACTCACACAAGGATTAAACTCCACTGCACGTTTTAAAACATTAACAGACCTTGGGGAAGTTTTCCTAGGCCTACCAGACCTCGGTTTCTTTGTGGGAACTTCGCCACCATTTTCCTCCCAAAACCGCGCACACCAACGACGCATTGTCGATCGTGCCACACCAACCAATTCACTAATTTCCTTTGTGTGGTGGCCTGCCTCCTTTAGAGCAATGATCTGGGATATGATTTCACTCGATAGTTCATGGGTAGGTGCCATAACAAAGTTTTGAAGGCCAAAACACTGCGGGACACTCGGTAAAAAATGGCGCAATTTGAGAGGGACACTCGGCGGAGTTCCTCTCTCTCAGGCAGCCCGTGGGCGACTGAGGCGGGAACCAACCAGCGCGTCAGAAGGCCTCAGGCTACCGTGACGTCATGCTCGGAGCTCAAACTTATGGCTCAATTCTTACCCCCAAAAATGGGTGATTCTTTTTGGGCCATAAGTATTGCGCGCCCGGCGGACAACGCTGAATACTTCTGACGAGCACTGTATGGTAAGTTTTTAGGAGATAATCTCAGGCCTGTTGATAATTTAACCCTTTAGTCTGCGGAGGAGTTCAATACAAATCTTAATTAACCTCTAGTGCACTGGTGCTGGAGTGATGCTAATGGGACTGGGGGGGGGGGGGCTGCCTCATTAGATTAACATTCCCCAATCCAATCCCTATCCCCTAACGGGAGAATGGTGGACTACAGAAGGGTAACCCAGCCTGCAGTCCACTGGGTTAATGTTCTGATGAGCCTGGAGTTGCAACGACTACAATTACTGGTAAACATGACTTACGATGAACAATATTTTACCTCATGTCTGGCTCAATTCCCTAGTTATAGTCCCTCAAGTACTTCCTTATTCCCAGAAATGAAGATGGTGGACTGCAGCAGATGGGTCACTTACATGCCTGCAGTCCACTGACTTCCCATTTCTGATAAGCCTGGGGCACAACTACTACTATCGCTTGGGGAAAAGTGGCAAATGTACTTCATAGGCGGAAAAGGAAATAGGCTTCTTTCTATCTATCTATCAATCTTTCTACTGAACATAATGCATATAGATAACAGTTTAATAATAATAATAATCTATCTATCTATCTATCTATAGCCCGACGCCCTAATCCCGCAAAGGGTGGCCGCAGACAAAACGCCTCCAAGTCACTCTGTCACCCACCATTTGACTCCCCTCCCCCCAACTCACCCCCCCCTCCCTCATATACCTCTCAACTCCATCCCTCCACCTCATCCTCGGTCTACCTCTCCCTCTCCCTCCCTCCACCTCACCTACATACACCCTCTTAGTCAGTCTTTCATTCTCCATTCTCTCCACATGTCCAAACCACCTCAGTGTATTTCTCCTAATCTTTTCAACCACATCCACATCTACCCCACAACGTTCCTTCACTTCTTCATTCGTCAACCTGTCCCTCCACGTCACTCCACATGCTCCTCTCAAGTAACTCATTTCCACTGCTCTCACTCTTGACTTGTTCCCCTCTTGCAAGGTCCACGCCTCGCTTCCATACGTCAGGGTAGGGATCACAATACCATCATGCAGTGACTTCTTAACTTCCATACTCACCTCCCTATTTCTCATCACTGCTTTCAGTGTACCAACAACCTTTCTTCCCTGCTGTACCCTTTCACGTACTTCATCCCCCAAAGTTCCATCCTTACTCATCACACTACCCAAGTACTTGAATGCACTCACATTCTCCATATCCTCACCATCCAATCTCACTGCACACTCTGTGACTTCATTCCTCTCAAACACCATAACTTTACTTTTGTTTACATTAACTTTCAGCTTCCTCCTCCTACACACTGTCCCAAATTCATTCACCAAACCTTGCAACTCCCATTCATCTTCACTCAACAATACTGTATCATCAGCAAACAGCAACACCGGAAGCTTCCAAATCTCACCCTCATTCATTAGGGCCACCCCCACATCCACTGCCCTACCTTGCACCTCCTTTACAACCCCATCCATATATATATTAAACAGCCATGGAGACATCACACACCCCTGTTTCAGTCCCACATTGAGATCAAAGAACTCACTCAGCTCACCATCCACTCGCACCGTAGCCCTAGCTCCCTTGTACATACTCTTCACAGCACTCAACAATTTCAACTCCACTCCATATATTCTCAATACCTTCCACATACCTTGCCTATCTATTCTGTCATAAGCTTTCTCCAAGTCCATGAAGGCAGCATACACTTTCCTTCCATTCTCTAGATACTTCTCCACTAAACATCTTAGAACAAATATCTGATCTACACACCCTTTTCCCTTCCTAAATCCCCCTTGTTCTTCTCCAACTAGCTCCTCTGTCATATGCCTAACCCTATCAATGAGTATTCTACCATATATTTTACCAGTCACACTAAGAAGGCAAATACCCCTATGGTTACCACATACTTCTCTCTCCCCTTTTCCTTTGTACAGAGGAACAATTATACCTGATTTCCAGTCCTCTGGAACCCTTCCCTCTTCCCAAGCCAATCTACACAACTTCCATATCCACTCCACAACAATCTCACCCCCATACCTAAGCATTTCACCACACACTCCATCAATTCCTGGGGCTTTTCCCAGCTTAATCTTCTTCATCGCTTCTACTACTTCCGACCTACTGATCTCTTCCTCCCTCCTCTCATCTCTTCTTCTCCCAGCCATTCCCCAACCACTTATACTCACACTGCTCTCACTCTCTACATTCAACAAATCCTCAAAGTGCTCCTTCCATCTCCTCAATTTCTCTCTCTTCTCCACCAACAATCTATTATTCCTATCTTTCACTCCCCTACTATGTCCCCTTTCACACTGCCTTACTTTCTTTACCTCCTTCCAAAACAATTTCTTACTCTCCCTCCATTTCACACTCAGATTCCTCCCAAACTCTTCATCCACTTTATTCTTACTCTCCTTCACCAGTCTCTTAACCTCCCTTCTCCTGCTCACATATACCTCTCTCTTCTCTCTCTCATCTTCTCCCCTACCTCTACTCGCCAACCATTCACCATATGCCTTCTTCTTTTGTTCCACAGCTCGTTTCACCTCATCACTCCACCATGCTGTCCCTTGCACACCCTTGCATCTCCTCCTCACTCCACAAACCGCCTCACACGCTGCGCTTATCTCTTCCGTGAATATCTTACATATGTCTTCCATCCATTCCATCTGCTCTAGCTCATACCTTCCCAGTCTTTCTTCCACTATGCTCTTATACTCTGTCCTTTTCTCACTATCTTGCAATTTCTCCACTCTTCTCACAGGAGCTGCTTCCTCCTGTCTTCCCCTTCGTCTCCTCAACCACTTTCTTTGCAGCTCTACCTTGGCCATCACTAAGTGATGGTCCGAGACTCCATTCCCCCACCCTCTCCACACCCTTGCATCCAACACTTGTCTTCTCATTCGCTCATCCACACACACGTAGTCTATCATTGCCTTTCGTTCAACAAGTTCACCATCCATCCTTCTCATTACTCTCCATGTATACCGGTGGATCATCTTATGACGAAAGTAGGTGCTGGCTATTGCCAACCCCTTACCAGCACAGATGTCCACCAAAGCACTACCATTCCCATCTACTTCAGCTGGCACACCCCACTGACCAACCACTCCATCCACTCGTACTTTCCCAACTTTGCCATTCATGTCTCCAATCAACAGCACTCTCTCGCTCCTCTCAAATAATAATAATAATAAACTGTTGGGTGTCTGCCCTTTCCTCTCCTCCATCCTTCTTTCTTTCCATCCTCTTCTGTCTTTCTTTCCTTGTCCTTCTGCCTACGGGTGACTTTACACTCCCTCTTCTGTCTTTCTTTCCTTCATTCTTTCCTCTTCCTTCTGCCTGTGGGTAACTCTACACTGAGTGACAGTTTCCTGAACACCAGGAAACCATTTACTAGGCTGGGTGGTAACCATTTAACCAAATTTTGGCACCTGGTGGTTTAGTGGGTAATTATTGCACTCCAATCGGATTGAGCCGGTGAAGGTTATATCCAAGGGGTGGTTGGGGTTGATTGCTCATGTAATGCCACTCAGGGATGAGTGAGGCTGGTCACTCACATCTTAAATGTCGGGACCAACTGCCTAGCCCCGGGCTCCTACGCTCCTCATGGGGCAATGTAGGATTGGATGATGGATGGATGGATGGATGGATGATGATGATGATGATAATAATATTAATAACAATAATAATTATCCATCTATTCATCATCTACATCTATGTTGCCCCATGAGAAGCGTAGGAGCCCAGGGCTAGGCAAGTTGGTCCTGACATTAAAACTGAGAGTGACCAGCCTCACTCATCCCTGAGTGGCATTATGTGAGCAATGAACCCCTACCACTCCTTGGATATGAACCAACACAGGCTCAATCCAGTTGGAGCACCTTAATTACCTGATAAACCACCATCTTCCATAGTTTGGTTATATGGTTACCACCCAGCATAGTAAATGGTTTCCTGGTGTACAGGAAACAATTTGGTTTGTCACTCAGTGAAGTCACCCATAGATAGAAGGAAGAGGAAAGAATCAGGAAAAAGCAGTATGAGAAAGGATGGAAAGAAGAAAAGAAGAGAGGAAAGCAAAGCCACTGGAGAGCAGTGCTACATCGAGCAAGTGGATGGATAATAATACTGTAATAATAATAACCTACATACATACAGTACATACATCATCTATTCCCGTGTTGCCCCATGAGGAGGGTAAGAGTCTGTAGCTGGGCAAGTTGGTCCTGACATTTAAGATGAGTGACCAGCCTCACACATCCCCGAATGGCATTTCGTGAGCAATAAATCCCAACCACCCCTTGGATATAAAGCTACACATGCTCAATCTGGTTGGAGTGTCTTAATTACTCATTAAACCACCAGGTGTCATATTTGGTTAAAAGGTAGCCTTATAGTACCACCACCAACAACAACAACAACAACAATAATAATAATAATAATAATAATAATAATAATAATAATAATAATAATAATAATAATAATAATAATAATAATAATAACACTCTGCAGGGAAGGGGGGATGCTATGGACAAATGGTCTCACTGTTGCCCTGTCCTCTGTCATCATGCTGTTCCCCCCAAACTCACACCATGCAGAAAAAAGGATAAAACTTTGGGCCATATTACTTTTGGGCTTAAATAGTCTGTCAGCACCTTTTCCTATGCAATTTTTGCACATTACATCTTAGTGTTTTCTTGCGTATTATATGTATCATTTCTAAGATACAGGAGAGGTGGAGTCGTTATAAATGACATGAACGAACAATACATGGTATGAATGAAGGCCACGAATGAGGAGAGCATGTCTTAATATGGTAACCATGATATTACCCTATGTCTCCACTATTCATTAACAGAAGCATTCTTCATCCACCTCCCTATCCTCCAAAAGGAGAAAATTAACGTGAATGACAAGAAGAGGGCACCTTCAACTGAGAGAAAAAGACAATGCTACGGCTGTGCATTATTTAACTTCATGACTAGCACTATTCTTGTGTTAATTTTATGTTACAACTCTGCACTGAATATCGAGGGATGGCAATTTTAGCCAAGGTAGAGTATACTAGGATACAGGGTTGTGGAAGTCTAATCCCTTCACAGTGAGGGCTGTCTCCTAATATGAATAATGCAGTCCAGTGACAGCAAGTATAAACTACAGTAATCCCTCATTTATCTAGACATAATAGAGCTAAAGGCAGGTTCAGGTAGCGGCAACGTACGGATAATGAACACTATTCCCCTAGCACACCCTTACCCTACCTACTGTACCCCTACTTCCAACCTATATCTAACCTATTTGTACAGTACCTATGCTTAATTTGGCAGTGTTCTCCGCTCACTGAGCATATTTAGACATCAAAACACACATAAGAATACCCCAAATAATGGTAAACACCAAGAAAACCATGCAGAAAAAACACTGAAAACCAAAAAACACCCTACCTATACACTACTGTACAGTATGTACAGTACCCCTCCTTATTTTGGCAGTTTTCCGGTCATTCTGCCATATTTTGACATCAAAACATACATAGGATTATCCAAAATAATTTGCAACACCAAAAAAAAAAACTGAAAAAAAAAATAATAAAAACCAAAAAACACCCTACCTAAACACTACTGTATGTACAGAACCCCTCGTTATATTGGCAGTGTTTTCCGGTCATTCTGCCATATTCTGACATCAAAACATACACAGGATTATCTGAAATAATTTTCAACACCAAGAAAACCATGTAAAGAACAAAAAAAACAAAAAAAAACACCCTACTTAAACACTACTGTATGTACAATACCCCTCCTATTTTTGGCACTGTTTTCAGGTCATTCTGCCATACTGTGACATAAAAACATATACTGTACAGTATATGACACTTGTCCACATTAAATTCCATTTGCCATTTATTGCTCCATTCATGAAGCCTATTTAATTCTTCTTGTAGCCCTTTACAAGAATCCATGTTAGTAATTTTCCTTTGTATTTTTGCATCATCCACAAACACATTTTGATAGCTTCCATTTCCAACGTTACTGTCTACGTCATTTACACAAAGTCCTGTAATCCAAATCGCAGAGGACCGAGGGTCTTTCGGACTATTGGGAGAGCCCTTTGAAAACATTTGAAATATGTACATGATCATTAAATAAACACTTAACCCGTTAACTGCAGCATTAGGTTTAGTGGTCAATCCCCCATGCATAAAAAAACAGGATTTTTTTTCCTCAAAAATAATTTTTGCTCTGTAGGCTAAATGAAAGAGTGCATGGAAAAGAATAGGAAAACAATATATGAGTTAACTATTTACCTTAGTTTGGCCGTGGTAATCTATTTATGGGCATTTGGGTGAGAAACGTAGTGTGCATTTTTGGAGAGAAAAAAAATAAAAATGAAAAATAAAAAAATAAGAGCATGATCATCTGATGGACATAGCAGTCGCACACTATTCTTCATTTGATGTACATAGCAGCTATTGGGTTAAAAATGAAATGGGTTGTTGTTATACTCACCAAAAATACATAGAAGTGTAGATGAATAGTTGCTGGCAGGTACATCTAAGTTCAAGGGCAAATCCAAACCAGATAAATCCTTAGATAAAGCCCAGAAAATTTTGAAAAAAGCCCTGAAAAATTCGAAAAATTTCACCTTGATAAATTCACAGTATTGGGATTTTTGGATTAATGGTGACTGGATTATAGGACTTTTACTGTATATACTAAAAACATAATTGGTGCTAGCACTGAGCCCTATGGAACTCTGCTAGTTACTTCCCCCCATCATGAGTAATTTCCCCTTAGTACTGTTCTCATTTCCCTTTTTCTGAGAAAATCCTGCATCCAAAAGTACAGGTTGCCTTGGATACCTCCTTGATGGTACAGTTTCCATAAAAGTCTTTGGTGCGGTACTCTGTCAAATGCTTTCTTGAAATCTAAATAGATACTATCCATCCATCCTTCTCTTTTCTGTAATGTTTCTGTAACTCTATCATAGTAGCCTAATAGATTAGTAACACGTGATTTTCCCTTTCTTAAACCGAATTGCCTTTCTGTTATCAAACTGTGTTCTTCAAGATGGTTTATGCAAACTTTCCTTATCAGCCTTTCTAGTATCTTACACTACTTGTCAGTGATACTGGTTGGTAGTTGAGTGGATTCTGTCTATTCCCTTTCTTGAATAAGAGAACAATGTTTGCTTTCTTCCAAATATCAAGTAGTTTACCTAGACCTAAGGATTCCTGAATATTAAATATAAGGGTCTGCTTAACCCTTCTGCACATTCATGCAGCACTCAACCTGAAATTCTGTCATGACCATATGCTTTTCCTATGTCTAATTTACTTAACTCTTCCTGTACTTCTTTTTCTGATATTTGTATATCTGGTAATGTGTGTGGGCATGCATGTTTCATATCATCTCTTTCAAAATTATTTTCTTTTGTAAAAACTGACAGGAAGTTTTTATTTTGTCCTTCACAAATATCTTTTTCTTGTGTATAGATGATCCCCTCGTCCGTAATGGACTGTATTTTATCTTTAAATTTGGTTCTGCTTTGGATGCAGATGTAAAATAGATTAGGCTGATCACTATTTTTATTTATAATGTCTTCCTCAAACGGTCTTTCAGCCTCCCTCCTTATCTTTGTATAATCATTCCTCGCTTGTTCGTAGTTGTTATATGCTCTCTCACTAATGTGTCTTCTGTATCTATTCCACAGCGAGTCTCTTTCTTCTTTTGATTTTTTACATTCTGTATTAAACCATTTCTTTATTTTCATTTCTGTTTCTTTGTGCTAAGGAATGTAACTTTGGGCTCCTGTTTCATAAAAAATTGCAGAATTTTCTATACTGTATATAATATGTAAATCTTGTCCTCTAAATTTCTTTTCCCAATCTATTTCAAAGAAGTACTTCTTACGGTCATGATAGTTGCCCTTTTAGTAGTTCTGACTCTTTTTGTAACTCTCATTATTGGTAACTAAGTCATATGCAATCCTGATGTTGCAAATTAATACTGCATGGTCACTTTTGACACATGGAGGGAGATACATTATATTGTCAATATCATTTTCTTGCCTAGTAAATATAAGTTCTAGTACTGATGGATCAAGTCCTCTTTTTCAGGTGTTTTCCTTTACATGCTGCATTAGAAAAAACTCCTGCACAAGATCCAGGAGCTTTTGATCCCAACAACTTTCATGGCGCCTTACATCTAGAGCATTCCACTTTATATTTGCACTGAAATCTCCAATTAATATAATTCTTTCAGATTTCTCTTCCATTCTATGTAGTAATGTTCTTAAACTCTGAATTGTACATTCTGCCAGGTCTTCATATTCGTCTATTTGCCAGGTGTTTGTTTTGGGTGGCACGTATAAATTTGCCACAATTAATTTCCCTTCAGATGTGTTAATCTCCAATGCAATCAGCTCTATTTGTGAGGGTACATCGATTTTTATTTCTTGGACTTGTAGATCTTTCTCTGTTAAGCTTATAATTCTTCCTCCTTTTCTTAAAATTCTGTCTCTTCTCCATATATTGTATTCCTCTAAGTTTAGGGTATCATTTGATATCTTTGGGGTTAAACTGTTTCAGTTAGGCAAATAATATGTGGTTCCTTTTTTTTTGGTATAGTCTTCCATCTCTAATCATTCAGACACCATTCCATCTACATCTGAGTACATGAACTTAATAATCATCTTGTTTACATACTTGCCATAACTTGAGTCTATTACCTTCCTTCTTTTTATTCCTTGTTGGTACCACTTTCGTACCTGCAATCTCATTACTCTGTAAAAAAAAAAAAAAATTCTCTTCCTCTGATCTATCCTCGTTATTTGCTTTTCCATCCTCCAGCTTCTCCTTTAGTATTCCCAATTCCTCTTGAGTTAGGCATCTTTTTATCCATACTTTTTTAAATTCCTCTTTTTCCATGAGTTTGTTTGCATTCTTCAGTATTTCCTCCACAGTGTTCATACTCTGGAAGGTTCCTTTCACCGGCCTTGACTTCTTTCTCTCGTATTTCCCTAGCCTTTTGTGTTCCTCAATGTCTTTATCACAGATTTCCACTGATACTTCCTTCAATATGCTCATTATATTTGTCATTTCCTTTTTGTCTCTCAAAATTTTGTTTTTTATTTCTTCTGCATCATGTGTCTAGGAATGTAATAGGAAGATTGTTGGATGTGAGAGTTCTGAGAGGGGAGGGTGGAGGTATGTCTGACCACTACCTGGTGGAGGGAAAGTTAAGAGTAGGTAAGAGATGGGTGAGAGCTAGAAGGGTTAAGTGTGGCAGGGAGGTTTTGAAAGTGAGTGAGTCGGATAAAAGAGAGAAAAAGATAGAGTATCAGGAGAAATTGAACGATGAGTGGAACGCAGTGAAAGATCGGGAAAATGGCAGTGTGGAGGAGGAATGGCAGTTATTTAAGAGTGCTGTGGTGAGGCATGCAGAAGAGGTGTGTGGTGTGAGACGTGTGGGTGGTGGTGTAAGAAAAGGAAGTGAATGGTGGTGCAAGGAAGTAAGTATGGCTGTGGTTGAGAAGAGACGTGCATATGAAGTGTGGCTGCAGAGGAAGGATGAGATGTCATATGAAAGGTATAAGGAAAAGAGGAATAGGGCGAGAAGGGCTGTGCGTGATGCTAAAGTGGCAGCAGATGAGCGGTGGGGTAGGCGGCTGACAGAGAATTTTCAACAGAATAAGAAAATGTTTTGGAAGGAGGTGAAAAGGGTGCGAAAGGGAGTCTGGGAAGGAAGAACGAGTAAAAGCAGAGGATGGAAGGATGTTAATTGAGATGGATGCAGGAAGGAAGAGATGGGCAGAGTATTTTGAAAGATTGTTATATGTAGAGAAGGGAAAGGTGGCTGAGATTATGGCAGATGGAAGGGTGCAAGGAATAAATGTGTTGGGAGAGTTGAATGATTCTTTGATCACGAAGGAGGAAGTGGACAAGGCAGTAAAGGAGATGAAAACAGGGAAAGCTGCAGATATGGATGGGTGTGCTGTGGAATGCCTGAAGGGTGGTGGAGTGACCATTGTTGACTGGTTAGTAAGATTGTTGAATGTTTGCTTTGTGAAAGGTATGGTGCCAGTTGACTGGGCAAGTGCTTGTGTGGTCCCGTTGTATAAAGGCAAGGGTGATAAGTATGAATGTACTAGCTTTAGGGGTATAAGTCTGTTGAGTTTTGTAGGTAAGGTGTGTGGCAGAGTGTTAATTATGAGAGTTAGAGAGGGTACAGAGGGAGTGATTGGTGATGAGCAGTGTGGCTTTAGGAGAGAGAGGGGATGCGTGGATCAGGTGTTTGCGGTGAGACAAGTGTGTGAAAAGTATTTAGCGAAAGGCAAGGATGTGTTTTGGGCATTTATGGATTTAGAGAAAGCGTATGATAGAATTGATAGGGAGGCTTTGTGGACTGCTTTAAGATTGTATGGACTTGATGGTAGGTTACTAAAAGGGGTGAAAAGTTTTTATGTAAATAGTAGAGCGTGTGTAAGAGTGGGAAATGCTGTGAGTGATTGGTTTCCTGTGAGAGTGGGGCTGCGACAGGGATGTGTGATGTCGCCTTGGTTGTTTAATATTTACATGGATGGTGTTGTAAGGGAGGTGAATGCAAGAGTTTTAGGTGGAGGTCTGAGTCTGGTGAATGTTGATGGTGGAGAGTGGAATCTGAAGCAGCTGCTGTTTGCAGATGATATTGCACTGGTGGCTGATTCAGAGGAGAGATTGAGACAGTTGGTAGAGGAGTTTGGAAGGGTGTGTGAAAGGAGGAAATTGAAAGTAAATGAGAATAAGAGTAAAGTGATGAAGTGTACGAGGTGGATGGTAGGGGGATGAATATAGTTTTGAATGGCGAGTTGCTTGAGGAGGTAGAGTGTTTTAAATATCTAGGGTCACATGTTGCTGTGGATGGAAGAATAGATGCAGAAGTGAAGTTTAGAATAAATGAAGTAGGAAAGGTGCTGGGAGGAATGAAAAAAGTGTTTAGATGTCGTTCGCTTAGAATGGATGTAAAGAGAAGGCTGTATGAGGGTGTTGTGGTACAGACTGCATTATATGGGGCTGAAACATGGGATATGGGTGTAGCAGAGAGGAAAAGTTTGAATGTAATGGAGATGAGGCGTCTGAGGAGTATGTGTGGAGGGACGCGTATGGATCGAGTGCGAAATGATGAAGTGCGAAGGAGAACTGGAGTTGTTCGGGAGATGGCTGGTAGAGTTGAGCAGAGGGTGTTGCGATGGTTTGGGCATATGGAGAGAATGGATAATGAGTGACTGGTGAAAAAGATAACTAGATCTGATGTGAGAGGTGTAAGGCTGAAAGGAAGACCACGAATAGGATGGATGGACAGTGTGAATAGAGCGCTGGATGCGAGAGGGATGTCTGTTGTGCAAGGAAAAGTGGCTGTGCGTGACAGAAGTAAATGGAGGGAAATTGTGAATGAATAAGTGATGACGCAGCCCTGAGGGGATATTCTCCTGCATTTGGTCTGATCAGCTAGTCAGCCCAGGTGCGGGTAAGGGGATGAGTCTGTTATGTTGTGGCAGGGGTAAACCAGTTCTGCTGTCGAACCCTGCTGCGGATGTCACTGATTGCATTGCGCAGTTGACCCTTGTGCGGTGTGGTGCGGTGAGGATCTGTCCATTCTCCCCTTTGGGGCTAAGATGCGAATGAATGTGTTTGAATGGATGAGTAAATGGGGAGTGTGTCGTCCTGTCTCGGCTACCTCCCTTTCCTTGGGGGAAGCAGCCTAGGTATATAGATAGATAGATAGCATCTATACCAGTGATTACTACAAATCTGTTGATATCTGCTGCATCTTTGACCAATTTTGGGTTGTTTTTTATTATTTCTTTCACTTCCTTTCTAATGCTTTTTTCTTTGACTCTTGTTTCTAAGTCTTTCCTTACTTTCACTATTTCAGCATACGTAGTAGTAGTAGTAGTTGTTCCCTAGGCAGTCTAGCCGAGCAGCTCCGAGTCCCTTAGGAAGGCCATGGCCGAGACTGGGCTTTCCCACAGAGCTCTCAAAGAGTATATATTGTGTTGTTGGTGTAGGTGATTGTGTGCAATGCAGTCTTCCATAATGTGCTTAATAGTATGGGGTGCTGTGTTGCATCCTGGACAGGCATCAGCGACGGAGTCATCCAGCCTCTTCTGGTAGCTTAAGAGGGCTGGATGGTGCCCACATCTCAGCCTGGCCAGGTGGACCCTGTCCTCACGTGGGAGACAGGATTCAGAGGGGTGGATGTCAGGAGGCCGTGCATGCAGCTATGTGTTGTCTTTAAGTGACTGAATGGAGCGGTGAGTGATCTGAGTGTGGATATGCTTCTGGAAGCTGGTCTGAGGTGGGTGAGATGACAGTATTTGTGTATGGTATCGTGTGCTAGGTGTTGTTTTGATGTTCCTTGGTGTGGGTGGATCTGCTGCCATGTAATATAGTGAATGTTCTGGGTTTGTGGAGGCTGCAGCAAGAAACTGGGTGCCTCTCATGTCTAGGTGATCCTTGACTTTGAGGACTTTGGTTTCTTGATGTAGGTGGTCTGTGGGTGTAGTAGTTGTGCAGCCTGTGATTATTTTTAGGGCCTTGTTCTGTATGGTCTGTAGAGTGTTGCAGTGTGTTTTGGTGAGGTCAGAAGCCCAGGCAGGGCTTGCATAATTCATCACTGAACGTATGTATTGTTTGTATACTGCAATGGTGGTTTCTTTGTTATGTCCGAATGTTGTATGGGCAAGTGACCTCAAAGCATTGAGTCTTGGTGTTATTTTATTTTTAATGTTTGTGATGTGTTGTTTAAATGACACTGGTGTATTGTATGTTACATCAAGGATTTTGGGTGTGCGTGTGTGGTAGCGGAGTGTTGTTCATGGTGAGGTGTGGGATGTGACTGTGTTCTGCTGTCCAGTTTGTGAGAAGGATCACTGTAAATTTGGCTGGGGCTATTTTGAGCCTGTTTGTGGTGAACCATTCATGTAGTGTGTTGAGGTAAGGTTGAATGATGTGTGCAGCTGTGTTTGCATTTTGGTGCATACATGTGTTATATCATCTGCATAGGAAGCTATGTGCATCTGTGGTGTGTGAGGTGTGGGTATGTCGTGCATATATAGGTTAAAGAGTGTAGGGGACAAAACAGATCCTTGGGGGACGCCGTTTGTGAAGTTTCTGATGTTAGAAGACTGACTGGCATATGTTACGTGTGCACATCTGCCTGCTAAGTAGTTTGCCAGCCATCTTTTTGTGTTATTGTGCATGTTTGTGTTGAGTATTTTGTTTGTGAGGTTGTGGCAGGGGATGGCATCAAAAGCTCTGCTAATGTCTAGTGTGATTCGGAGTGTTCTGTGTGGTGGCCTAGCTGAATTCATGCCATCGAAAACTCTCTGTGTAAGGTCTGTAAGAAGGATATTTGTGGAGTGTAGCGGCCTAAACCCTTGTTGTGACTGGGCAAGGGGAATGTGATGTGTGACTAGTTGTAGTACCAGTTGTTCAGTGACTTTAGAGGGGGTGCAGAGGAGTGTGATAGGGCGGTGTGAGGAGGGTAACGTGGGGTATTTGTTGGGTTTGGGGATAGTGATGATAATGCCATGCTTCCAGATGTTGGGTATTATGTTGTGTGAGTAGCTGTAGTTTGGTATGTTGGTGAGAGCTTGTATGCCTTGTGGTCCAAGGTGTTTAAGGTAAATGTTGCTTATGTTGTCTGGTCCACATCATCTTTGCAACTTTGCATCACTTCATTCACCTGGGTTATCTTCTCTTCCAATCACTGCTTTGGTCTATCAGACTGTTTGCTTGCCTAAGTGTCTCTGTATCATTTCTGAACTCCTCTATAATACTCTCATGGTTGACAACTGCACCTGCCATTTCACTAATCTTCCTTCTAAGTGAACCCACCTCATCTGACAGCTCATATACTGCTGTATCTTTTTTGTTTAATTCCTTTACTAATTTTTCATTTTCTTCTTTCTGCATGTGTAACTGCTTCTTAACTTCATCCATTTCACTCTGAAAAGTCTTCTCCAGTTTATTCCACCTCTCTACTAGTTTGTTTTATGTTTCCATTTAAACAAGTTCCTGATAGAAATCATCATCTTGTTTTCTACCTTTATCCCTTTTCTGAACTCCTTCCATATTCACTTTACTAAATATGGTGTTCATCTTGTGGTATTACTTAGATTCTACTTACAAGCATGCATCTCCTTGCTACTCGCCTGGTGACAGACGACACTCAGCTGATGATGCATTGCTCAGCGCATTCCTACACTAATTGGACGTATTCTATCATTTGGACAACATTTTTGCTTTTACTTGCACTACTACTGTATATCAGAACACCATTTAGTTTAACCTAGCACAGAGGTTGACTCATATAAAGATACTATTTAGGTGTGACCAGGGGTGGCCAGCAGGGAGCGAGGCGATATGCGTGCTGTCTCTGATGCCTCAATTGTGTGTGTGTGTGTGTGTGTGTGTGTGTGTGTGTGTGTGTGTGTGTGTGTGTGTGTGTTCAAGAGCACAATCCAATCCCATCCTCCCTCTCAACTCTTCCATCATAAACCCAGTCCCCCCCATGCCTCGCATTCAAGAATGCACTACCCATCCACCTAATTATTGTCATTTCTGTACGCTTCAGCCTACGAATATCCTCCTCCTTCACTGCCCAAGTCTTGCTACCATACAGTATTACACTCAGAATCTCACAGGTGGATAAAACATACGGAGGTGATGGACATTTTGGCAGAAAATCAGTTTGCATTCAGAAATGGAAGGTTGTGTGTGTCTAATTTGTTGTGCTTCTACCCAAGGGCGATTGACGTATTACAGGAGAGAGATAGTTGGGTGGATTGTGTACTTAGATCTGGAGAAAGCCTTTGACAATGTACCCCATAAGCAACTAATGTGGAAATTGGAGCACAAAGGAAGACTGAAGGGGGAACCTGTTGGAGCAGATGAGACTTCATAAAAGACCAACGGATGAGGACAGTAATAAAGAACAGGATATCAGGATGGAGGGAGGCAACAAGTGGAGTCCCGCAGGGCTCGGTGCTGGTGCCCACAATGTTCCTGATTTACATGAATGATATGGGGGATGAAATGAACAGTTATGCATGTCAGTTTGCAGATGATGCAAAGATCATAATTATGGAGGGTGGAAATTGAAGAGGACTGTAAATACTGCAGTAAGATCTGGACAGGATTTATGATTGAAGACAGGTATAAGGGAAAAATAAAAAAAATAAAAAAAATAAAAAAAATAATAAAAAAAAATATTGGCAATGGGTAAAAGTAGTAAGGGGCCATCACTGAATTACTCGATAGGAAAGGAATCAATCAAAAAAGCGCAAGAAGAAAACCTGGGAGTGTTAGTCCAGGATAATTTGTCACCCGAAAAACACATAAACAAGAATGTCAGAGAGACATATAAGCTCTTGACAAACATAAGAGTGGCATTTCAATACATGGATAAGATCATGAAAAAAAAATTGATCATGGCTATGATCCGCCCCAGGTTAGAATATGCGGAAGTGTCCCCACATAAAAAGGAAGATATAAACAAGATCGAGAGAATACAAAGAGCAGCAACCAAGATGGTCCCTAGTCTGGCAGATCCATCATACAAGGAAAGATTATAAGAGCTGGGTCTGCCTTCCTTAGAAGAAAGAAGACAGAGATGACATGACTGCAGTGTTCAGGAACATGATGGGAGTAGACAAAACTGACAGAGATGATCTGTTTGTATGGGATGGGGGAGCAACAACAGAACAGGGAAAGAAATTGAGAAAGACAAGTTGCTTTACCATAAAATATAGTTTTCCATACAGATGCACTCACCTGTAGAACAGTCTGGACAAAGAGATCATCCAGTCTAAAAATATAAATAAGCTTAAAGCAAAGTCTGACTGGTTGAGACACAGCGATGGGACCCATGAACACAGCTCATTTTTTGTATATCACAACTTGGTAAATACAAATTAGGTAAAATACATGCCCATGATGAATAAAATTTCCTGATGGCAGCACATAAAAAATATATCACATTACAAAGTTCCACAGCAGACTTATTTTACTTAACCTAAGATGCCTTCATGTTGTGGTAATGATGTTAATGAGTGGTGGAGCTACCCAGTTATTTAAACATACTTCAACACTTTCCCTATCCCCGTGCAAGGAGGATGATAAGAAAAAAATAAAATAAAATAAAATAAAAATCTTTGGTTTCTATACATCCACCAATTATGGGGAAAAAAAAATCCTCGTTTCTATAAATCCACCAACTGTGGAAAAAAAAAAAAAAAAAACATTAAGGAGGGATGCCTTCACTTGGTGGCACAAATAAACTAACGTCCCTCAACTTCCTATTCCAAAAAAGGAGGATGGTGGAATGCAGAACAGTAGTGCCAATACAAAACCTCTCTCAACCCCCTATTCAAAAAAGGGGGATAGTGGACTGCACAAGAAGAGGAACATCAGCCTGCGGACCACCAGGTTCATATCCAAAAGGGCCTGAAGCCAAAATGACAACAAAAAGGAATAACATTCACATAGCGTACTTACCAAACAGTAGAGACAGGTGGCGGGGTTAACTTCCACCTCGGTTTCAATTTTAATGGGAATTCTTTTCCTCCTCCCCTTTCCCCCCTCTCTCTAGGTAGTTTCCACAGTTGACAATCAACTCTTGTTGCCTGAAAAAATATACTACACATCAGTCCTTTCCTTCTGAACCTTGTTTAAGTTTACCTGATAATAAAAGTACCTGGTGGCAGCATGAGCAACATCATCTGGGGACAGTTTTTTTTCATTTTTTTTTTTTTAGTGCAAGGAAGAAGGAAGCAAAGGCTAAAGGTCCACAAGACTGTTCCCTCCAAGAAAAAATAAAAACAAGATAATATAGTGCCAAATTCAAGGTCCAAACATCTCAAGATGCCCGGACACACTGCATTTAAAAGACTGGAGATCACAGGCAGTAGGAAATACAGAGGAAAACAGTTTCTGAGGTGACCTGTTGCATAATTTTCACCATATGCTGAATGACTCTGCCTTTCGATACAAAGAAAGAAATAAGACTTAACCACATTCAGCACACACACACACACACACACACACACACAGTAGAGATAAACAAATCAATAGTAATCACTGGTATAGAAGAGGATGAAGTTAAAAACAAGATCACAAGAGACAAAAAGGAGATGGCAAATGTAATGAGCTTACTGAAAGAAGTATCAGAGGAAATCTGTAGTAAAGACATAGAGGAACACAAAAGGTTAGGGAAATATGAGAAAAGCAAGACAAGACCTCTAAAGGTGACTTTCCAGAGTGTAAACACTGTGGAAGAGATACTAAAAAATGCAAAGAATCTTAAGGAAAAAGAGGAGTTAAAAAATGTATGGATAAAAAGATGCCTAACACAAGAGGAACTGGAATTACTGAAAGAGAAAAGGGAGGAAGCAAAAACAAAAAATGAGGGAAGATTAGAAGAGGAGAAGAAGAAATTTTTTTACAAAGTAATAGGATTGCAGGTACGAAAGTGGTACACAAACAGGATGGAAGAAAAAGGAGGAAGGTAGTAGAACCATGTCATGACAAGTATATAAACAAGATGATAACGTTGATGTACTCAAATGTGGATGGAATGGTATCTAAATTACTAGAGATGAATGATTATGTCAGAGAAAATGAACCACAAATAATATGCCTAACTGAAACAAAATTAATACCAAGGATATCAAATGACATACTAAACTTAGAGGAATACAATATATGGAGAAGAGACAGATATTTAAAAAAAGGAGGAGGAATTATAATATTAACTAAGAAAAATCTAAAAGTCAAGGAAATAAAACTAGATATACCATCACAAGTAGAACTGATTGCAGTAGAGATTGACACATCTGAAGGTAAAGTAATTGTAGCCAATTTGTACATGCCACCCAGATCAAACATGGGAAAGAGACGAATATGAGGACCTGGCAGAGAGTACAATTCAGAGTGTAAGATCATTGCTACATAAAATGGAAGAGAAATCTGAAAGAATTATACTAACTGGGGACTTCAATACAAATATAAATTGGAATACTCTAGATATAAATAGCCAAGAAAGCTGTTGGGATCAAAAGCTCCTGGATCTCGTACAAGAGTATTTCTTAACGCAACATGTGAGGGAAACCACCAGAAAAAGAGGACTTGATGTACCTTCAGTGCTAGATCTAATATTTACAAGGCAAGAAAATGATACTGACAGTTTAATATATCACCCTCCACTCGGCAAAAGCGATCATTCATTCATTCATTTATTGCCAGACGCCATGTATCCCACACGGGGTGGCCAACAGCTTAGAGTTAATTGTTTTACAGGGAGGGGCACTAATCCTCCACCAACCCCACTTGACATGTAGGGATGCCAACAGCATCTGGTGTTCCCTGGCGGTCACCCATCCAAGTACTAACCAGACCCAACGTTGCGATCATGCAGTACTAAATTATAACTTCAGGATAACATATGACATAGTAAACAGCAATGATAGTTACAAAAAGGGCCTAAACTATAAAAAAGGGAAATTATCAAGACCTAAAGAAGTATTTCTTAGAAGTTGATTGGGAAAATGAGCTTAGAGGACAAGATTTAAATGCTGTATATAAAAAATTTTGTGAATTTTATGAAATAGGAGTCCAGAAGTACATCTCACAGCACAAAGAAGCAGATAAGAAAATACAGAAATGGTTCAATACAGAATGTAAAAAATCAAAAGAAAGAAGAGATTTGTTGTGGAATAGATACAGAAGACACAATAGTGAAAGGGCGTATAATAATTACAAACAGGCAAGAAACGACTATACAAGAATAAGGAGGGAAGCCCAAAAACAGTTTGAGGAGGATATAATAAATAAAAGTAGTGATCAACCAAAGCTGTTTTACAGCTATATCAGAAGCAAAACTAAAGTAAAAGATATAATACAATCCATTACGGACGAGGGAATCACTTATACACAAGAGAAAGATATTTGTGAAGCACTAAATAAGAATTTCCAATTAGTTTTTACAGAAGAAAAAAATTTTGAGAGGGACTATGTGGAACACGCATGTCCACACATACTACCAGATATACAAATAGCAGAAAAAGTAATACAGGAGGAGTTAAGTAGATTAGACAGGAAAAGCAAGTGGTCCTGATGAAATTTCATGTTGGGTATTACGAGAATGTGCAAAGGAGTTATGTAAACCATTATTTTTAATTTTCAAGAAATCCTTGAGTCAAGGTAAACTACCTGATATTTGGAAAAAAGCAAATATTGTCCCCTTATTCAAGAAAGGAAATAGACAAAATCCACTCAACTACCGACCAGTATCACTGACCAGTGTTGTAAGCAAGGTATTAGAAAAACTTATAAGAAAAGCTTGGGTAAATCATCTAGAAGAACACAGTATGATAACAGAAAGACAGTTTGGTTTCAGAAAAGGAAAATCATGTGTTACTAATCTGTTGAGCTACTATGACAGAGTAACAAACACAATACAGGAAAGGGAAGGATGGGTGGACAGTATCTATTTAGATTTCAAGAAAGCTTTTGACACAGTACCACACCAAAGACTTTTATGGAAACTGTACCATCAAGGAGGAATTCGAGGCAAACTGTTTTGTTGGATGCAAGACTTTCTCATAAAAAGAGAAATGAGGACAGTACTAAGAGGAAACTACTCATCATGGAAAGAAGTGACTAGTGGAGTACCACAGGGTTCAGTGCTGGCACCAATCATGTTTTTAGTGTATATAAATGATATAAACAGTAACACTGGAAATGAGAGCTATCTGAATATGTTTGCAGATGATGCAAAAATACAAAGGAGAATTACTAACACAGACTCTTGTAAAGAGCTACAAGAAGAATTAAATAAACTTCATGAATGGAGTAGTACATGGCAAATGGAATTCAATGTGGACAAGTGTCATGTAATCAAGTTTGGTAAAAGTGGAAAAAGACCTGATTGGGATTATAAGTTAGGAAATAAAACCCTATACACATCAGAAAGAGAGAAAGACCTAGGTGTGATTATCAATAACAGACTATCTCCGGCTGACCACATCAGCGAGAAGGTACGGAACATGTATACACTGCTTGCAAATATGACAATAGCATTCACATACATAAATGAAGACATGCTAAGAAGGATAATAACATCATTCATTAGACCAACCCTGGAATATGCATCAGTAGTCTGGAGTCCTCATCTCAAAAAGCATATAGACAAGATTGAAAAAGTTCAAAGGGCCGCTACAAGATGGATACCAAGCTTAAGGGACCTAAGCTATGAAGAAAGACTAAATAAACTGAATCTACCAACACTACAGGAGAGAAGGAAAAGAGGTGACATGATAATGCTATATAAATGCATATCAGGAATGGAGAAAATAGACATAAATGATTACTTAACATATGGAGAAGCATCAGCAAGAGGACACTGCAAAAAACTGCATAAGAAGAGAGGTGATAAAGACAAGGAAATTCAGTTTCCCAAACAGAGCAATTGATCAATGGAATGCACTACCGAATGAAATAGTGTGTGCCAAAACAATTCACAAATTTAAGGATATGTACGATAAATACAGTTTAAGACACGGGACAGTACGAGCTTGACTCATTCCTGTAAAGATACAATTAGGTAAGAACAATAAGGTAAGAACACACACAAGCAGGGTGGCTCCTGGCAGATCCATCTTAAATATATATATATATATATATATATATCCATCCATCCATTATCCAATCCCAGGGTTGGAAAAAAGCATGTCATACATGATTTATGACAAGACTGATTTAAATCAGTCATAAATGTCATAAATATATAATGTCCCAAATTTCCAAAAATATGTATCAAAATTGTGTACATCTGAAAAACTATGAAAATTTACCAGTATATAAAGCTCTGTTCCATGCCGTCCCACAATACCACAGCTACATTCAAAATGACAGATAAGGACAAATAAAGTAACATGTCATGTATTTTGTTTGCTTTTACTTGGCCAAGAATTCAATACATGTGACAGACATAAATGAAACAAAACCATATAATCATACATACATAAGTTATAATGGCTGCTCCTTAACAGATAAAATTAAATAATATTTCTGATTTGATGGAACAGTGATAAAAAATTACTGTACTGTATATATTTTTTGTACTGTTTTAATAAATTATAAACTTTATAATTCTCTATTCTTCCTGAAACTAAGATTTTATTATTATTCCTGAAGATTTTAAATAAAAAGAATAAAAGTTTAGATTTAGGGTCCTGTACTGTAACATATTTCTTAATTTTTATTAAAGAACATTTTTCCTTTTAATAACTACAATGATCAACTGTAACTGGTTTGTTACGTTTATGTATTATGTACATTGAATGGTTTTAAGTAAATATACATATCTTTAGCTGGATTATACAACTGATAACTTTTCATGTTCATCCTATTAGGCCTATTGTAAAACTAAAAAATATATATTAATAAATAAGAAATAAACATATGCTAGGCAATGCATTTATTTTGGGAGAAAACGAGTAAATAAAACTTTGTGAAATTATGCATGTAATATTTTTTACATTTATGACATTTTTTACATGAAAATTGTGTCAAAAATTGCTGATTAAAATTATGATTTAAATCACTGTTTTAAATCACTTGATTTAAATCATGCCAACCCTGTCCAATCCTACGATGCCCCATGACGAGCGTAGGAGCCCAGGACTAGGCAAGTTGGTCCTGACATTTAAGATGAGAGTGGCCAGCCTCACTCATCCCTGAGTGGCATTACATGAGCAGTAAAACCCAACCACCCCTTGGATATAAATCTTCACCGGTTCAATCCGATTGGGGCACCGTAATTACCCACTAAATCATCAGGTACCAAAATTTGGTTATATGGTTACCACCCAGCACAGCAAATGGTTTCCTGGTGTACAGAAAACCATTTGGCTTGTCACTCAGTGTACAGTCACCCACAGGCAGAAGGAAGAGGAAAGAATGAAGGAAAGAAAGACAGAAAAGGGCGTGTCAAGTCACCCGTAGGCAGAAGGATGAGGAAAGAATGAAGGAAAGACAGAAGAGGATAGAAGGAAAGAAGGATGGAGGAGAGGAAAAGGCAGACACCCGAGAGCAGCACTACATTGAGTGAGTGGATGGTGTGTGCAAATATACATATATATATATATATATATATATACAGTATATATATATATATATATATATATATATATACACAGTATATAATATCTATCTATCTACCTATCTATCTATTGCCAGATGCCTCAATCTTGTTCAGGGTGGCCACAAACAAATCACCTCCACGTCGCCCTGTCCCCCGCCATTTCACTGCCCAGCTCCCAACTCACACACCCCTCTCTCATATACCCCTCCACCCCATCCCTCCATCTTGTCCTCGTACTTCCCCTCCCTCTCCCCCCCTCCACCTCACTCACATACACTCTCTTTGTCAGTCTTTCACCCTCCATCCTCTGCACATGGCCAAACCACCTCAGTGTATTCCTCCTAACGCTTCCTATCACATCCACATCCACACCACAACGCTCCTTCATATCCTCATTTGTCAGCCTGTCTCTCCATATGACTCCACAGGCTCCTCTTAAATAACTCATTTTCACTGCTCTCACTCGACTTGTGTCCTTCCAGCAATGTCCAAGCTTCACTTCCATACGTTAGAGTTGGTATCACAATACTGTCATGTAGTAACTTTTTCACTTCCATGCTCACTTCCCTGCTTCTTTTCACTGCTTTCAAGGAACCAGCAACCTTTCTTCCCTGCTGTACCCTTTCAAACACTTCACTCTCCAAACCTCCATCCTTACTCATCACACTACCCAAGTACTTAAACGTACTCACATTTTCCAATTCCTCACCATCCAACCTCGCTGTACATTCAATGACTTCACCTCTCTCAATGACCACCACTTTACTCTTCCCTACATTCACCTTTAAATTCCGTTTCTTACACACTCTCCCAAACTCTTCCACCAAGCCTTGCAGCTCCCCTTCGTCTTCACTCAACAACACAGTATCATCTGCAAACAACAGCACAGGGAGTTTCCAAACACTACCCTTTCTCACCAGGGCCACTCCAACATCCACTACCCTACCTTGTACCTCTTTTATTACCCCATCCATGTACAGATTGAACAACCATGGAGACATGACATATCCCTGTTTCAACCCAACCTTCAAAGAGAAAAATTCACTCAGTTCACCATCCATACGCACTGCAGCCTTAGCACCATTATACATACTCTTCACTGCATTCAACAACTTCCCATCTACTCCATATATTTTTAATACTTTCCACAATCCTTGTCTATCCACCCTGTCATATGCTTTCTCCAAATCCATGAAGGTTGCATACAACTTCTTTCCCTTCTCTAGAAACTTTTCCACTAGTGATGTAAGAATGAATATCTGATCTACACAACCTCTTCCCTTCCTAAATCCTCCCTGTTCTTCTCCAACTAATTCCTCTGTTATTTCCCTAACTCTGTCAATAAGTATCCTACCGTATACTTTTCCTATTACACTAAGAAGACAAATGCCCCTATGATTATCACACTCTTCTTTTCCCCCTTTCCCTTTGTACACGGGAATAATTATACTTGACTTCCTATCCTCCGGGACTCTACCTTCCTCCCAGGCCAATCTGCACATCTTCCACATCCATTCTACTACTATCTCTCCCCCATGATTCAGCATTTCACCACACACTCCATAAATTCCTGGGGCTTTCCCCATTTTGACTTTCTTCATGGCTTCCACAACTTCCATCCTGATTTCTTCCTGTCTTCTCACTTCCTTCCTTCTCCCAGCCACTTATACTCGCATTACTTTCATTTTCTATGTTCAACAGTTCATTAAAGTGTTCTCTCCATCCGCTCACTTTTTCTCCCTTTTCAAGTAGTACTCTGCCATTTTTATCTTTCACTCCCCTACTTCACTGCTACCCAGTCTGACTCCCTTTACCTCTTTCCAGAACATTTTCTTACATTCCCTCCACTTGACACTCAAATTCCTCATCCACTCTCTTCTTATTCTCTCTTACTAATCGTTTCACCTCTCTCTTCCTCTATACATATAACTCTTCTCTGTCTCTCAACTTCTTCCACACTCTTCCTTTCTACATATATCTCTCTCTTCCGTCTCTCAACTTCTTCCACGCCCCTATTTCTCATCCACTCACTATATGCTTTTTTCTTTTGCACCACAGCCTGTCTCACCTCTTCCACCATGCTGTTCCTTGCACCCCCCTTTTGTCTTCTCTTCACCCCACGTACCACCTCACAAGCTGCACATACTGTATTTCTTATGTGAATATCTTGCACACACCTTCCAAGTCCCCCATCTGCTCCAATTAATATTTACCAAATCGTTCCTCCGCTTCTCTCTTATATTCTGCCTCTTTTTCATCCTCTCGTAACCTTTCCACTCTCCTTGCATAAACTCCTTCCTCCTGTCCTTCCCTTCTTCTATATCTCCATTTTACTTGGACCTTGATCCTGACCACCACCAAGTGGTGGTCAGAAAGTCCACTCTCCCAACCTCTATATGCTCTTGCATCCATTACACATCTTCGCATCCTTTCATCCACACACACATAATCAATCATTGCCTTCCTTTCATTCAGTTCACCATCAGCAGCTGTCCTGTACTGATGTCATGAGTGAATGCAACCACAACCTTCAGTGAAAACTGCACACACACACACCTCCATTATAGTATAATCTGAAATGAATAGCTACTGTAGCTACAGTTTACATAAAAACTTTATGTCATAAAACAAATATCTGCAAAAGCAAAGTGGAATTTTAAGTTATGATATTCAGGAACTCTTTTGTGGATTAATTACATTTACCCAACCATATATTATATATATCATTCAGTGCCCCATCAAGAGTGTTGGGGCTTGGGACTAGATTATTCTGTCCTGTCATAAAGGAAATGGGCACAATCAGCCTCGTTTATTTTTCATTTTTTTGCCGTTTTGGACAGTCACACCCTTCACTTAGGCTAGTTAGGTCATCTGTTGGGGTAGTTAAGTCTGATCAATTAGGTTGGTGTAATTATGTTAACTTTGCTGGGTAAAGTTAGATTTGGTCAGAAATAAAATCAGAATAACCTTGACTGTCCAAAATGGCAAATTTATTTATTTATTTATTTATTTTTTTGCAAGAGCCAAGGACCAGAATCATTAAACCCCAATAATCCCAGATATTTAACCCTTTCTCTCCAATTATGTATTTCTTCTTTTGCTCCTCAATGCTGAGCTGTAACAACAACTGATTAATGGTGGTACAGTACATTAACTAGAGATATGGAAATGCTATGGTGATCTGCCGGCCAAAGTTGTCCTTGTTTTGGGGGTCAGGAAGGGGACTGAAAGAAACTTGTAAATGTATAACCAGGCAGATCCATCTCCCGGTAATATCAGTTATCTGTGTTACCAACATAAAGGCGTCTCTCTCCTGCAACAAAGTTATGAACACTATCTGATGTGGACAAAAGTTTACTTACCTGGTGCAAGCCTTGAATTTATAATCGTCCTCAAGAATCACACGAAAATAAAAAGATAGACCAATAACAAGTTGTTCCCCAGAACTCCTATAATAGGTATGCGTATTCACACCAGTTTTGAATGTACCAAAACAGGGAAAAAAAGTGTCAGTAAATATGAGTGAAACTTCCTTGCAATACATCGCAAGATACGAAAGAGCACGGGTTAAAAGTTTACTCAAATCTTCAATAACTTAATTTTGACTTAATATTAGAGATGTATTGTTGTGTTTATTCGGAAAAATTTTGTCGACTTTTCAGCTAATTCTTTATGGAATATATTGATACAATATAGGGATGAATTAACAATTACCGAAAGAACTTGAACTACGGCCGAGCGAACCCTCACGAACGTTCGCGTTTATGACCGAATATGCCCCTGTAAGCATTAGTTCTTGTTCTGGTAGGTGCATGTGCTGAAATTATTCCTATCAATGGGCTCTTGAAAGAAAACATGATGTACTGGCACTCATTCGAACATTCATACAAGCTCGTTCAAAGGTTCGACTTTGCATGCCTCTCCTACACACCTTGGCATGCCAGGTCGGCCGCGTACGCCCATTGCGTTTGTTCGCTTGTGTTTGTTCATTTTCGTTAGCCGAGTGTAAATCCAATCAAACAAGCGACTTAATGATATAGTCTGCGTTTTCACTGGAGGGAACTGGGCAGTCCTCACAACCTGAATACTATGTCGTGGTTGCATAACATTTTATAAGCCATAGTTATTAACTCCTCGGTTGTCAGCCCCTCCCCCCCCCCCAAAAAAAAGGAAAATGTCAAGTATAATTACACTTGGTCAGAAACAAAGCTAAAGAAATGTCATATTCAAAATGGTATAAGAGTTTTCGCAAAACCCTCACTCAGCATAATAGTATCATATAAATAAGGCTCCAGTGGTGGCGACCGTCATCTGCTCACTTGATGTAATGCTGCCTACTTCTTCCTTATCCTTTATCATTCTTTTGCTGTGCCTGCCCTCCTCTCTTCCTTTTTCTCCCGTCTTTCCTGTCACTTCTTATTGCTTTCCATTCCTTTACAGGTGGCTTTACATTGAGTGACAAGACAAATGGTTTCCTGTAAGCCAAGAAACCATTTACAACGCTGGGTGGTAACCATATAACCAAACCATACGTGCTCCCTACGTGTCAACAAGTTGGTTGGTGGAGGGTTAGTGCACCTCCACGCAAAACAAATAACTCAAAGTCAAATGGCCACCCCTTACCTGATAATGGTATCTGGCAATAGATAGATATTTGCATGCGTCGGCCTGGTTATCTGATGGTGGCTCTGCATGCTGCTCAGTCTCTGGCAGCCTCCCTGTTTAGTCCCTTATCTCTGGGGTTACACACTTATGTCCTCGTCCCAGGTCTTTTTCGGTATGCCTCTCGCAGCCCTACTACCGACGTTCACACTTGACAGATTCATAACTTGTGATTGGTTCATGTGTGTTTCTTATCATTTCTAGGCGTTCAGTGTATTGTTCATGGACTCTAAAACCTACTTCACTTTCTGTGCGTAACGTGTATCCCTATATGGCCAAAATATACACCTACTGAAGCTCACATCTACCACCTCAATGTCACCTCAGTGTCACCCTGTCCTCCGCTGACAGGCTACCCTCTCTCCGACTCACATCCCTCTCATGTCTCCACCTCATCATTCCATGTCATCCTTGGTGTCGCGCTTCCCTTCCTCCCCTCCACCTCAGTCACATACACTTACCTAGTCAGTCTCACATACTCCATGCTCTTTACATCTGCGAAATGTACATTATTGAAACACAACTAGCACCTATACTCTCAGACCTCATCTGCCTCCTATGCTGAATATAATCATCTGAGCATAACAGGTGAATATATATATATATATATATATATATATATATATATATATATATATATATATATATATATATATATATATATATATATATATATATATATTGAAGTACTGACATCCTAAAGCAGTCAAACACATGTTTTCATTAGCTTCACTACCTGTTATCAGTATTATCTTTTGGTATGCGATTGACCTGAGCACACCTGTGTCATTGAAGTTGAAGTAGTAGTAGTAGTAGTAGTAGTGACAGCAGCAGCAGCAACAACAACAATAATAGTAGTGTAGGAGGACAACTCAAAACGGGGTGCGACGAATTACCGAAGCGGCACAGAATCGGCACTTCTGATTAGAAAGTTTTGTAATTTTTATCATCATATAGGTTCATATACACCTAATTATCTGAAATTCGGTCAAAAAATTGTTTAATTTATTAAACACAATTTTAAAAAATCAGGATTCAAAGTGAAAACATGTTACGGTAAAGGTAGCGGAAATATTTCTCCTTTAGATCGCCAACTCGCCTTGATAGACATCTATTTAGATAAATATTAGACTTCTATCTGGATAAATATTGACCAAAATAGTGGTAGGTGGGGGCGCTCACCATCCACACACTCGATGTAGTGCTGCTCTCGGATGTCTGCCCTTTCCTCTCCGCCATCCTTCTTTCTTTCTATCCTCTTCTGTCATTCTTTCCTTCATTCTTTCCTCGTCCTTCTGCCTACGAATGACTTTACACTCCCCCTGCTGTCTTTCCTTCATTCTTTCCTCTTCCTTCTGCCTGTGGGTGACTCTACACTGAGTGACAAGCCAAATGGTTTCCTGTACACCAGGAAACCATTTACTATGCTGGGTGGTAACCATATAACCAAATTTTGGCACCTAGTGGTTTAGAGAGTTATTAATAGCTGCACTCCGACCGGATTGAGCCGGTGAAGGCTTATACCCAAGGGGTGATTGGGGTTTATTGCTCACGTAATGCCACTCAGGGATGAGTGAGGCTGGTCACTCTTATCTTAAATGTCAGGACCAACCTGCCGAGCCCCGGGTTCCTATGCTTCTCATGGGGCAACGTAGGATTGGATGATGATGACTGACCAATATGCAAATAAATGTACTGACAGGCATATTTTCATCTATTTACCGATATTTTGGTAATTATCTTTATTTATTTTCCAATATGAGATTCTGGGGATTTGCGGGTTGTTTTATTGGGTTATGTGTTGAGAAGTGGTGCGATCACTGGGCTATTTCTTGGTGTCTGGGATAAACTCAGGCATTTAAGTAGGTGATGCTTTTTGTACTATTTAGAAGTTTATGTTACTAAAACCGTGCTTAGAACAGGTAAAGAGGCTCACTTAGTGGTGGTGGTGATAGTGGTAGAGGAGAAACTTAGAATTTGCCGTGGAGAGGCTGCAGAGACTTGTCTTACCACACCTCACGTCCTCCGTCTGTCTGTCTGTCTGTCTCTCTCAAACTGTGCCTAGAACAGGTAAAGTGGTGGTGAATGCCACCAAGGGAAGTAGGCTGATCAGCCACCCTTAAATGTACTGGACCACAAGAGCCTAGCCTAGCCTCAGGCCCCTACACCTCGTATGGAGAGTAATCTATAGCGGTCTTATGCAGTGCCCTGCTATCTACCAACCTACCCACCTGCCTGCTAGATCGGCTATTGACATACCACAGTGCCCACCTACCTACCTACCCACCTACCACAGTGCCCACGTGTCTGCCTACCCACCTACCTATCTACTTGCCTACCACAGTGCCTACGTACCTACCCGCAAGTCCCACAGTGCTTCCCTACGTACCTACCAAAATACCTAACTACCTTCCTCCCTCTTACAGTCCCTGCCTACCTACCTACCTACCTGCCTATCTCCCACAGCGCCTTCCCACCTATCTCCCACAAAGCCTAGCTACTTACTACAGTGCCTACCTACTGTACCTACCTACCTAACTATCTCTCCCCACTGTGTTTTCCTACCCACCTGTCACAGTGCTGCCTACCTACCTTTCTACCACAGTGTTGTACCTACCTACTTTCTTACCACGGTGTTATACCTACCTACCTACCTATCTACCACAGTGTTATACCTACCTACCTTCTCACCACAGTGTTATACCTGTCTACTTTCCTACCTACCTAGCTACTATAGTACCTGCCTAACTAACTTCAACCTACCTACTTATCTGCCACATTACCTACCTATCTGCTTGCTACCTACTTAGCTACCTACCCACTTAACTACCTAACAAAGCTGATACCGTAGCAACTCTATTACTCAGTTCACTTAGCGTCAAATGATTTTACTGAGCTATGGATGAGTCATGGGTAACATTTTTAAAGAGATACAGATAACGCTTACTCAGTAGCATGGCGTTGTAAATTGCAGTAACAAAATTATACAGTAACTTCCTTTCACTTTTTTGATATAGATAAGATAATAAACCACAACAGAACGCACAAAAACTGTGAAGGAATTTTTGAAGAGAGGTAATAAAATTGCGTTAAGTTCCAATACTTTCTGCTGATTCTCGAAGGAAAAATCTTTCATTTCAGCACCTCACGAAGGGAAAGAATTATTAAAGAATACCAGTTCAGCTGAGGATTTCCTTCCCATGTCTCTACTGTGGAAGTTGTGTGTGTGTGTGTGTGTGTGTGTGTGTGTGTGTGTGTGTAAAATTTTCTCGAAGCTTTTCACATGACTCACTCTCAGCCAAATAAAATCGTGTGAGGTTAATTAGGACAGATTTTACAGTTGGTCTTATCATGAGTGGGTTAATGACACCAATGTTAATTTCTGATGGCAATGCTTGTTTTTCTGCTGAGCTGCCCTGGGGGTATATATATATAATCAATATGAATATGGAAAATGCACAGGAATGTGTAATTGGAGGTATGGTTGTAAAGCAAGTTGATAGGTTTAAATATTTAGGTACTTATTTAGCCAAGGATGGTTCTTTGAACTTTGAATTCGAGGAAAGGTTAAAGAAGGCTAATCAGGCAATGGGAATGCTTAAAAATATTTGGAATAATAACAATTTCTCTGTGCATACAAAAATCAAACTTTATAAGGTAATGGTTAGGAGTATCTTAATTTATGGACACGAGTCTTGGTACAGCACAGTGACTATGGAAAATAAATTCTTGGTGTTTGAAAATAAAGCACTTAGAAGAATATTAGGAGTTAAGTGGTGGGAAAGGATACCAAATAGTAGAATTAGAGAAATAACGGAAGTGCAGCCGATCGATGAATATGTTAGATTCTCACGATGGAAGTGGCTAGGACATGTGTACAGGAGACAGGGAATAGTAGCCTACGAGGTACACCAGGGTGGGTGGCACTTGGTAGGAGAGGTAGAGGAAGGCCAAAAGAGACGTGGGTGAGGACAATGAGACGGGAAGCTGGAGATGAGTGTTGGGGAGATCTTGAGGAGTTAGCACAGGATAGGATGTGGTGGTGTGAGTTCATCGAGGCCCTATGCATCCCCGAGGGTGCCACAGGAAATGATTGATATATAAAGTGGATGGGTATGGGGTACTTAACACTCTCAGGATATTGTGACTACATCACTGTCTTCTGTTTTTCATAATATCTTCCAATACCTCCATTATCTGCATAACTCATCTGTGTTTCATAATAGCTTCTAATATCTCCATACTCTGCATAAAAAAAGTAGAAAACGATATTAACCCCCCTATATCCAGAATAAATCGCTAAGGAATAGGTGTTAGGCCCCTTACCCGACGATAATGGAGTACTAGAGTTGACCTGAGCTTGAAAGAGTTAACGCTAATCAATATTCTGTCTCGTATACTCAACCCAGCAGAATAAAATTGTTTACCTTTATCCAGAGAGAAATAGTGTTGTGCAGACCCTGAGAGAACTGGGGAGGTTACAGGGGGGACAGAATCGATAGAAACTCAGTGTGTATTGAGCAAGTTAATTCGAAAGATTATGAACGAGACCAAAAATGAGACAGTGCAAAAAGTCATTAAGTAAAGACTAAAAATAAACAGTGATTGTGATTGCCAAAAAAAAAAAAAAAAATAGCTAACCCCTTTTATACGTTGATATGTTTTCTGTTTCATTCTTACGGTGTCCAGACGATTTTTGTTAAGCTGTATATAGGCTGGGCTGGCAGGGTGTTGCGTGTGAACCCCTTCCAGTCCAGTTAGCCTGCATCCAATATCCCCGGCGCGTCCCTGCATGCAGTGTACACCAATGATAAAACTGACACCACCCCTTTTTCACACTTCCCCCTCCCCCCCTTGTTCTCTCTCTCTCTCTCTCTCTCTCTCTGTTGCTCCTGTCTTTTCCCTTACTTTTCTCCTTTGCCTCATCTTTTTTCCTCCTTTTTTGGGTCTCCACTCTGTAGTATATCAGTTTCTTCTCCTTTCTTTCTTCTGAGTACTTTTATGATGCTATTCCATCATTTGCTCACCAGTTCTCTTCAAACATGGTACAATTTTTCCTTGGGCAAATACTCCTAGACGCCTCTTTCATTTTTAATTAATAATGGCACATTAAAGTGTTATGGGGCTAAAGGTCAAAACACACACACACACACACACACACACACACACACACACACGTTTTGGGATATATATTCCTGGATATATAATAAACATCATGGCGATTTGCACAGAAGTTATGTTACTGTACCGTACTTCCGTGGAGACCATACCACAAATGTTGGCAGTCTTTTGTATATCCTTTCCTTCCTTGTTCCGCTTCTCTCTGCTTTCTCTGTTTTCCCTTTTATCTTTCTTATTCTTCCTCGTTCTTATTGTCTCTCTTCTGGTTCCTTCGCTTTCCAATTTCTCTTTTGCCTCCTTTCTCAGCTTCTTTTACGACTCACCCTTTGTTTTACTGTGTCCACCTCGGTCTTTCCATTTCTTTCTTCTTCCCCTCCTGCTTCCTTCGCTTTCTTCCCTCTCTTCCTTTCTCTCAGTTGTTCTCTTTTCTCACTTTCATATCCCACTCTACCTTGCTTTATGTCATTCTTCTCTATACTCTCTTCTATTTCTTCTTTTTTATTAATTTCTTTCTGATTCTCTCTTAACGTTTATGCTTTTTCCAATATAAGGTTTCGTTTATAATTCCTTTCTAATATTCCCCTTTCTCTCTCTCTCTCTCTCTCTCTCTCTCTCTCTCTCTCTCTCTCTCTCTCCATAGTAATTTTCACTGGTCTTACTCCCACACTCTCCTTCACTTTAACACTTCTTAATTTTTCTCATTCACTCCCTCTCCCTGTGTTAATCTTCTCCTCTCCTTTAGCACTCTTTTTCTCCTTCCTCTTTTCCTTCACATTCCTTCCTTCCATCCTTCCTTCCTTCTGTTTCTGTCCTGTTTCCCTCTCCCCTTCCTCTGCCTCAGTCTCCCTCTCCATCTTCCCATCCCTCTTCATTCCTATCTCTCTGTAACTCCCTCTGTCTTCTGGCCCATCTCTCGCCCCCTTTTCTTCACCCTTCTTCTCCCCCTTCCTCCCTTTCACTTTTCGTTTCCCCCCCCCTCTCTCTCCTTCTTCCTTCTCAGTCTTCTTTCCCTCCCTCTCCTCTCTCTCTTTCTCTCTCTCTTTCTTTCTTTCTTTCTCTCTCTCTCTCTCTCTCTCTCTCTCTCTCTCTCACACACACACACACACACACACACACACACACACACACACACACACACACACACACACATACACACACTTCCCTTTTTCTCTTTGTTCCCAGTTCTTGTCATGTCTTGCATTCTTCACTTCTATTTTTTCCCTTCGTGCATCTTCTCTCTCTCTCTCTCTCTCTCTCTCACATTAATCTTTCCCCACCTTGCTGTGTTCTCTTGTTTAATCCTCTTTTCCCCTCTCTCCCTTACCTCTCCTCCTTCTCCTCTTTTCCTCCCTCCCAATATTTCACCTTCATTCTCCCCCTACATCCCTTTCCTCCTCCTCCTCCTCCTCCCTTCTTACCTTCCTTCTCTTATTTCTTTTCTTCCTTTTTCTTCTCTTCTCTCCTTCTTCATTCTCCACTCTTATTTCCTCTCCTCCCCTCCTTCCCCCCCCTCTTCCCCTTTCTCTTCCTCCTCCTCGTCCATTCGTTCTTTCCTCTTCATCTTCTTTTCTTCATCTTCATTTACCTTCATTCTCCTCTTCCTCTTTCCCTTTCCATACTTTTTTATTTAATTATCTTTGCTTTTCTCCTCCTCCATCCTTTCCTTCTCTCCTCTTCTCCCTCTTATCTTTCCCTTGCTCGCACTTCCCCTCCATCTGCCTCCTTTCCTATATATTTTTTGCCTTTATACTTTCCTTACCTCCCCTCTCCCTTTCCTCTCTCTCTCTCTCTCTCTTCCTTTACCTACCGCCCCATCCGTCTTCCCTTCATCTCCCATTTTTCATTTCCATTCTATCGTGACCTCCTTTCCCTCATCGATGCAATCTCTTTCTTCCTCCTTCAATCCATTCTGTCTTTTTTTCTTTTCTCCTTTTCCTCTTCTCATCGCTTCTTACTTCCTCTTCCTCCTTTCCCCTCTGTTACACCCCCTTTGCTCTTTTACTTCCCCCTCCCCCACATTTATCCTCCTCCCCTTCTCTCCCTTCCTCTCCTCCTCTTCTCCTCACTCCCCATTCTTCGCTTCTATTCTCTCTTTGCCTTCCGTCTCCAAATAACTCTTTTTTTTTTTTTACCTGTCATTTTCCTATTCTTCTACCTTCCCTTCTCTCTTCCCTCCCTCCTTTTCCCTTCTACCCTTCTCTCCTCCCCCTCACTACGTTCTCCCTATCCCCCTTGCCTCTTAAACCCCGTTCTCTCCTTTCTTCTCCCCTGCACTCCTTCTGTTCCTCCACATTCTCCTCTCAGTTCTCTCCTCTCCTTTCCCTCGCCTCACGTTTCTCATTCTTCACTTCCCGTCTTTCTTTTATTCTTCCTTTCCTCCTTCTTTTTTCATTCGCTCTCTCCCTCCACATTCCTTCCTTTCATTACCTACTCCTCCCTCTCCATCTCCCTCCTTCTCTTGTTCTCCCTTCCCTCTCCTCGTCTCTCCTTGTCCTTCCATCCCCCTCTCCCCTCTCCTTCCCTCTCTGTCTCTCTTGCTCCCTCTACATTCCCTACTTTCTTTTTCTTCTTGTCCTTCTCCTCCTTCTCTCCTACCTCTCCCTCCTCTATTCCCTTCCCTCTCCTCTCTCCCTTTCCATGTCCCCCTACTCCCATTTCCCCTTCCCCTTCTACCCCCCCTCTCTCTCCCTCTCTCTCTCTCTCTCTCTCTCTCTCTCTCCCCTCCCCCTCCCAATTCTGTGTTATTCGTGACGTCCTATCAGCGTAGGGAGAAGGGGAGGGGGGAGGAAGAGGGGGGGGAACTTCAAAGGCTCTTGCTCTCTCTCACTTTCACTCACTCACTTTTTTCTATCTTTCACGACCCGTCTCCCTCATTGTCCCTCGCTGTCACCATCCCTGTACTCTATCTCCGTCTGTCTGTCTGTCTGTCTCTCTCGCTTTCTGTGTGTGTGTGTGTGTGTGTGTGTGTGTGTGGGTGTGAGTGTGTGTGTGTGTGTGTGTGTGTGTGTGTGTGTGTGTGTGTGTGTGTGTGTGTGTGTGTGTGTGTGTGTGTGTGTGTGTGTGTGTGTGTGTGTGTGTGTGTGTGTGAAAAATATATATACTAAGAACCTAATCAGTTGTATATTAAAGCTTTCCTGTGTTTGTTTTGATATTTATTTCCACACATAAATCTTTGCGTTTTATGGAAGGGATCTGTTGGCTATTGCTTAAGTGTAATCTGTTATAAAGCAGTTTGTACTTTGATGTTACAAAAATTAGGAAAAAATAATATTGATTTTTTTTTTTAAGTGCATGAAGAGAAACTGAAAGAGAAAGACAGAGGAACTGATGGACAAAGATAGATACATAGATGGATAGGTAGATAGATATACAGTATAAATAGATAGATAGATATAAAGAGAATAATATTATTTAGATGGATTATACAGTTATCTTTAATCCCTTCACTCCATTGACGTAGTTTTTTGTTCATAATTTCTACCTATTATGGACGATTTTATTCATCTATGACACACCTGTATTAGCGAAGGGATTTTTAAAGGCTATATAAATCCCCCCACTGTTGCAAAAATCCCTTAAACTGAAGTAAATCGTCTAGTTTTAGCAAGAATAAAGAAAAAAATAAATCATCACACTGGGAGAACTAACCTGACAGATGATAATATTTACATACATTATTTGGTGAAAAATTTTACCTGGGTATATATTGAAGTGTTTGTTAATTAGGGAGGTAAAAGAATTAGTCTCCTCCTCCTCCTTTTTCATTCTTCTTGCCTTCCTCTTCCTATTTTCTTTCTTCTTTTTTTCGTCTCGTCTCCCCCCTCTTCAGTGCACCTGCTGTAAAATGAATTATGTTTGCTTTAAAAATAGAAGTCAAGGATGTGGTAAGTCTTATATTTTTGTGTACAAGTAATGTTGTAATTCGCTGGTGCTCAAGTGTTATTCTCAAACGGATAATGAGTCTGTGTATAGCTTTCAGTGGTCCTAAGTTTTGTGCTACTCTTTGTGTGTGTGTGTGTGTGTGTGTGTGTGTCCCTCCAGACAGAAAAACTCACCCTGACGAGAATGAAATCGTCTGCAGATAAGAATAATACGATAAAAGATTAGCTACGTCACTGAGTTCGAGGATTAAACCGTCTCATGATGGGAGCAACTCTAGTTATACATCCAAGCTAAAGCCAGACGATTTTGTTCAGCTGAGAGTGAGTCATAGGAGGCTGAGTGTTGATTGTGACAAGTTGGTAAAAATGTGGCGATTTGTGACGTTGGGAAGTGTTGATTAGGAGGTACTGACTCTCTCTCTCTCTCTCTCTCTCTCTCACACACACACACACACACACACACACACACACACAAACAACTGCTCTTTTCTTTTATTTGTTTCCCGAAGTCTATTTATTTGTTTGTTTGTCCATAAAGCAGAATCATAGACCTGTATTTGTCTCGCATGGTGTTGTGCCTCTGTGTTTATTCTTGTGTATCTATGAGTGTCAGCGTTTGTGTGTGTGTGTGTGCTCTCGCACTGGGAATATCCTCAATAGGTTTAAAGGCAACTGTATGTATATATGTGCGTGCTTGGGTGCTGTGTGCGTGCATGCGCACGCGTGCGTCTCCACATATAATTCCCTCAAAAGGTTTGGAACAACTATGTCTGCGTGTGTGTGTGTGTGTGTGTGTGTGTGCCAGGGCATGTGTGTTTCATCCAATATGGAAATAATTCACTTCTGAACAAAGTTACATCCACCTGAACAATTTTTGACTCTCTCTCTCTCTCTCTCCCTTTCTGTGTCCCTTCCTCTTGTTTTAGCAATTTATCTTCGTTTCTTTCACATGCCTTCACCCTCTCCGCTCCTGCCTCACTTTTATTCTGTGTGTGTGTGTGTGTGTGTGTGTGTGTGTGTGTGTGTGTGTGTGTGTGTGTGTGTGTGTGTGTGTGTGTGTGTGTTCATTTTGGGGGGGATTTCTTTATCAGTTCGATGGGGCCGATTGTTGTAGAGGTTAGCTTGTCCAGTACACAGTTGGAAGATTCAGAGTCTGATTTTCTGCCCGATCACGTTGTTGGACTTTGTGTGTGTGTGTGTGTGTGTGTGTGTGTGTGTGTGTGTGTGTGTGTGTGTGTGTGTGTGTATGTGTGTTCAACTGGCATTGCAGCTGGGGACCTGAATTTTACATCGACTGAAGCGGATTGTGTTCGAGGGGAGAAAACAGGGGTTTAGCAAAATTATCTGCCTTACTGATCATCGTGTGGTCGATAGACATTGATTCTACGACTTTATTCTTCTTCCCCTCTCCCCTATTGCCCATTCTTTTCCCTTTTGCCTTTTCCCTTTCCCCTCTTGTCCGACCCCGTTCACAGTGCCTTCATATATGAGAGAGTAAACTTGCCAGTCGTACAACAGGTTCTCAGGACCAGAAGATGATAAGTTTTCAAGCAACGATGTGATAAGACATGGCGTTAAAATTATCTTCGAAAAATCTACACAAATAAATCAACTGGTCCAGAACAGATATATTTTCGCATAGTGAATGAATGTTATAGACAGTTAGTCTTTTCTATATCTAAATCTTCAGCAAAGGACTGACTGAATGTAGTGTACCTAATCAATGGAAGTTTGCTAATATATCAACTGTTTTGTAAAAGCGTGATAAAAAAGCACCACAAAATGCCACACCATAAGCTTAACGTCGGTACTATGCAGAATTTTGAAAAAAAAGATAAAATGACCTTGTTCCGTATAATTTTATAACAGAAAATCATCACGGGCTTCGTAATAATTGATCACGCATTACAAATTTGCTTGAACTTGTTTAAAGCAGTTACGATAACCGGGACGCAAAACGTACCCTTGACGAATGTCATATATCTAGACTCACAAGAAGCGTTGATAAGGGGAACTGTAAGCAGTGTGTAGCAATTAATGGCGAATCATTAGACTGGCTGGAAGTAACACAGGGAGATAGTCAAGGGTCAGTTCCAGGACCAGTTCGTTTCACTAATTACATCAGTGATCTTGAAATGGACTCGCAGATAAGGTTGCGTAATTTGCATATGACGCGAAGATTGGTGGGAAATACGAGAGCAGATTACGAATCTATTATAAAATGACCTGGATATACTAGCGAATTGGAATTAAAAATTAGAGATAAAATTTAGTGTAGATAAATGTGAGGTAATGCACTTTGGAGACAAAAATATTAGATATGAATATAGCATAGTCAGTAACGATCTCAAAAACTCAAAACAGTGTAAATCAGGCAGTAACAAGGCATAGTTAATGCTCGACTTCATCGCATGGAACTTTGATCATAAAACGCGCGATGTAGTCTCTAAGCTTTATTCACAATTAGTTCACTTGTAAGAGTGTGTGCAGCTATAGTTCCCGAATCTTATTATGGACGAAGGCAGACTAGAGGGAGTGCAGCGCAGAGCGACAAAAATGATCTCTTTGCTGCGGCATTTAGCCTACGAGGAGCGACTGAAGAAAATTAATGTTTTTTGCTTTCATTTAAAAAAACCGACGTATCAGAGGTCTAATTCAAATATTTAAAGTTCTCAACAAATCTGGCAATGTTTGACACGATAATTTGTTCGAAATACAAAATGCTACTGTGACTAGACATAATGGAATAAAACAGATGTGCAGTTTCTTCCTGTGTATTCAGAGAAAACATGGAAACTGCATACTCAGTCCTGCGATACATTTGTCGATTTCGCTGATATCCATTTGCTCACTTTCCCCTGTTTCTGGTCGCAAATGCTTTGTGGGAAGGGGACTGACTTCCCAAGTTTCACTGGAAGGGTCATGCTCCCAGGATATCGTATTACAGTTGACAGTTCATTGCAAAACATGTATTAAGATATCAAAGCCATAGCTGTAATCCTTTCACAAATTCTTAGTTTCGAAATTCCTGGGGAGACCCCCCTAAAAATCATGATTGGAAAACTTTATGTTGTGGAAGACCTTCCCAGTAACCAAATGAACTCCCCTGAGAAATGACATTTAAATCTTTTCATACTTCATCATTTTTATTTATTTCATTTCATATTAAGGATGAGCCCATTGTGCAACGTGTATTAAGATGAAGAGCCATATCTGGCCTTTCACTATTTCTGAGGATTTTTTGTTTGGTGAGTGGGCTAACCCGCCTAACAAATAATGGTTTGAAAACTGTATACAGTGGAAGACCTTCGGAGTAACCAGATGAACTCATCTGGGAAATTTTATTCAAATCTTTACCCTATTTGAATTTGCAGAAATTTTCAGTAGGCTGCTAAGCCCCCTCAAAATGATGGGAGGGGGAGTCTTGCTCCCCAAATATCCATGTGCAGTTTCATCTTGTGTGTTCAGAGAAAACCTGGAAATCGCAAACATAATCCTGCAATATGTATGATTATTTCATTGATATCAATGTGCTCAGTTTCCCCCAACTTCTGATCGTTTTTTCTGGGGGGGTGGGAGGGAGGGGGCTGACCTCTCCAAGATTCACTGAAGGTTCATGCTCTAAAATTTTCGCATTACGGATGAGAGTCCATTGTACAACACATCTTAAGATATCAAAGACATATTTGCTCTCCTTTCACTAGTTTTGATACTTTTTAATTAGGTGAAGGGGGCTGACCCCCTTAAAAGTCAGGGCTGGAAAATTGTGTATAGCAGGAAACCTTTCCAGTGGCCAAACGAACTCACCTGGGAAGTTTCATTCAAGTATTTCCTCCATTTCTGATTGTTTTTTTAATTTTTGGGAGGGGGCTGACTCCCCCCAAATTATGGGAGGGTCACGTTCCTCAGATGTCACGTTACGGATGAAAGTCTATTGTACAACATAATACTAACATATCAAAGTCATATCTGCCATCCTTCCCTTATTTTGTATCATTTGCAAGTATTGGAGGGGGTTGACTCCCTAAAAATAATGGTGGAAATTTTTATGTAGTAAAGGACATTATTAAGTAACCAGCCGAACTGAACTGAGAGGCTTCGTTAGAAATCATCTGCTCACTTTCCCTTATTTCTGATCATTTTTATTTTTGGGAGGGGGGCTGACCCTAAAGAGTCATTAGGGGAGTCACGTTTCCCATCGCACAATATACTGGTATACTATGATATCAAAGCCATATCTGCCTTCCTTTCGTTATTTCTGATATCTTTTTATTTGACTAGGGAAGCTGACCCCCTCCCCTAGAAATCATGGTTGTAAAATTGTATATAGTGGAAGACCTTTCCAGGAACGGTGGCTCAGTGGTAGAGCATCAAGCTCGTAATCCGGGGATTGCGAGTTCGAGCCTCGCTCTGGATTGCCGTGCCGCGAGTGGTAGCGCGCTCCTGTAACCTAGCGGGGCTATATGATCCAATACAGGGTCTAGCTCGGGGCAACGCCATTTTTCCAGGAACCCGACTAACTCACCTGAGAAGTTTCCATGCTTGCTCTTTCTAACTAGGATGCTGTTTTTTTCTCTTTCCTGCCTTGTTAACCGGATTGTGTGGTGGGTGGGGTGGGGTGGAACTTTCCTCTTTTCTATCCTTTTCTCACACACGCTGGTTAGATCATAGCAGAATTAGCGTTTTTCCAGCAGGTAACCTCGTCATAGGCCAACAGGCTTTGTGTTATCTGTACTTCTTATGTGTTCCTCTGTATTCCTGTCAGACCTTCATTTCCTTTATTCTCTCCCTTTTCCCATTCCGCTTCCCCATGTCCTTCCCTTCTTTCTTTCCCTCCCTTCTCCTGTTCTCTCCTCTCTTCCCTTCCCAGGTTCATTTCCTCATCCTCCCCCTTTCCCTCCCTTCTCCCCTCCATTCTTCCATCGCTTCCCATCTTTCCTACCCTCTTCCTTCCTCTTACCCCCCTCTTTGCCACTTACCGAAACATCTTTTTTAGATGCACACACTATATCTTGTTTCAGTGTGTGTGTGTGTGTGTGTGTGTGTGTGTGTGTGTGTGTGTGTGTGTGTGTGTGTGTGTGTGTGTGTATGTTACTCGCCTCTGTGAAGGGTGTGTGTGCAACAATAAATCAATACACGCAGCAGGTGCCCCTAGCAAACTCGCTGCAACAACAGACACACTAACCCATTACAGTACATGGATAGACTCAGGGTTGAAGAGCCTTTATTATTTATTTATTTATATGCCGGACGAACGAAAGACACTGGGAAGAATAAAAGTAATTGCCTTGCCCTTCCTGCTGAAAACGAATCAAGAATAACAACGATAGAACATTTTTTTGTCGGCATACTCTCTGTTGTTTGGGACGAATGAGAAATGAGGAAGTCTGGGCACTGTTGGCAAAGAAGTATCGGCGAACTTTTGCTCCTGGCTGTATACGTCACGGGATAGAAGGGGTTTGGTACAGGTTTAGATCAGGTACTAAGGTCATTAGGTCAAGGTAATCGAGGCCGAATGATATCTTTCCGTATGCCGATTAAAATTTGAGAGGGACCCAAAAATATATATCTTGTCCCTTACAAGTAGCATCTCTCTCTCTCTCTCTCTCTCTCTCTCTCTCTCTCAGCATTTTCAGTAGGCAAGGTCATGTCGGTAAAGAGAAGGAAATGTAAATGACGTTAGTGTTTGTTACTGGGTAGCATGAATGTAAGATAAGACCTTACCTTTTCGAGAAGATTTATTTATTTTCAACTCAGACTATTAGAGGTCATTCACATTAACTTGGCGGAGAATTTCGTCTTTTTTTCTTTTTTGTTTTATTCAATTTCCACTAGATCAGAGACATTTTAAGACAACACTTCGTCTCTGCATCCTCTCCACAACACCTTTTCATGACTAATACCAGATTTTCGTATCGACCCCTTGCTACAGGTAAGCGTATTCAAGACGGACGGTTAGTGGTTTTACGTCTGATTATAGTGAACAGAGTAGAGTAATAGCGGTGGCTTTCAAACCTCTTCAGTACGAGAGGCCACTCTGAAAACTAATCAAATTTATTTCTCTACAGCCATGATACAGTCTTTTTACTCCAACTTGGCCTAAAACTGCATTCTCTCCATCTTGAACACTGACTTAGAAACCACAGAATAACGCCTGTAGGTGGTGCTAGTCATGAAGAAGTGCCATGGAAAGGATGTAGAGCTGTAGTATTATCCTATTTTGCCACTGAGATGCGTGAAACAAGCTGCAAAAGGACAAATGTGGGCCACGTTAACGTAAAAGGACTATAGTAATGGAGGTGTCTTTCAGATCCTTCCAGTACGACAGGTCACCCCGCATACAAACCATGCCTGCCTGCCTGTCTGTCTGTCTGTCTGTCTGTCTGTCTCTGTAGCAAGGCTAATATATATAAGACGTCATCGCTCTGAGAAAGCCAAATACAGTGTGATTCATAAATAACGCTACACTACAAGCCTACCATGCGTTATCTTAGTGTACTGTAGAGTGGATGGGACAGTCTGCTGGTGTGGGCATGGATATATCAGCGTGTTGAAATGACGTGAACAGTGAAGGAATGAATAAAAGATGCAGGTTAAACGGTGACAACGCTGCCTGAGCCGTCCCCACAACACAAAAAATCGCCTAATAATAAAAACCCGACATACCGTAAGAGCAAGTCGGCTGGGGAAATAAAACCACTCAATACGTGAGGCTTGTCTGTGGGGTCAACGTGCTTACCTTCTTTTATTGACTGCTCTAGTAAGGTTATAGCCACTTTACTCGAGCACTAGGTATTTGTTATTGTGGTTGTATGAGAGAGAGAGAGAGAGAGAGAGAGAGAGAGAGAGAGAGAGAGAGAGAGAGAGAGAGAGAGAGAGAGAGAGAGAGAGAGAGAGAGAGAGAGAGAGAGAGTTACCAAATGATGACTAACTCCTTGCACTGATGAAAGAATGTAGCGATCTCATCACCTAACACTGTAGCTCCTATGACACGGGAGGAGGAAAGGGAGACTAACTGGAGCTTCTTTTATCCTCTTAAATTTGCTCTTAATGATATAAAAATAAAAGAGCCGTGCTGTAGATCTTGCAGGCTCCTAGTATACAGCAGAGTTAACAGAGGACGAGGAAGATTAACAAGATGAAGTCTGTCTAGGAAGGAACCGAAATTACACGTGATATACACCCACACCAACACTCACCCACCCACCCACCCACTCACCCACCCACCCACTCACCCACACACACACACACACACACACACACACACAGAGCGAGCGTCCAGCCTCCAGTGAAGTCTAATAACAAGCCACACAAGGGCCACCATCCTCCCTCAACCACGTTCACTTGACCAGGCCCACAAAACTACACGTGTGTGGCGCTGTTTGAAGGACCACTCCACCTGTCCCCCTTCCTCCTAACTTGGTCAAGGGTCGGGAGGGAGCTCGGAAAAATAGACGGAGGAGGAATATTAGATAGATAGAAGGAGAGACGGGGCACACAGACGGACGTGACACATACAAGGGATCAACTGAACTGTGTGTGTGTGTGTGTGTGTGTGTGTGTGTGTGTGTTGTTGGAGGGTCAGTACTTCCTCTTCTTCTAACTTGGACATGAGCCTAGAAAAGGCAGGAAAAATATAGATGAAGTATGAGATAGACAGAGGGAAGCAGAGGGAAGGGGGAAACAGATAGGACACGAAGCAGATAAATGGATGTGAAACGGAAAGATGGTAACGAAACAGACGAGCATAAAACAGCCAGAAGGAGAAAAAGCAGCCAGACGGGCACGAAACTGATAGACGGATACGAAACACACAGACAGGAGACAGACATGAAGCAAATATACAGATACGAAACAGACAGATGAGCATGAAACAGGAAGCGGATACAGTTAATCCCTTCAGCATGTAAGCAAACCATTTATCATTTCGGATCGCATACACAGACAGACAGACAGACAAATAAAGAGACAGGGCAGATCAAAGTACGAGACAGGCACTGACAGACAGACAGGTCAGAACAGGGGGACAGAGTGGATGACACTTATAACATCAGTATCAACAACAACAACTGCAACAACAGCCCGAGTCCTGTTTGTTGCTGTTGTAATTGCTGGTGTTCTGTTTCTTGTCAGGCTTGTTTGTGCTGAGGAGAGAGAGCTTTTTTTTTTTAAATCTTTCTTTTATTTTGCCATTTGTGAGATTTTCTCGTTTCTTTCCAGGTGTATACTCCATTTTACCTTCCATTCCAATATCCCTTTCGTCATTTCCATATCATTTATTAATCCTTTTCCTTCCTTTCCAGTAACTGACCTTTCCTCTCATTTAGATATCGTTCATTTTCATTTTATTCAACTTTTGTTTTCTTTCACTTATATCTATCTATCTTTCTATCCATGTAATCTATCTATCTATCTATCTATCTATCTATCTATGTAGTATTCTGGCCTTCTTTTACATTTCCTTTGTTTGTATGACTTTTTATCTGTTTTCATTCTTTCGTTTCTACTTCCTCCCTGTTCGTCATTTCACCCTTTACCTTGTATTCTCTCTATCTTACTTCCATACTTTACGATCATTCTTCATTTCTTCCAGATCTTTCTTTCATTCCTTCATTACTTCATTCCTTCTTCTTTTCTTTCATGATCATTCCTTCCTTCCATCCTCCTTCCTTCTTTCTTTCCTTCTTTCCATCCGTTTTTCCCTTCTCCCTTCCATACTTTCCTTCCTTCCGCTCTCTTCATTAATCTGTGTTTCTTATCATTTCCAACATCCCTCATACCTTTCATCTCTATGCTTCTATTTATATAAGGAGCAAGCTGAGAGAGAGAGAGAGAGAGAGAGAGAGAGAGAGAGAGAGAGAGAGAGAGAGAATGATAATGTGATGGCAGTGAAAGGCTACCATAATGATTTTCTTGCGAGCGTATCATAAATCTCCCATACTCCCTATTGACTGCTAGGCCTATGGTAGTGGGTTTTTATATGTAGGTGTTTTTGTTGTGTGTATGAGTAATGGTGCTGTATCCTTTTTTGTGTACTCTCTTTACGAGATTCGGCGTCAGACTATTGGCAGATAGATACATAGATCAGCAGCTGAGTATGTAGATACAGTTTTTCAGATTTAGAGATAGGCTGGGTTAGGTAAATTTAGACTCAGATAAAATATTGCTGGATAAATTTATGTTGTATATATAAATATAAATAAATATATATATATATATATATATATATATATATATATATATATATATATATATTAGTTACCCTATTCCAGGAGATTTTATTTAGCTTTAACATAACTTTTCCAGCTAATAGGATTAGATTTAATGCTTTCATTGACTCCTGCAGTACGAGGGTAACAAGAATTTAATAGTCATACATATATATATATATATATATATATACAGAGGGAGATAGCACGTGTGACGTGATATATATATATATATATATATATATATATACATATATATATATATATATATATATATATAGAGAGAGAGAGAGAGAGAGAGAGAGAGAAGGAAGTCCAACATTGAATAAAATCGTCTGGATGGAGATAGAAAAATTAACACAAAGTTAATCGTAGTGAAACAGGTAATTCTTATCGGCAGGAACCTAAATAATCTATTCCAACTAACAGCAGACGATTTTATTCAGCTGAGAGGGGTTATAGGAGCCTGAGAATGTCCTTACCGTACCCACTAACTCTTCCATGCTCGGGACAACTTTAGTATTGCACTGCAGCTGAGGCCAGACGAGTTTATTCTGCTTGAAGTGAGTCATTGGAGAGTGAAAGTGTAAATATTTGGTTTCCTCTTCTTTTTTCCTTCTCTTTCAATTTTCCTCCCGTTATAACCCTTTCTACTCGTTCCATCCATCCTTCGTTCTATCCTTCCCTCTTTCCTGCTTCCCATCTTTCTTCATTTCCACGGTTCTTTCCTTCATTGCTTCTTCCTTCCTTCCTTCTTTAGATCCATCCTCCGTCCTTTCTTTCATCTGTGTATCCTTCTTTCTATCCTTCATCCCTTAATTCTTTTTTCCTTCCTTCCGTCTTACGCTCTCTCATCTCCTCGTGTTTCCTCTCCCTTCCCAGTCTCCTCGCTTTTAATCTTTTCCTCTCTTCTGCATTATACTGCCTGTCAGCTATGCAAACATGGTCTCTCTCTCTCTCTCTCGTTCTCAGATGGCGCCACACTCTCCCTCATCACCACTTGGTCTTTAATACAGACCATCTATATGACATTTTGGTTCAACATCGTGCGTACCCGATTAACACACACACACACACACACACACATGGAGAGAGAGAGAGAGAGAGAGAGAGAGAGAGAGAGAGAGAGAGAGAGAGAGAAGCCTTTTCCTTATTTTTAAAACATTTGCTATTGTGCGTCGTATTCTTGGGGAAGACTGGAACTTTGAAAAGAAAAAAAAATGCTTTCATACCCTTTCACTACCCGCGTGAAATTGAAATCTTTATGTCTAAGCCTAGTGTTATTTTTTTTCCCCCTCATCTTCTTTATCCTTTTTTTTTTCTTTTCTGGAATAACTGGGATTCGAAATGACGACCATGGGATAAGCGGTCCTCTTCCGTGTCCACTAGACCGTATATGTGTCGTGCCCTTTTTTCCCTTCCCTATTCTACTGCTTCTCTTACCCCTGTCCTCTACCACCATATTCTCTCTCTCTCTCTCTCTCTCTCTCTCTCTCTCCAACAGACCTCGTAGTACATTCTTTTTTATTTTCAACTTCCATTAGTTATTGTTCTCTCTCTCTCCCTCTCTCTCTCTCTCTCTCTCTCTCTCTCTCTCTCTCTCTTTCTCTCTCTCAACAGAAAACGGAGGGCTGCTATCGACCTCGCAGCAGGGGATACTGAGCCATTCTTACTCAGACTCCCTCCCTCTCAGTGCGTGTGCAGTGAGGTGTACGATGGGGGGGGGGTGTATTGTGTTGTATGGAAGGTTGTAGTGGGCGTAGGGGGGGTTGTAGTGGGGTTGTAGGGGGTATAGTGGTGTTTGTAGTGGGGTTGTAGGGAGGGGAGCTGTAGTGGGAGCTGCAGCTGTACTGTAGTGGGAGCTGCAGTAGCATCTGTGGTGGGGATTGTAATGGGGGACTGGTGGAAGTTGTATATTGGCCTCTCTCTCTCTCTTTCTCTCTCTCTCTCCTTCTCTCTCTCACTTTCTCTAAGACAACTCTATCATTGGCCACTACTCCGAACTTCCCACTTGCATTACTCTCCCATTACTACGGGCATGCAGCACCCGTCTACTAACCCACCCCGTACATAACTGCCTAGAACCAGGATGAACTAGTATTCAGTCTTTCAGGTAGAGTGAGGAATAAAATACTGCCAAATATTTCACTTTCTACCTTTCAATTTTCACTGCCTAATAATATATTGAAGCTGAGAGAAGCTTTTTGTGTTTATATGCCCACATACTCTCTGATATGATGCGTCTAGGAGGAAGTGACAGACGTGGCGTATGATGCGTCAGGGAGGAAAGTGACGGATATGATGTACATGTGATGCGTCAGGGAGGAAAGTGACGGTCGGCGTAGTGAAGAGGTTGAAGAGTTGTATAATATTTACGTAAGATATCGATGTGCTTATGTAAGAATAAATATGTGGGGGAGGGGGGGAGGAATGATTTTGGTGGGAGGGGGGAGGGGGAAGAGGAAGTAGCGGAGAAAAAATGATGGGGAAGGAAGGGAAGGAGAGAGGGAAGATAAGAGGAAAAGAGAGGAGAAAGCAGAAAAGGGCAAAACGTAGAGAGTAAGGGTAAGGAAAACGAAAATGACGGAAAGGAAGGACAAAAATACTACTATTACTACTACTACTACTACTATTATTGATACTATTACTACTACTACTACAACTACTATTAATAATAATAATAATAATAATAATAATAGGAAGAAGAAGAAGAAGAAGAAGAAGCAGAAGAAGGAGTGTGAGAGAGAGAGAGAGAGAGAGAGAGAGAGAGAGAGAGAGAGAGAGAGAGAGAGAGAGAGAGAGAGAGAGAGAGAGAGAGAGAGAGAGAGAGAGAGAGAGAGAGAGAAATTAACAAATATGGGAAGAAAAAGGGGAGAGAAAGCGAAAGGGAAATGGGGAGGGGAAGGAGATGTGAAAGAGGAGGGAGAAGAGGAGGGGGAGAAGGAAGAGAAGAGAGGAGAGAAAGATGATTAGAGAAGGGAGAGAGAAGAGAAGAGAAGGGAGAGAGAAGGGAAAAGAGGGGAGAGGAAGAGAAGTGAGAGGAGGGGGAAGGGAAGAGAGGAGCGAGGGAAGAGAAGAGAGGAAAGAGGGAAGGGAAATGAGGAAGGCGAAGGGAAGAAAAAAGTGATGGAGGGGGAGAGAGAGGGGAGAAAGTTGTGTAAATGGGAGGGGGAGAGAATTTTGTGATTGAGAGAAAGAGAGAGGAGGGGAAAAGAAGACGGAGGAAAAAATGAGAGGGGGGGGAGGGAGGTTGATATGAAGAGTGGAGGAAAAAGTTAAGATGGGGGACGGAGAGAGGATTGGAAGGGAGAGAGAGTTGAGAGCTAAGAGTGTGTTTGGAGAGGGGAGGGGGAAGGGGGAGTCGGAGGGGGAGGGAGGGAGGGAAAGAAGGAATGTGTCGGAGTGAAGTGGGGGAGGAGTTTGGTGTGTGTGTGTGTGTGTGTGTGTGTGTGTGTGTGTGTGTGAGAGAGAGAGAGAGAGAGAGAGAGAGAGAGAGAGAGAGAGAGAGAGAGAGAGAGAGAGAGAGAGAGAAAGAGAACGTGATACAGACCAAGAAGGGAGAAACAGAGAAAACAGAGAGGGGTAGGAAATAATACAGTACAAGGAAGAAGAGAGGAAGGAGGAAGGGGTAGGAGGAAGGAGGGAGGTGTGGAGGGGTAGGAGGAGGAGGTGGAAGAGTAGTAGTAGGAAGGGGGGAGGGGAAGGAGAGGGAAAGGGGGAAAGGAGGGGGGGAACACTCTGTGGTGGAGATCCTGTCAATACCAAACCTTGCTAATGATTCTCTCTCTTCCACCTGTCTCTTCTCTCCTCTCCCCTCTTCTTCTTATTCTTCTCTCCTCTCTTCTCTTCTTTTCTTTCTTTCTTTCCTCTCCCCTCATTTTCGTTTTCTTCTCTCTTCTCTTCTTTTCTTTCTTTCTCTCCTCTCCGCTCTTCTTCCTTTTCTTCTCTCCTTTCCTTTCTTCTTCGCTTTCATTTTCTTTTCTTCTCATTTTCCGTTTCTTCTCTCCTCTCCTCTCCTCTCTTCTACATTTCCTCCTTTCTCTCTCAGGTCTCATTTTCCTCTTCTTCTCTCTCTTCTGTTTGTTTTTCCTTTCCTCTCTTCTTCCTCTTCTCCTTTCTCTCCCAGCGCTTATTTCCCTCTTTCCTCCCTCTTTCAGCAGTCTTTCTTCTCCTCTTCTCTCTTCGCCTTTCCTCTCTTCTTGTTTTCTGTTATCCTTCCTCATCCTATTTTTCTTTTTTTAACATCCCCCTTCTACCATTTTCTTCTCTCTTTTTTCTTCTTTCTTTTCGATCTTTTTCTTCCTTTCTCTTCTTTCCTTTCCTCTCATTGGCTCTCTCCCCCTCTCTTTTTCACTCCTCTACTCTACTGTCTCCTCTCCTCTCTCTTGTTTTCTCTACTTCCAATCCTCCATTCTCTTCCCATTATTCTGCTCTTCTCCCTTCCACCTAATTCTCTTTTCTTTTCTTTTTCCTCACCTCGCTCTCATTTCCCTTCCACCTGTTTCTTCTTCCCATTATTCTTCTCTTCTACTCTCCTTTCTTCTTCTCTTCTCCTCTCTTCTCAGTAGCAGTCCTTGTTAATGATTCTCTCTTTTCCATTTCTCTCCTCTCCTTACTCATCATCTTCTCTTCTTTCCCCCTTCTTGCCTTTCCTTCTTTCTTCTTATCCATCTCTCTCTCTCTCTCTCTCTCTCTCCCCTGTTCTTAAGTTCCCAAAAGTCTTCAAATTCTGTGACTGGATTGCAAGTCTATTAATATTCTATGGACGGGCCACCTACAAAGAACCATAAGATCTGTGTTATCTGTACACACACACACACACACACACACACACACACACACACACACACACACACACACACACACACATCCATCCATCCCCCCCCCCACACACACACACCCATCCTTCCATCCATCCATCCCCCCCCCCACACACTTAAGGATGACGAGTGAAGTGAATCTCATTACGGGATGCACTTTGAACAACACATTTTCCCGCCCTCTAATCTCTAAATGAAGGGTACACTTATGTAAACGGCAATTACTGCTTGCATTGTCACCTAAACTCTCACTCACTCACTCTCATCAAATCCTTCGCTTATAGTTTTGATTCGTTCTGTTCGTGTGATGATGTGTATTTTCAGTTTCATTCTTGGTGTCGTCAGAAATTTTAATCTAAATATCTAATGCCTCTTGTATTGAGGGGAAGGAGGAGTATATTCTTTACGTACCGTCCTTCGCCTCTTGGTTCATAGGTGCGATTTTGTTCAGTGCGGAAAAACATTCTGCGTTAGTAGCGGAAGCACATTAGCTCACACTACGTCAGTCCCTGTCATTGATTATGTTTGCTTACACACTGCCCTGACGAGGAGTCCAGGTGCAGTGGCGGTGTGCACCCCTGGTAAGGCAGCTGTGGCGTCCACACGGGAGTCAAGCTTCCTTATATTTCCCTGCACCTTGCCGTGGGAAGGACCCTAATCTGACTCTGATTAGGCGTTGCCTACCACAAGGGGGCGCCGGATCCCTATACGTTGTAGGGAGTGTACTGTACTGTACCTGTAGGACAACCACACCTAAGCAGTTGTTTATCTTTGATCGAAGAGTCTACTTGGCCACACAGACCGAGGTTAAATAAAGACGATTTTTTCATCTTCTGGATACTGAAAGACTATTTCTGAAGAATAAAGATACGGCATATGGGATTCCAAAGGGTTAGAAACTCGTTATCATCATTCGCTGACTATTTCCGGTTAATTTCAGCTACTGACAGATGATTTTACTTGAACGTCAGGCTCACGGGATGAATGTGACAGCATCAGCAATTGTTTTCTTTGTAAATAAGGGATACATTCAGTACCAACACAATGTTGTTTTTATGTATGGTTGGAAAAAGTCAGGATGGTGTTGATGATCATGGATAACTAACGATCAGTGATCAGCTTGGTCTCCCACCCCCCCTCTCTCTCTCTCTCTCTCACACACACACACACACACACACACACACACACACACACACACACACAAATATATATATATATATATATATATATATATATATATATATATATATATATATATATATATATATATATGGAGTCTCTGTGATACAGTGGTAAAGTGTGCTTTTTCGTACACTGAAGAACTAGGGTTCGCTCCCAGCCAGGATAATAAACATTGGGAGCGTTCTTCCTGCCACGTACCGCTTTGGCGGACATAAGGGGTGCTGTGGTTGAACCAGTGTCGCATACTATACAGTATGCTTGCACCCAGTCGGCTTGGCGGGCCGATTACACTTGGTTCACAGACTACACACACATCCAAAGCCACTCCAATACTACAATTACACTTACAAGCACTTCTCACCCTACATACAATCTCCAGCAGACAGCCTAAGCCACTTGGTAGAGATACATTGGCTGTATCGTCCCCACTTCGGTCGGGATAGCCCGGTCCTGCAGTGGACACTCAAACGGCTGATGATGATGATGATTATATATATATATATATATATATATATATATATATATATATATATATATATATATATATATATATATATATATATATATATATATATATATAGTTATATATATAGTTATATATATATATATAACTATATATATAACTATATATATATAACTATATATATATAACTATATATATATATATATATATATATATATATATATATATATATATATAGTTATATATATATATATAGTTATATATATATATAGATAGATAGATAGACAGATAGATAGATAGAAAGACAAAGCTTACAAACCTTAGCTGTTTTCCTAAAATATGGCTAATATAATTTTCACAGCTAGTGAATAATTACAGTTAAGGAAAATCTGTAGCCTCGGTGGCTCGATGGTAACGTGTTTGTCTCGTCAACTGCATGTGCAACGAGGCCAAGGTTCGACATCCGAGCCGTGGCTGACATTTAAATAAGGTGGTAGTAGCAGGTTCCGTCATAGGATTACAGATGTTCACATTTTATTTGTTGATACTGATGACATATTACATACACACACACACACACACTTATGACTAGTACCACACTTGTATTTCACATGCAACACTCATTCTACAGACACCCCTTTCTCATCCGTCCTTTGTCATAATGGGGAAGGGGTAATTCTTGGTAGCATTCCCCCTTTCGAGGAGAGGGTTTGGTCCTGTAATAAACCCACTGAATTTGGTGACTTTTCTGAAGTTTCTTTTTAATATATTCCCAAAAGATTTTATTCAGCGTAGGGGAACTTTTCCTGTTTGAAGGGATAGAGATAACCTTAACAAACCCCTTCACTGTTACAGATCCACCCTGTGTTGAGGAAATCGTCTGGAGAGTCCAAGAGTTTTCCAGTAAATAATAATTGAATTGGAGGATCCATTGAGAGTCTGCAGTTATCATTTGTTTGCTAATATACTGCACATGTAAAGGTGAACACGGTTTTGATTTAATCCATAATCCTTTAATTCTTCCTCAGGTATTAATCCGTGTACCCTAGTAAAGTAATCTGGAAGCGGTCTCTGCAGGCTGCCAGAGGACGTGGTCTGTCTGTCAACCTCAGAGTGGATCAGTCAGAGCTGCCAAGTTGCATCACAAATTATCCCTCTCATCCGTCAGGGCGCACTCTCACTCCCACTCCCACTTACATCCACTCATTCGCACTGTCACTCTCACTCCCACTTCCACTCTCATTCTCACTCATTCACCCACACATTCACACTCTCACTCACTCAGTCACCCAGTTAACAGCACTCTCACACTCATTCATTCCTCAATATATTCGCTTTCTCACTCCCATTCTCACGCTCAATCACTGCCACTCTCACACTCATTCATTCACTTTCACCGTCACTCTCACCGCTGGCCAGTTGCTCCACAAATCATCTCTCTCTCTCTCTCATCCGCCAGGCAGCACTCACACTCACTCATTCACTCACTCACTCACTCACTCACTCTCTGATCTGGGACTACGGGTTGATAGCCAGTTACCAGGCGGACATGAAATCGTGTGCAGCTGAAATCATATATATAACAGAGGCTAAATCTTCTGTAGACTACCTACGAGCCGCTCTCAACAATTTTGGTATATGCGAGTCACACGATAATATTGTTTATTTATTTTATTTACCTATGTATTTATTTGTGTAATTAAATAGTATTATCTTGATACTTCGACAAGAATTGGAAGATTGATGGACAGATGTATTTCGTATGGTTAGAACACATGTATATATCGTAATTACATATGGAAAAATATTGGAGACTTAATTCTGAACAGGGTTATTAGACTGCGACAGGTGCTGTGTGCAATAATGAATAAACCGCAAAAATTAATGTGTAATTTATAATAATATACAACAATTTACAGCTATACACCTCTGAAAAAGACGAGTTTGTATACATTCCGCCCTGATGATGTATATACAAGCGCTGGAAGGACACCAGGAACGTTATGTATACCAGTGGTGTTTCATGAGCCGCAGTTAATGAGCCAAAGATCTTCATGTGGCACGTAGGCCAGACCTTGCCACACTTCCTGTTATATATTATGAACATTTGTGCTGCCCACATGGTTAAAGCCGCTTACTTGACTGTTTTTTTTTTTTAAATATTATTTATTACTATGAACTGCACAAAGGTCATTAAGGCACATACCCTGCCAGCCTAAGTGTCAGGGAAAACACGCCAGATACAGTAATGTGAGGCTTGTCGTTAAGTCTGGAAGGTAGGAAGGTGACAGAGCTAGGACGAAATAATAAGCAAGTTTTGCTCTGACAAAATGAACAGTGAATATCGATATGCAAGCCAGTGATAAACTTCTAATTCTTAGGTCGTTGTATGGTATATTCTTGTTACTTCTGGACATGTGTATTCAGCTTCAGGAAGACCTCTTGCACTGAAGTGGTTATCTGTCTATCTAATCTAATCCCTGTTCAATCCCTTTGGTTCAAAAACTCCATCCTAAGGGGTATAAAATAGTCTGACATCAGTAAGAAAAAAAATGCCCTCTGGTTGAAAGCGTAAATATATATATATATATATATATATATATATATATATATATATATATATATATATATATATATATATATATATATATATATTCATTTTCAGATCCGATGACAAGGCTACATATGTGTGTGTCTGGAGACTCGTCCGTCTATTAGTGTTCAGGTAAGTTGTCTGCATTATTGCACATCCCCTTTATCGGTTCCTCGTCTCTTTTCTCTCCTCAATCCTCTTACCTCTCTCTCTCACTCTCACTCTCTCGCTCTCTTTTCTGCATACGTATCTGTTGCCCATTCTTCATGGATTTATTGCATACACACACACACACACACACACACACACACACACACACACACACACACACACACACAAATGCATTGACATACATTAAAGCAGAGATGTACACACGCACATTATGCTTTCGTAAACACACACACACACACACACACACACACACACACACACACACACACACACACACACACACACACACACACACACACACACTCGAGTTGCAGAATAAAAATGTAATACAAGCGGCATGAATGAGAAGAAAAAGAGACGCAGGAAGTGAGTTGGATGGGGGAGAGGGGAGAGGAGGGGAGGGGAGGGGAGTGGAGGGAAGGGGAGAGGGTGAAAAGAAGAAGGGGAGGAAGAGAAAGGGAGAAGAGGAAGAAAAAAGGGGAGACTGAATGGAGGAGAGAAGAAAGAGAGGAGGGGAGGGAGAGGAAAGGAGATAGATTAGAGAGGAGTGAGGAGAGAGAGAAAGGAAGATAAGGAGAGGACAGAAGAAGAGGAGAGAAAGGAGGAAGAGAAAAGTGAGATAAATGGAGAGAAAGGAGGAAGAGAAAGTGAGATAAATGGAGAGAAAGGGGTAGAGAAAGGGAGGGAGAAAGAGAAGAGAAAGAGAATGGGACTTAGGGAGTTAGGAGAGAAATGTTAGAAAATGGAGAACGGGAGCAAAAGGAACGGAAAAAGAAAATGGGGGAAAAAGAAGAGGATGGAGATGAATGGAAAGATGGAAAGAGGAGAGGAGAGGAGGGGAGGGGAGAGAAATTAGTGAGGAGGGAGGAGAGGAAGAGGAGGGCTGGGAGAGAAATGTGTGAAGAGAGAGGAAAGGAAGGGAGAAGGAAGAGTAGTAAGGCGAAAAGGAAGAGAGGAAAGAAGGAGAAAAGGAGGAGAGGAGAGAAGGAGAGGAGAGACGGAGAGGAGAGTAGGAGTTCAGTGATAGGTAGGGAGGGAGAGGAAACGAAAGAGGGGAGAAAGGGGATTGGATATGGAAAGATAGGGGAAGAAAATGAAAGGAGTAAAGGAAGAAGAAGAAGAAGAAGAAGAAGAAGGAGAAGAAGAAAAACAAGAAGAAAGGGAAGAAGAAAAAGAAGAAGAAGAAGAAGAAGAAAAAGAGGAAGAGGAGGAAGAAGAGGGGGAGTATCTGGAAGAATGGGCAGTGGGAATTGCAGAGATGAGCATAAAGAAGAGGAAGAGGAGGAGGGAAACTAAGAAGAAGAGGAAGAAATTATGGGAGAGAAGAGAGATAGAAGGAGGAAAGGGAGGAGTAAGAGGAAGAAGAAGGAGGAGGAGGAGGAGGATGGGGAGGGAGAAGATCAAGAAGGGTAGGAGTAGAAATGTAAAAAGAGGAAGAGAAGAGGAGGAGGGGGAAGTGGAGGAAGAAAGGAGAAGAAGGAAATGAGGAGAGAGAGAGAGAGAGAGAGAGAGAGAGAGAGAGAGAGAGAGAGAGAGAGAGAGAGAGAGAGAGAGAGAGAGAGAGAGAGAGAGAGAGAGAGAGAGAGAGAGAGAGAGAGAGAGAGAGAGAGAGAGAGAGTGAAGAGGGGAGGCTGGAGAGAAGGGGAGTGAGTGTGAAAGAAAAACTGTGAAATAAAGTTAGTTGGTGAGAGAGAGGGAGAAAAAAAAAAAGATAGTGAGAGAGAGGGTAGAGCACTCAAGTTGACCTCTCGAGGGTGTGTTTTTATGAGTGTTTGAGAGTGCGTGTGTGTGTGGGTGGGAAATGGATAGATAGATAGACAGATAGACAGAGAGATAGATATGGATAAAGAGATATATACCAGTATCATGTATGTAAGTAGGAGTGAAAGATGATACAACTAGGGAATAATAGATTGATAGATAATCGGGACATAAACGTAAAGATAGATAGTTAGGAAGATAGACAGGCAGATAGATAGATAGATAGATGCACAGACACTGAGAAAAGGGTGAAAACTTATCGCACTGATGAAAGAGCATTATTGAAGCCAGGCTGGTGAAGAGTTGATAGATAGATATTATATACCGTCAATAGATAGAGAAGTTATTAAAACATAGATAGATAGATAGATGACTAGATAGATAGAAAAAAAATGGTGAAGGGAAGAAGAGGAACAGAGAGAAGACCACGATGGAAAAGAAGAAAAAGAAGAGAAGGGAAGAAGGAAGGAGTAAGAGATAGAGGAGAAAGAAAGGATGAGAGGAATTGCGAGAAAAATAAGAGAAGAGAAGGGAGGAAGGGGTTGAGGTTTGAAGGAGAGAGAGAGAGAGAGAGAGAGAGAGAGAGAGAGAGAGAGGCTGGTGATGGTGGTAATGGTGGCGGATGGGAGAGCACCTCTGACTTATGGTGGCAGGGATTATGGTAATGGTTGTAATTGTGGTAGTGGTGGTGCTGGCTCACACGGCGCCGGCGGTGGTAGTGGTGGTAGTTGTAGTGGTGGTGGTGATAGGTGTGGTAGGAGTCGGAATGGTGATTGTGGTTGTGGTAGGCGAGATGGTGGTGATTTTTTTGGTGGTAGTGATGGTTGTAGTAGATCTGGTGGGGTGCTGCTAGTTACTGTGGTAGGTGTGGTAGTTATAGTGATGGTAGTGGTAATGGTGGCAGTAACTGTGGTAGTGTGGTGTATGTGGCAGATGTGGTAGTTATGGAGACTATGGTTGTAATGGTTATGGTAGGTTTAATGGTGGTATTTTAGTCTGGTGTGTGTGATGGTGATGATGATAGGTTGGTAGTTGTGAAAAGTGTGATGGTGGTGTGGTGGTCGTGATGGTGGTGAAGAGGGAGGTGGTGAAGGCGTAAGATCCTCCCTCTCCTCGCCTCTCCTTCATCCTCTCCTCCCCTCTCCTCCATCCCTCCTCTCCTCTCCTCCATCCCCTCCTCACACGTGTACTTAAGATCATTAGCGTAACTAGTTTAACCCATCAGGTAACCTTGTTAGAACCCAGTAGTCAGACTGTTACCTCTATTTCCTCTGCGCCGTAATCCCAGTAGCCTTAGGTGGTCGGGTCGCTACAGTGTGAGTCTGCCGTCCCTCCTGACCTGGAAATACTTTAAAGAGGGTGCAATTGTATGTCCTTTCATGTGTTCTCAGTTTTCAGAGGGGACAGTTGTATTTCGTTTCTTGTGTTTTCGGTTTCAAAAGATGTAGTTATACGTCTTTTCATGTGCTCTTGGTTTTCAAAGGATGCAGCTATATATCCTCTCGTGCGTTCTAGCTTATTTACACTCTGTCGAGGTTCCTTGGATGACACACCGACTCTCACACACAAGCACAACTCTACGCCACATTTTCGACAAGCATTTTTCACTGTCCACTCAAAAGCCTTTCATACCTCTATCCGTAAATGACACACTGGCAGAGTGGTGTTCCTCGGCTCTACGGATCAGTTGCTCTTACGGATCCACAAACGTCAATGTGAAAATAAATATAGTTGCGTGTGCCACAGTGCAACAATACATACGTACAAATCGCTCTTCTAACATTATACATTTTCTTCATTCACGTGTACAGTGTTATCCATTATTTCTCTCTGTTAGAAAGTTTGATGTATCTCTCTTGGAAACTGATTTTTTTTCTTACGTTCTCCTGCCGACGGTTATGCCTGAAGACGGAGTAGGACGGTATGAAGTTTCCTGTGCTTTATCATGTATTATCCTGTGTTTTATGCCACTATTCTTTTTTACTCTATTCTTCTCTATTCTGTCCTATTGCTCTGTTTTATCCTCTGGTGCATCCTCTTCTCTATCCTCCTCTGTTCCCCCATTCTGTTCCTCTATTTCTCCATTTCTCTTACTCGCTATTCCGCCCTCTACTCCATCCTTTGTTCTATCCTCTCTTCTGTTCTCTCATCTTCCCTATTCCTCTCTTCTATCCTCTCTTCTTCCCTATTCCTCTCTTCTATCCTCTCATCTTCCCTATTCCTCTCTTCTATCCTCTCATCTTCCCTATTCCTCTCTTCTCTCCTCTGATTTATCAAGTATCGGAAATGTAACCTGGGTCTATCACCTAACTACTTTAACCCTCGAGAAGACCCCATTATAGATCAATAGGCCTAATGTTAGATCTGTTTGGACTATATAGGCCTAATGCTAAGTGGTGGTGATAGTAGCTGTGACGGTGGTAGCAGTGGTAGTGACAGTGGTAGGTTTGGTAGTATTAGTGGAGCTTTAATGGCGATAGTGGTGGTGGTGGTGGTGGTGGTGGTAGTAGCAATAGTGGCTACTAGTAGAAGCAGTAGTAGTTGTAGTAGTAATAATAATAGTGATAGTAGTAGTAGTAGTAATACTGTAGTAATGGCAGTAGGAGGAGGAGGAGGAGTAATTATAATGGTGGTGAGAATGATAAAATTACTACTACTACTACTATTATCGTTATTATTATTATTATTATTATTATTATTATTATTATTATTATTATTATTACCATTATTGTTATTATTATTATTATTATTATTATTATTGTAATTATAATAATGATAATAATTATTATTATTTTCTTCATTTTCTAAATAGTAGTAGTAGTAGTAGTAGTAGTAGTAGTAGTAGTAGTAGCAGTAGCAGCAGTGGTAGCTGAGGTAGGAACAGTGTTAACATTTTAAGTGCTCGTAATATTGGAAGTAGTGGTGATGGCAAGTGATTCTGGTGGCTGTGGTAATTGTGGTAGTTGTGGTAGGGATGGCAGTTGAGGAGGTACTAGAAGGAGGTGTAATGGGGCAGAGTATGCTCTCTCTCTCTCTGTCTCTCTCTCTCTTCCTTCCCCCACAGATTATTTTCCTTCTCCACACGCCACCCTCCAATCTCCTTTGCGCTACCCTTTTCATCATCTTACTCCCTCTTCCTTCCTTCACGCACGCTCTCTCACTCCCCCCCCCACTCTAACTTACTTTACACCCACGCTGCGAAGCGAGAAAGGATGTTACGATTACCTCGACGTTTGTGTGTGTGTGTGTGTAATTCACCGGGTCGGTCAGGATCACGTGATGGTTTTGTGATCATCGGCATTTTACCCTCCCGGAAGAGAGCTGAGAGCTCATATAGTCCGATCTAAGGGCAAAGCCTTGACCTTCACACACGCACACACCCATCCTCTTGCTCAAGGAGGACAGTGACCACCCGCTTTGTCAGTGAAACTTTTTCGCATCCCGAGCAAGGCGCGAACCCCCGTCTTAGCAGATGCTAGGCGAGAGCGTTACCACTGCACCAGCGGTGCGTGTGTGTGTGTGTGTGTGTGTGTGTGTGTGTGTGTGTGTGTGTGTGTGTGAACAAAATAGCCCAAAGAGTTATTCACTTTTAACCAAGCTTGGTGGATGGATTGTGGGACAGCCAAGGGGTTGAGCTAATGCTTTTGAGAACGATAAATTAAAGATCAAAGGCACACATGTTCCAAGGTTAACATACAAAGTGTTTATCCATTTTGCACCAAATTTAGTGGAAGGGTTAAAAGTAAAACAAGAACAAAGGGATTCGATATAGAGAAGGTCAAATTAAGGAGCAAGGTCAAAATCTGGCCTGTGAATCTGTGTATGGACAAAGTAGTTAAAACAGCGTTGTTGTCATTTTGACCGAAGTTAGTGGAATGGTTGAAGATCAGCCAAAAGGATCTTCTTTTTTTTTTGGAACAATAGGTTAAAGGTCAGGGTCGTACACCAAGGTAAACTAAACAGTTTTTATTCAATTTAGACGAAACTATAAAGAAGGGTTCAGACTAACGCAAAAATAATTATGAGAATCATCGTTCAAAGGTCAAGATCACAAGGTCAGGTCAAAGATCATGGTCACAGGACAAAGGCAACAATCATTTACATCCATATGGGATCAAACTTGGTGGAAGAGTTCAGGGTCAGGCAAAAATGAAGTAATTCGATACTGAGAGCTATTGGTCGATGTTCAAGGTCGCCGAGCAGAGTAAATATTTGCCTCACAGACAAACTGGTGAGCGTGTGTAGGACGAGTTCCCCTTCATGCCTTACATATTTCCAGCTCCTCTTCTCCCCCCCCCCTCCCCGCTCTTCCTCCTCCATCATTCCTTCCCCATCTCCCACTCCTCCCCTCTTACTGTATCTTGAAGCACACCTTCTTTCCTTCTCTCCCTTCCATTTTGCTCTCTTCATCTTTCCTCTCTCCCTCTCATCTTCTTTCTCTCTCTTTTCTCCCTTTTTCTAATTAGGTCTTTTCTCCTCCCTGTTTATTCTTGGGTTCATTGTTTTCTTCCCCCCCCATCTCTCCCTCTCTCTCTCTCTCTCTTTCTCCCTCCTACCGTCGTCATTCTTCCTTCATCGCTACTTTTCTCTTCCTTCTCTACATTTCTTCCTCCTTCCTTCCTGTGTACTTTTCGCTCCCTTTCCTCCCCATTCTGTCCGTATCTTCATCCCTCTACATCCCTTATTCTCTCTTCCTTCAACTCTCTCTTTTCCCTCATTTTCCCTACTTTTCCACACTTCTTTCCCTCCCCCATTCTTTTTCCCTATCCATACCTTATTTTATGCTTCATTTCCTTTTCTTTCCTCCTCTCCATTCATCACCTCCTCATCTCTCATTCTCCCTCCCTGTTCATATTTTTCTCTCCTTCCTTAATTTTCCTTCCGTTACCATACCTCTCTATCTTTCTCTCCTTATGCCTCTCCCCTTCTTTCCTCCATCTCCTCCCTCCCCCTTCTCTCCCCTCACCCCCCATAACAAAAAACCCCCCACCCCCCTAACCTCAGAAGGCTTTTAGCGTGATAATACGAGAGGTGAACACTGTATGGCCGACCTCTGACTGATGCTGACTCCCTTCCTCCCTCCCTCACCCCCTCACCTCATTTTTTACTCTCTACACCCCCTTCACCCCACCCGACTCCTTACACTCCTACCCCCACCCTAACCTCCATGCCTCTGTCTCTCCCTTTTACTATACTGTATGCTGCCGCCCTCTTACACCCACCCACCCACACACACACACACACACACACACACACACACACACACACACACACACACACACACACACCTCTGAATATATATATATATATATATATATATATATCATTTCATCTCATTAGCCGTTTGAGTGTCCACTGCAGGACCGGCCTATCTCGACCGAAGTGGGGACGATACAGCCAATGTATCTCTACCAAGTGGCTTAGGCTGTCTGGTAGAGATTGTATGTAGGGTGCGAAGTGCTTGTAAGTGTAACTGTAGTGTTAGAGTGGCTTTGGATGTGTGTGTAGTCTATGAACCAAGTCTGTGAACCAAACCTCTGTGGTACAGTGGTAAAGTGTGCGTTTTCGTACACTTAATAACGAGGGTTCGCCCCCCACCAGGGTAATAAACTTTGGGAGCGTTCTTCTGGCCACGTACTGCATTGGCGGACACAAGGGGTGTTGTGGTTGAACCAGTGTCGCATACTGTAAAGTACGTTTGCACCCAGTCGGCTTGCCCGGGCCGATTACACTTGGTTCACAGACTACACACACATCCAAAGCCACTCCAACACAACAATTACACTTACAAGCACTTCACACCCTACATACAATCTCTACCAGACGGCCTAAGCCACTTGGTAGAGATACATTGGTTGTATCGTCCCCACTTCGGTCGGGATAGGCCGGTCCTGCAGTGGATACTTATTTTAACGGCTGATGAGATGAGATTATATATATATATATATATATATATATATATATATATATATATATATATATATATATATATATATATATATAACTAAGGCACTGTTGCATCTTTATATATATATATATATATATATATATATATATATATATATATATATATATATATATATATATATATATACATACATATATATATATAACTAAGGCAAGCTGCTGCTACTGATGATGATGATATGTAAATACAGTGAGGGTGATGAATATGATGACATTGTCAATGATGATGACAAACCCCAGTCCCATTTCCTCTTTTCAATATTTTTTTTTTCTGAACTAATCCTTCTCTTCCACCTGTTCTCCCTCATTTTCCTCTTCTTCATCTTTCTTTTCCTTTTTCCCCCCTTCGCCATCTCCTCCTCCTCCTCTGACGACTCTATCTCCAGATCCTCTCTTCCCTACTAAACTAGCGCCTCTTCTCACTCCTTTTCCTCCCTCCTCCTTCCCCACTCTCCCTCTCCCTCTCCTCCCACACCCTCATTTTTTTCTCTCCCTCCTGCTTCTGTGTGTAACGTCCCGTGGAATATTAAGCCCAGTCCCTCCCCTCTTCCTCCCCCTCCTCTCTTCCTCTCCCTCCCTTCTTCATCTTCCTCCCCTCTTCCTCTCCCACGCCACTTCCTCCGTCTTTTTCAGCCTCTTCTTTCCCCTCTCCACTTCTTCCTTCTCCCCTCTTCTCTTTCTTCTCTTCCTCCCTCTACCCTTCCTCGTCTTCCCTTCTTCATCCCCCTCCCCTTTTCCTCTCCAGTTCCCCTCTCTTTCTGAGCCTCCTCCTTTCTTCCCTTTTCCATCCATATCTAAACGTCATTCCTTTCTCATTCGCTTCCCTCCCCACCTCCTTCTTCCTCCTCGTCCTCCTGCTCCTGCTCGTGCTCCTCGTCCTCCTCCTCGTCCTCCTCCTCGTCCTCCTCCTCCTCCTTGCTATCGTAGACAATTACAAAGTTACATAAACACAAACACACACAGCCAACGAGGTGGTCCCATCGTTATGAGCAGAGGTTACCCATATTCTAGTAGAGGTTGTGGTAGTTGTGTGGTAAAAGTGGTGGTGGTGGTTGTAGCTGTGGTAAGAATGGTTGTGGTGACTGTGGTAAGGGTAGTGGTGATGGTGGTGGTACTGGTGGTTGTGGAAAGGATGGTTGTGAATGTAGCGATGTTAATGATGGTGGTGGTAGTGGTAGTGATGGTAGTCGTAATGATGATAGTAGTAGTAGTAGTAGTAACAGTAGTAGCAATGATGCTTTGCGGTACCGGTGGTTTTGTGGCAACGGTAGACATTTGCTGGTTGTGGTGTGAATGGTGGTGGTGGTTGTGACAGTGTTTTTGGTTGTGGTGGTGTGTAATAATAATCGCAGTTTGTTGTAAGGGTTATTATTGTGGCTCTTGTTATTGTATTATTATTAGTCGCCTATTATCTCCTTATTGTTTTCCTCCTGCATTCGCTGTATCTCTCCTCCTTTCTCCTTCCTGTTCTCTCTGCGTCTCTCCTCATACTTCTATTCCTCTAATCACTGCGACTCTCTTCCTCCTCCTCCTTCTCCTCTTCCGACGCCTGTTCCTCCTCCTCCTTCTCCCTTACAGCATTCCTCGTCTCCTTACATCACTCACACTACATCTCCCTTCCTCTCTTCCTTTTTTTCTTTACAACTCTCATCCCTCAGTTTCTTTCTCTTCTCTCTACGTATCTGTTTCCCCTTGAAATCTTCCTTTTTTCGCCGTCTTTTCCGCCAAAATACGATTCATCTTTCTATCTAAAACTGAGTTCATATTAGAAAGGTTAAATGCTATTGTAATGTTAAGTACTTCAATTCTTTCCCCGTTTGACTGATGGGGTTATTTTTAGACTGAACAAAATAGTCTGTGTTGGCCTAATGAAAATTCCTCTGCACACCATTACCGGAGACAGGGATGCTCGAGATAGTGTCTGTAGCCTTCGACTGGTACGATTTCTCTAAGGTGAAGAAAATCGTCTGATGTGGCCTTAAATATAAGTTCCAGGCGTACTGTGACAATAAGACAAAATAATTACTTGGGCTTTTTTTTTAATCCTTTCTTTCTCCTCTCATTCTTTCTTTCCTTTTCTTTTTAACTTTTGGCTACTACTTATTCTGTCATCTGTAGATAATTTTGTGATGATATTCCAAACTGGATGCCAAAACGAACGGACGCCAGCGAGAGTGTTTTGAATATCGTCACGACAAACACCCGGCTTCAGATCGGTAGTCAAGTTTGTTTACTGCCAGTGCAGTAAGAGGTTCAGCATTGTAGTGCTCGCGGGAGTTGGCACTAGTGAGTGTGTGTGTGTGTGTACTACTTGTTGGATCTGTGTTACTCTCACGCTTTCTATTTCGCTGTTAACGAAGGCAATACCAACAGTCGGGATGGGCTGCCGTTGTGCATTTCCTTCACCGAGTTCTGTCAGTCATGTGCCCCTCCCACACATGAAATTCTCTCTCTCTCTCTCTCTCTCTCTCTCTCTCTCCCTCTTTTTTTTTTTTTTTTGCTGATGCATTGTGACAAGCGAATGGTTACGTAGAAGGGAGAAACAGGGTAGAACTTAATTTATTCAATTACTCTAACGTTTCTCTTGTGTATATTTTATATATATACATATCTATCTATCTGTCTATCTATCTGTCTATATATCTACATCTATATATAAATATATCTATATCTATCTGTCTATCTATCTATCTATCTATCTATAGACATAAAGTTCTGTCATGTATCTCCCTCCCTCCCTCCCAAATTATCTCTCATACAATATAGTCACTTCACATCATCTCTTCATTTGAATCTCTGTATTCCTTGAGCCCTCACCTCCTTGCCGGCATCCTCAATGTCGTCCTCTACTTTCTTACTTAACCATGTCTTTTGTCATTCCTGCGTATGATACTTGGCATCACCTGCTCTTTTCATCTCTGAGCACTCTTTAGTTTGTGTTTTAGACTTTATGTCTCAGGTTTTGATCCAAGAGCTGGAACATTGCAGTTCCGGTTCGGTATTATATATTTTTCCATTTCGAGATGGGGCAGTTTACTCTGAGAACACTCCTGTCCATTGCTCTTATTCGTTTTATTTCGCTGTCATGTGTTGAATTGTTATCCATCCCAGCACTATATCTTGACCGATCATGAATTAGAAGATGTTGTGGTGGTGGCCTGTATGACGTCATACACCCCCTTCCTCCTCAACCTCCCCAGCAGCTGTGGTGGTGGTTAACTGCAGGCTGCGATGATGTCACAGCGCATAATCAACCTATTCGCGCTGTGTAACGGAGTTACTCATTTCTGGATTCAGTATTGTCATTTGGTGTTACAAACTTTTTTAGTTATATACCGGTACATACATACTCGTGTGTGTGTGTGTGTGTATACATATATATATATATATATATATATATATATGTATATGTGTGTGTGTGTGTGTGTGTGTACGCCAAACATATAGCTGACGAGAGAATAAGAGAGAGAGAGAGAGAGAAGAGAAGAGAAGACAAGACAAGACAAGACAAGAGAGGAGAAGAGGAGACAAGAGAGGAGAAGAGAAGCAAAAGAACATTTCCCACTCTTACCAGTCTCCTCCTCCTCCACCTCTCTCACCGGGCCTCCCAAACTATTTTTTTTTTATATTTATTTTTTTCCTTCGGCCTTAACGTGTCCCCGGTAAAAATATTAATGGTGCTTCAAGGGCCTCGCTCCCTGCTCTAAATATTCCCCAAAAAAGAGAGAGAAAAAAACTCGTATTCAAAATTTCCTCTGAAGATTTCTAGGAAGTTTGTGTGTACGTGATTTTTTTTTTGATTTTTTTTATTTTGATATTTTTTTGAATCATTAGAGGCGTTGGTCGTGCTATTAATTGGTGTTTGGACTTGGAATTGTCTTTGTGTTTTGTGTTTATTCTTGGATTTTCGTTTCGTTCGTAATTTTCTCTTGGTTTTGTCAGCTTGATTCCCCTTCTTTTATAATTTCGTTTGAGATTGGTACCCTGGTTTTGTTGATATTGTTTTCAGTTCATATTTTCCATTTCTTGTGTTTCTTCCCACCTTTTATCGCTTCTCCGATCTTTTGCCTTCTCTTTTTTTCTTTTTTTTTTTCTCACCTTTTCACCCACGTCGCCTTCCTTCCCGTTTTATTCTTCTCTCTCTTTCCCCTCTTCATTCTTTCACTTCCTCTGTTCCTTGTGCTTCTTCCTGCCTTCTTTTAGTTTTCTCTTCTTATCGCTCTCTTCGCCTCTCTTTCTCTTCCCGTGTGTGTTTCTTTTACCTCCCTTTCCTGTCCTTTTTATCCTTCCATTCCTGATCCTTCTCCATCACGTCTTCGCTCTTCTGACTCTCTTTCCCTCCTCGTTCTCTCATCTTCTCTCTCATCTTTCTCCTCTTTTATTTTTTTTGTTGCTCTTCACATTCTTCTTCCCTTTTCTTTTTTATTATGCAATTGTCTTCTTCAGTAATCTTCTTCCTTCTCCTTGCCCAGTTCCTCTTCATCTTCTTTCTGTTCTTCTTCCTCCTCTTTCTCCTCCTTCCCTGTCTGTCCATCTTCCTGCCCCTCCTCCTCTTCCCTCAGCTCCTTCTCCTCCTCAACTTCTTGCGTCTTCTCCTGCCCTAACTCCTCCACGTTCATCTCCATCTCCTCCTCTGTCACCTCTTCCTCTCCCTCCTCCTCCTTCTCCTTCCCTTTCCTTTGAGTCCCTAACCTCAAGTGCCGCAGTACCTCCCCCCTCTCCCCTTCGCTCTCTCTCTCTCTCTCCCGAACTGAACTAACACTACCGCAGTTTCCGCACTTCCCTAACTCTCACACTCTAACTCTCACACTGTCTCTAACTCTCACTGGCTCTCAGAAAATTCTCTCCCAGCGTCCATTACTCCTCTCCCCCTTCCCCCTCCATCCACTCGGCCTCTCTCAACTCTTTCTAATTCTACTTTAGCCCTCCATCTCCATCTCTCTCTCTCTCTCTCTCTCTCTCTCGTGTAATTTCCAGATGTGAAGTAATTACTCCCAATATCTGTTTTTACACCCGCGCTGGCGTTACAGGAGCGGATGTAATGTTTTGTGCGCGTGCGTGCGCGTTTCTGTGTGTGTGTGTGTGTGTGTGTGAACAGAATGTCTCAAGTTCCTTTTTCTTGTCTTTTAGCCCGACTTCTTGGAATGGTTCTGGGCTTGACAATGATCCGATTTTTTTTTTTTTTAGAATAATCAAAGGTTAATTTTACATTACTAAGTAAAAGTCTTACCTTGTTAGATCAGCTTAAATAGTTTTGCTCCAGTTTACACCAATGTTGGTGGAAAGGCTGAGAGTCGGGCAGGAACGAAAGGATTTGCCTGAGAACAATCAGTCAAAAGTTAAGGTCACAGGGCAAGGACAAATTTCAACCCGTGTGTGTAAAAAAAGGTTTTGATTTGATTTGGATCAAACTTGGTGGGAGGGTTAAGGGTCAGGCAAGTGTTCTGGAGAAAAATAGGTCGGTACTGTCAAGGTTACATGAGGAGGTCAACTTAAAAAAAAATTAATCAGATTTAGACCAAACTTTTAGGAAAAGGTCCTGGTATAGCATGGGTAAGGAGGTTCGATTTTGAAAACAGTCAGAGGTCAAAATCAGAGGGAAACGTCAAACGTTAAGAACATATGGCAAAGTCAACGCAGAAAGTTTTGATCCGATTTGGACCAAATTTGGTGGAAGGGTTAAGGGTTAGTCAAGAATGAAGTATTTCGAATTTAAGGGCAATCGGTAGAAGGTTAATGACTGATGATCAGCCGTTTGATTAAGTGATCGGAACAGGATTTATACGCCATGAGTGCTCCTTGTTGTTCATGCTGGTATATAACACAGGCAGTCCAATACTGAAGCAGACAGACACAGTAGGCAGGCAGTGAAATGGACACCTAAAAAAGGATTCAGAGAGGACTGCAATGTCTTACAACCGTATATTCATAGACAAAAATAGAGCGATGGGAAGGCGGAAGATATGACCATAAATAAATAAATAAATAAATAAATAAATAAATAAACTAGAATGGCACTCAGTAGAGTGCATACATCCGCCAACGCCCTATCTCGCAATGTTAAAGAAACTAAAAAAAAAAATCCTGGATCAGCACCTTTATCCGGATCCGCACCAAAATTTAATGGAGTGTATTCTGGCCCAAGGCCCATTCTTCTACCAAGTTTCGTGAAAATCCGTCCAGTAGTTTTTGTGTAATCTTGCTCACAAACCAACCAACAAACAAACAAACGGACAGGGATGAGAACATAACCTCCTTGCCGGTGGTAATAAATAAATAAAGAAAGAAAGAAAGAAAGAAAGAAATATAAATAAATAAATAAATTATATATATATATATATATATATATATATATATATATATATATATATATATATATATATATATATATATATATAGATGGAGAGAGAGAGAGAGAGAGAGAGAGAGAGAGAGAGAGAGAGAGAGAGAGAGAGAGAGAGAGAGAGAGAGAGAGAGAAGAAGAAGAAGAAGAAGAAGAGAGACAGAGAAGAGAGACAAGGACAGAAAACAGTAGGTAAGAAAGAAAAGAATTTAGGAGGGAGGGAAGAAGGGGAGGGAGAAGAGGGACAGAAGAAGGAGGGAAGGAGGGATGAATTTGGCAGCCTCTACTAAGAGTTTTGGCTCCTTCACTCTTTTGTGTCCACTGTAATGGTCTCTCTCTCTCTCTCTCTCTCTCTCCATATATCCGTTTCTGCCTCCTACCGCTCTCCTTTATCTACTCCCTGTCTTTCCGTATCCCAGCTTTTCTCACTGTCTCATTTCCTTTCCTCACCTATGTCAATGTTGTTTAAAAAGTTATTATAATAAGAAAAAATAAAATCTAAAGCAGAACCAATGAAACAAAAGCATTCGGGGGCCGAATGCTAATCGCCCGCCAAAGTATGTTGTTGGCTAAGGTACAAGGTACCTACAAGCCAGGTCTGAAGACGAGATATTTTGACAACAGACAGACAGACAAACAAACAGACAGAGAGACAGACAGACAGACAGACAGACAGACACACACACACACACACACACACACACACACACACAAACTAAATCACTTTGCCGTGGTATAAGCCATTGAAAAATAGCAAAACTCTACTGAATTCAGTCACCGCTTTTCACAAAAGCCAGTCCATATATAAAAAGAAAAGAAAAGAAAAAAGAATATATATATATATATATATATATATATATATATATATATATATATATATATATATATCCATCCATCATCCAATTCCTACATTGCCCCATGAGGAGCGTAGGAGCCCTGGGCTAGGCAGTTGGTCCTGACATTTAAGATGAGAGTGACCAACCTCACTCATCCCTGAGTGGCATTACATGAGCAATAACCCCAACCACCCCTTGGATATAAACCTTCACCGGCTCAATCCGATTGGAGCACAATAATTACCCACTAAACCACCAGGCGCCAAAATCTGGTTATATGGTTACCACCCAGCGTAGTAAATGGTTTCCTGGTGTACAGGAAACCATTTGGCTTGTCACTCAGTGTAGAGTCACCCATAGGCAGAAGGAAGAGGAAAGATTGAAGGAAAGAAAGACAAAAGAGGGAGTGTAAAGTTACCCGTGGGCAGAAGGACGAGGAAAGAATGAAGGAAAGAAAGATAGAAGAAGATGGAAGAAAAGAAGGATGGAGGAGAGGACAGGGCAGACACCCGAGAGCAGCACTACATTGAGTGAGTGGATGGTGGGCGCCCCCACCTATATATATATATATATATATATATATATATATATATATATATGAAGGCTGACATTCGGTCGTTTTTTTTCAAATTCCCAAATTCCCGCCCGAAGTAAGAGACTTCTGCATATCCACATAGTTGCTATTTCCCGAAGGGTTGTTCGTCCACAACATTTCGAGATATATTGGCGACAGTAACTCACACACACACACACACACACACACACACACACACACACACACACACACACACACAGCGACAAAAACTATATCGCCTCGCCTTGCCAAAGGCGGATGATAACAATGCACACCCAAGACTGAATGTCCATGAGCAAGGGGGAACTGCATCCATCGTCAATACGGGCAGAAAGTTCGGACATGATACACTCTGCTTGTTGACTGAGCATCTGGGCCTACAACTGACCCCTAGTAAGTGGCTGTGTGTGTGTGTGTGTGTGTGTGTGTGTGTGTGTGTGTGTGTGTGTGTCATTTTTCCAAGTAACGGCCCCCTGCTCATCTCCGAATAGGTGGTATGCTTGATTGTTGAGTGACGCACTTTGAAGCCACTGCACTGCTGTCTGGTGTACTGGTGTATGGTGCAGTAACCATTTCTGATTGAGTTACACAGAGAGAGAGCTGTTTTCAGATTCTTCCGTCATATAGTTCAGAATATATGGTGATTATAGCACACGGATAATTCTACATATTGGTGAGTATATACAGAGGATATTCAGAGCATTAGAATTTACATCAGAATACTCGTATGTCATCCCTAATATACCCACACTAGGAGTGTTGTGTTCATTTCTGGTTCATGTTGTGAAAAAAAAGCAGCCAAGCTGTTTATTGCCCAACTCCTGGTGGCTATTGGTCTTAAAAAGTGAGCAAAAAAGAGCCTATGACGACACCAAAGAGTTCATTTTATGAATCTGACTGATATCAAATTCGAATAGTATTTATTCTTGCATTATCCTCAACCCATCCAAAATGTTTGGTTTAAATCGGATAAAACTTGTTTCAGTTGACCTTGCCCTGTCATCTTGACGTTTGACCTATTGTTCTTAACAGAAGTAGATTTACTCCTTGGTTGACCATCAACTCTTCCTCCCAGTTTTGTTAGAAACGAATCAAACCTACGTGCATATTTTTGTCAACAAACACACACATGGGTTGAGCGTGCCCTGTGACCTTGACCGTTGACTGAATTATATTCAGAATCGAATGACTTCATTCATGCTTTATCCTCAACGCCTCCCCCAAGTTTGGTGTATTTGGATATAAACTGTTAAAGTTGATTCGGCTAAATTAAAATCTGACCTAGCCCTGTGACTTTGGATTCTGGTCTGTTGTTTTGTTAACACACACACACACACACACACACACACACACACACACACACACATACACATACACACCGATGACCGCATGACACCTACTCTTGCCTTGCAAGCCCAATTACAATAATTATTCGTAAGAGAAACGTTTAGATGAAGTAAATTTATTTATCTTAGCACAGACTCTTTGAGGATGTGATCCACTTATGCAAAATATTCAAAGGACATGACAGTACGGCAGTCGGTAAATTGCCTACTTAAAGTAGAGGTAATGACTATGAACTTTTTGGCTGACGTTACCACTAAATGAAGCAGAACATTTATTTCCGCTTCAGGAAAGGTACAATAGTATGAATCAAATTGGACTGCAGTGTGGCTGATTGTGATGCAGTGCTAAAATTTGGTGGTCTCTCGAGTAAGCAGTTGGACTGTAATCCCTAGTAAACGCATTCACTGGTTAACAAAACTTTTGTGAGTTTTATCTATCTATCTATCTATCTATCTATATATTATTGAGACAGGCTTGCTCTGAGGGAATCGCAACTTATACAGGAAGCGCAATACCAGTGTTGCAACGAACAGCATATTTATTATGTCCAGACGTTTCGACATATTCATCTATGTCATCTTCATTGGATCTAAAACGATATAAAAAGAAAAAAAAGACCTGTAAGGTATTTAAAATCCTAAAAGAACTATTTGAGCATGAGCTCATCGTACTTACATAAAAAGGAAAACGTAGTGTTAAATTACAGGGGGGACTTAGCTGCACAATACATTCAGAGGGACAGCAGACAGACAATTGTTTAGGGCCAGTTTTCGTTTATAAATATGAATGGATTCTAGTATTCTTAGATTCTTACTGGTACATATGTCTATTATACAGTAATTCTTGGGATCAACAGAAGTATTACAATGATATGAATGTTCCCTTAACGCTGAGTGAGGAGGATCGCTCAGTACGTTTTCTTTTTTATGTAAGTACGATGAGATCAGATATTCATTCTTAGATCTTTAGTGGAAAAGTTTCTAGAGAAGGGAAAGAAGTTGTATGCGGCTTTCATGGATTTGGAGAAAGCATATGACAGGGTGGATAGACAAGGATTGTGGAAAGTGTTAAGAATATATGGAGTAGATGGGAAGTTGTTGAATGCTGTGAAGAGTATGTATGATGGTGCTAAGGCTGCAGTGCGTGTGGATGGTGAACTAAGTGAATTTTTCTCTTTGAAAGTTGGTTTGAAACAGGGATGTGTCATGTCTCCATGGTTGTTCAATCTGTACATGGATGGGGTAATAAAAGAGGTACAAGGTAGGGTAGTGGATGTTGGAGTGGCCCTGGTGAGAGAGGATAGTGTTTGGAAACTCCCTGTACTGTTGTTTGCAGATGATACTGTGTTGTTGAGTGAAGATGAAGGGGAGCTGCAAGGCTTGGTGGATGAGTTTGAGAGAGTGTGTAAGAAACGGAACCTAAAGGTGAATGTAGGGAAGAGTAAAGTGATGGTCTTTGAGAGAGGTGAAGTCAGTGAATGTATAGCGAGGTTGGATGGTGAGGAATTGGAAAATGTGAGTACGTTTAAGTATTTGGGTAGTGTGATGAGTAAGGATGGAGGTTTGGAGGGGTGAAGTGCTTGAAAAGGGTACAGCAGGGAAGAAAGGTTGCTGGTTCCTTGAAAGCAGTGATAAGAAACAGGGAAGTGAGCATGGAAGTAAAAAAGTTACTACATGACAGTATTGTGATACCAACTCTAACGTACGGAAGTGAAGCTTGGACGTTGTTGGAAGGACACAAGTCAAGAGTGAGAGCAGTGGAAATGAGTTATTTAAGAGGAGCTTGTGGAGTCACGTGGAGAGACAGGCTGACGAATGAGGATATAAAGGAGCGTTGTGGTGTTGATGTGGATGTGATAGGAAGCGTTGTGAGGAACACACTGAGGTGGTTTGGCCATGTGGAGAGGATGGAGGGTGAAAGACTGACGAAGAGAGTGTATGTGAGTGAGGTGGAGGGTGGAAGAGGGAGGGGGAGACCGAGGATGAGATGGAGGGATGGGGTGGAGAGGTATATGAGAGAGGGGGGTGTGAGTTGGGAGCAGGGTAGTGAAATGGCGGGGGACAGGGCGACTTGGAGGCGATTTGTTTGTGGCCACCCCAAACGGGATTGAGGCGTCTGGCAATAGATAGATAGATAGACGATGAGCTCATGCTCAAATAGTTCTTTTAGGATTTTAAATCCCTTACAGGTCTTTTTTTTTTTTTTTTTATTCTTCTTAGATCCACTGAAGATGACATAGATGAATATGTCGAAACGTCTGGACATAATAAATATGCTGTTCGTTGCAACACTGGTATTGTTTTTCATATATATATATATATATATATATATATATATATATATATATATATATATATATATATATATATATATATATGTGTGTGTGTGTGTGTGTGTGTATGAAGATGTAAGTGTTGCAGTGCACCCAAAACCCCAGGAATAAGGTCGAGCCAGTAAAACGACATGCACTTCCATCTCTACATACCTCTACAGTTTTTTTATGGCATAGTTTTGCGCACTGCATGGTTGGCTAGCAGTTATACCACTCTCTTGACACTTTTCAAGTGCACATATGTTACACCTTAATGGCACGTACTGGAGTTACATAGGAATGTAAGAGTGAGATTACGTCATCTTACTGCCTCGACCGTCTTCTGATGGCTTTTTAGTATAATTCCATCCATACATATTCACATATTTTACGAAATGCTCGTTTTTATTAATTAAAAAGTCTCATTGCAAGAAAGCTCCGATTCCCCCCCCCCCCGCCAATTTAAAACCGTATTAGAGAAAGGATTAAAGAAGCCTGTGACTATCCCCTTTTAGTTCGACAATTCTTGAGCTAAGTAAAAATGTCTGCAGATAATAAAAAGGATCACTGAGAAAGCGCTTTGCGTTCTCTCTTGACCAAAGTGTTGACCTAGTTCTGTGGCCTTGACCTTTGACTGATTGTTAGTGAACTTGACACACTTCATCCATGCGCACCCTTGAGTGACCCTTAACTCCACCAAATTTGGTTCAAATTTGATCAAGAGTGTTCAAGTTGACCTTTCCCTTTGGCCTAGGTCTTTGTCCTGTCGTTCTCAAAACTGAATAATTTAATCTCTGACTGACCATAAATCGTTCCACCAAATTTAATCTGATTTTATCAAAAACTCTTGAGTTATTAGGCTGAAAGCTGGACACTGTGCTGGGATCTTAAATATTGACCGATTGTTCTCAAAACTGAATCGCTTCACACGTAGCTCAGCCTCAATTTTTCTACAAAATTTCGTCCAAATTGGATCAAAACTTTGAATGTTAAATTATTTCTGTCTTATTATCTTTGACATTTTCCGGGCAATATCTACCGTGCTTTCGACACAGTGGAGATTGAAACCTCTCTCTGAAAAAAAAAAAAAAAAAAAAAAAAAAGTGATCGGTTTATCCATTTTAGAGAGAGAGGGGTCTATGAAAAATGAAGTAAGAAGAATATGGAGAGATCGTGATATTGTCAACTGTATTTTAGTGCGTTAGCGTTATGTTTTGGCCACTTTAAGAGGTGTTTTAGGCACAGAAAAGCATAAGGATTGAGGTTTGATGCTTATAAAGATTTGATACTCCATGTTTGTGAGTTGCGAATTACTATATGTATTTAGGCTTGTGGCAGCGGCTGAGTCAAGTCTACATCATCTCTCTCTCTCTCTCTCTCTCTCTCTCTCTCTCTCTCTCAGGTCCCGTCTGTTTTCCCTCATTCCTGTTATGTTCTCACTTTCCTCTCCCCTTTCTCTCCTCTCTCTCTTTTTCCTTCTCTCCCTCTCTCTGCTTTCTTCCTCCCCTTCCTCCCTTCTCTTTTTCCCCTCTCTCCCTCATCCTCTCTCCTTTCCTTCTCCCCTTCCTCCTCTTCCTTTCTTTTTCCCTCTCCCTCTCTTTTACTTCTTCTCTTACCTCTGTTGCGCTCTCCCCTTTCACTTCCCTCTCTCCCTTGGTCCTCAGATTTCTCTTTCTACACTCTACTCTCTCTCTCTCTCTCTCTCTCTCTCTCTCTCTCTCTCTCCATCAACACAGGCAGTAGCTGGGATAACACTGATAGCCAATTACACCAACCAGGGATCTCTCCTCACCTGCATAAAATTGTCTGACGCTAACAAGAATCAATTATAAGTGACGTCAACACTAAAGGAGTTAACGGAGACTTTCGAACCCTTTCCCTTAAAAAAAAAAAAAAAAAGTCTAAACCAAACAAATCCTTCTGGCACACCGAGAATTGAATCTTAAATACAAAAATGCCTTGAAAAAGTTTGTAGCACTTCTCGTCTTGGGTGATACGAGAAATTATAGTTTAAATTAGCTATACAGTGAGCTAAATAATTGAGGATGATTGGTGTGAGCGCTTTAGACTCTTACTCCTTGGTGATGACTTGCTGGTTTAATTGTCAGAGGACTTCTAGGGTACGTACGCTAAGTTTCAGCTACAAAAATTATGATAGTTTTAGGGTTTATTATTTTTCAGGTGTATTTCTTCTTCCTATAACTTGGTATGTACTGTGCTTCACTTTACACTTCCCTTTGTACCTGTCAGTCTGTCTGTCTGTCTCTGTGTGTTGGTCTCCGTCTCACTGTCTGTCTGTCTGTCTCCCCCCCCCCCTCTCTCTCTCTGTTAGCTTTTCTATATATGTCTTCCTTCTTTCTCTCTCCCTCCCCGCCATTCCTCTTCCATCTCTTTGTCTCTGTCTTCAATCTCCTCCTCCTCCTCTCTCTCTCTCTCTCTCTCTCTCTCTCTCTCTCTCTCTCACTTCTTAATCCCTTTCTTCATCTTTCCCTCCTTAAACTTTCTTCTCCCTTCCACTTTCTTCCATCCCCCTTCTATCCTCCTCTCTCCTTTTCTTCATTCTCCTCCCTTCAGCACTGTTTCCTTCCTCCCGTCTTAATTCCTCTTCCTCATTCCTCCCTCTCTTTTACTTCTATACCTCATTATTCTACTTTGCTTCCTCCCTTTTCCTTCCATTCTTCCTTCTCCCTCTCCCTTCTTCCCTTCCTTCTCCCTCTCCCCAGTTTCTCCCTCTTCGCTTCTCTCCCTCCTTCCCTTCCTCCCTCCATTGGCTTGGCTTCGTAGATTCCCAGATTCTGTTAAGAGCAATACGTCGCCAGTGCACACATACACACGCGTACAGACACGCACATACACACACGTACATAGACACACATGTGCTCTCTCTCTCACACACACACACACACACACACACACACACACACACACACACACACACACTCACACATACAAATATATATATACATATATATATATATATATATATATATATATATATATATACTGTATATATGTACCTATCTATCTATCTATCTATATACATTATACTGTATATATATATATATATATATATATATATATATATATATAAAAAATAAACAAAATATTCATATACATACTACATATTTATATATATACATGAATATAAACGCAATATCCAAATTAGACATATGCACGCCTACTCATGCATACACTCCCAGGCGTACACACATACAGGTTACAGGTAGACACACATACGCCAACGGTCACTGCCCATGTAAACATGCATATCCTGATACACATAGACAGCCACACACGACATACATGTACACAGAGACACTCGCACACACACACACACACACACACACACACACACACACACACACACACACACACACACACACATACACACACACACACACACACACACACACAAACACATACACACACACACACACACACACACACACACACACACACACACACACACACACACACACACACAGAACAATATATGTACATATGCGTGCTCACAGAACAACACACGCCTTCATGCGTACACACACACACACACACACACACACACACACACACACACACACACACACACACACACACACACACACCTACGCAGACAGCTATATAGATGCACACTGCCATTGTCCTACGTACACAAACACATACCCTCATCCACAAATACATGCATTCAAGCACACCCACACACATACACAGGCATGCAGGAAGAATCATACCTTCACAACACAGAGCTACACACATTCTCATATAAACACACACACACACACACACACACACACACACACACACACACACACACACACACACACACACACAGACGCTCCTAATACACGCACACCAACCACATGCATACTAACACTTACATACATACATACATACAAAGGTTTTTCTCTCGGGCACAAAAGTCATTCACCCTGTTATCTTATCTCCTGACCACTGCCTGAAAGCGTCTGTATACCCAAGCTTGTGTCTATTTCTGGCCACAACACAGAGATAGCTTCCCTGAGGTATCCTGCCAGACCCATGCTGAGTCTCCTGTAATGTTTTCTATAATACTCTTGTCACTTAACTTAAAACTAAAATTGGCATCTTCCCATCCTGAATGTTGAGCTGTAACAAGGGATTAAAACTAAAATTTTCATCTTTCCTTCTTGAATGTTGAACTGTAACACAACAGGGATTAACACAAGAATATAGTGCTAGCCACCAAGAAGTGTTATGGAAATGAAACAGAGCCATACCACTATTTCTTTTGTATCACTGACCTACGTGAGATAGGCATCAAAAGAACGAAATCTTGGGCCAGATTAAGGTAAACGTACTATAGGAATTGTGCTAAATCTGTTCTGCGCCCAGACAAAAATAATTTCATCCGCTCCGAGGGCAGTAAATTCTAATAAAACTGAATTCTTTGCTTAGTTGCTTACTTGTAATTTTACTCTAGACGATTCAAGTGCGGTTCTTCAATCTCCTCCATACAGTGACCTACTAAGTCTGACAATATATTTCTGATCAAGATATAGAGTTGTGAAGAATAATACTTTACCTATTTTAATCGATGAGTTATCAGGCTCTTGCATTTTATTCTGAAAAGTTTGTTTGACTTCGAGGATCACCTCACTGGGTTTTGAAAATCATTGCCCTCTGTCTCGTTATTTATCGTTACGTGGTAGATTAGTATTTATGTCCGCAGCTGCACTCTCCTCTCTCTCCACTCGCAGTACTAGTCAAGTTAACGGTCCCGATGGAGTCCCCCTTGTTGTTGTGAGTTATGCTCCTGTGTTGGCGTTTTGCCAAGCATTTTTCCTGTTTACTGGAAGTTTGCTTTCATCCTGCCTGTCGCAAAGGACGGTGATCACTCCCAGCCTTCCAACTATCTGTCAGTTATTTCAGTTTCTCGCATTTTAACTGTCTTTGTGTCTGTCATTCTGTCTGGTCGTCGGTATGAGTTACGTTAGGGATGCTCATCTAGCGTTGTTCTTACAGTCCATCAATATTCCTGGTCATCCGTCCTTCGGGAAATCGGCCAAGTTTACTGCAAGGTTCAATGTGTATCTATGGCCTTCGACAGGATATTTAATTAAAATCCAAACCGCCCTCCTATTGTTCTGTCCTTCCGCCTTCGCCATCACTATGGTCTTCATCATGTCGTGGAGGCCATCTTGTATTTGCCCAGCCTCTTTCTTTTTTTTTCTCGTCGATTTCGATGCCAGTGCCTCAGTTCATCGTCGGTTCGTTTCAGACTTGCCACACTTGTTCCTTGGACAAATAAAGACTTTTCTCATTTTTAAATCTTGACTTTTTGAAGTGTTTTTGGGATTATAGGTCTACTCATACAAATACATGGAATGGACAACACGTTCTTAGAGTAAACCATCTTAAACAAAAGACATTTGAGTGTTTTTTTTTTTTTTTTTTAGAAATAATCTTTCATTCTATGACAGTGTTAGCAATCTTTATTTTCGTGTATTCTGTGGGGTTGTTCTATTGATTTAATGCAAAAGGTTGCTGTTCTACATAAATCAGTAGTGTGTCCCTTAGGGTTCGTTCCTCTTACAAACTCTTTTCCTGATTCTCACGAATGATATAGTAAACCGTATTGTACAATTATTACACAGATGATTCCATCCTGCAGTTTTCCACGCACTTTTTGAAATGTCCATTTCGACAGTAACTGTATGTAGAATACGACTTGGCCAGAAATAACTTTGTGATTGCAGGAAAAAACCAGCCTCAGATATGTTCATCTTCGTACTCAGCACAATTTTCCAACGAAGTTGCCTCTTAGCTTCTACAACACACAACTCACGGCTTTAATCTACTCTTAGTAATTCTGATTTTTTTTTTTTGTGGTCTTTCCATTCATCCACCATACAGTTTTCAAAAGTGTAGAAACCGGGGACTACGCCATTCTTCCAGACATTTATTGCTAGGCTGACCAATCACTCGCTCCTGAGAGGCATCGTGGATAATGAGCAATTAACCCAACTAATCCTCGGACTTAACCCTTTCAGTTCTGTGACGTACTTTTTATTTCTTTACTTATTTGTTACTTCCAGGGGATTTCATTTATTCTAGAACAGACTTTTGAGATGGAAAGATTTCATATGCATATCTTTGACCCCTTCACCAATGGAGGTCCTTCCAAGCTTGAATATGATCGTTTGATGGTAGAATATATACGCCACTGGGTTTAAGGGGTTAATTTCTAATGGATCACATGCAGTTGGAGCGCCTTAACCCACTAGACCACCAGGCATTTTGTTGGTTATCAGCTTACCATCAGACTCAGCAGACTGTTCTTGAATGGAGGAAACCTTTAGCTTATTACGAGTAGAGCCATCCGAAGGTAGCAACTACATCGAGTGAGTGGATAGTACAGTAGATATTAGTGCTTTTTACATGAGGGGTGTTGTGCGTGTGAAGGCGTGTGTTGGCGTGTGAGCGGAGAGTGGGATCTCGGAGACGGGCTTCCAATCCAGAGTCCATCGTAGGAAGCTGTAAAAAGGGCAAAAGTCGATGGAAATGGCCCTACCTCACACACACACACACACACACACACACACACACACACACACACACACACACACACACACACACACACACACACACACACACACACACACACACACACACACACACATTTACTCTTCTTCCCTTACTTACCTTTCCTCCTTCCTCTTTCCTCCTCCACTTCTTTTCTTCTTCCTCTGCCGTCTTCAACCGCCTCCCGTCCCTCTCTCCCTCTCCATCCCTCAATTCCTCCTCTCTCTCTCTCTCTCTCTCTCTCTCTCTCTCTCTCACCTCCCACACTCCCTCCCTCCCTCCCTCCCTCCCACACTCTCTTCTCCTCTCATTTCCCTTTCCCACTTCCTTCACCTCTACCTACCCTCCCTTCCTTTACCAACACCCCTTCCACCTACTACGCTCCCCGCCTTTCTCTCCCTTCTCCCATTACTCTTCTCTTTCCCTACATTCCAGCATCTTTCCTCCCTCCCTTCCTCCCTCCACATTCTCTCCCTTCCCTTTTCTTCCCCCTCTCAGATTCTCTCCCTTCCATATTTCCCCTTTCCCCTCACACACTCTCTTCCCTCCCTTTCCCTCCTCCCTCCACACATTCTTTCCCTTCCCTTCCATTTTTTTCCCACCCTCCCTCCCACACTCTTTCCTCTCCTCTTCCTCCCTCCCTTCACATTCTCTCCCTTCCATTTCCTTTCTCCCTCCCACATTCTCTCCCCTCTCTTTTCTCCCTCCTCCACTTCCTCTCTCTCCCCTTCCTCCTCCCCCTCCTCCCTCCCTCCCTGGCTGAAGATTTTATCCACTCTCACATATTTATTGGTCGTGATGGCTGCTGCCCCACACTTACCGCCCCCTTACCCCCTCTTGCCCCCTTTTTTCTCTCCCTCCCCTCCCTTCCTTTCTCCTCCCCTCCCCTCCCCATTCACATTCTTCACTCTCTCCTTCCCTTACTCTCTCCTTCCTTCCTTCGATCACCTCTTCTGTATTCCTTACTTCCCCCATTCATCCCTCCACTGCCTTCCCTCACCTCTTCCCCATTCCCTTCACGTCCCTCACTCCTTCCCCCCATCTTTCTCCTTTCTTTCCTTCCATCTTTCTCCTTTCCTCCTAGCCTTCTCCTCTCTTCCAATCTTTCTCCTTTTTCTTCCCCCTCTCCCTCCCATCTCTCTCACCTTTCCTCTCCCCCTCTCCCTCCCCTCTTTCCTTCGATCACTTCCTTGTTCTTTCCACTCCATCACTTCTTTCCTCCCTCTTCCATTCCTCCTCTTCGCCTCTTAAGTCTCTTCTTCCTTCGATCACCTTCCCTGCTCTCATCTCCTTATTTTTCCTCCCTCGCCATCTCCTCCTCCTCCTCCTCCTCCTCCTCCCCTCTCCTTCTCTTCCCTCAGTCTCTCCCTCCTTTCCTCCCTTCTTCCTTCGATCACCCTTCCTTAATCCTTCTTTCTCTCCACTCCCTCCCACCCCTTCTCTTTTACCCACCTCTTACTTTCCTCTTTTTCCTTACTGTCTTCATAGCTCTCCCTCGCTTCTTTCCTTTCTTTTCTTCCTCTCCCACTTCCTTCCTGAATCCCTCCCTCATTTCTTTCCTTTCTCCTCACTCTTTCCTACCTTCCCTCCCTCCCTCCTTTCTCTCTCTCTCTCTCTCTCTCTCTCTCTCTCTCTCTTTCTCCTTTTCTGCTTGGTTTTCTCTTCTCTTCGTCCTTTGGATCTCTTATGCACTTACGCTGTCACTCTTCCATCTCTATCTCCTTTATTCCTTATCGTGTTTCCATTTTCTTCTTTACTCTTTTCCACTCTTTTTCCCTCCTTCCTTCCACTCTTCATCACTCTTTCCTTCTACTCTATCAACTCATTGACTCGTATATTCACTTTTTTTTTCCCCCCCTCTCTCTCTCTTCCTCCTTCAGTCTCTTTTCCTCTCCCTCATCCTATTTTACCTCTCAGAAATTCCCTCTTTCGCCTTCCTTCATTCACATTCGCTTCATCTCTGTTCATTCCTTCTTTCTGAATCCTACACAGTCTTCCTCCTTCGTTCTCACTTCCATCCTTATCTTTCACTTCTAATCTTCTCTCCTTTCTTCATCCTTACTTGTTACTTCGCTTCCTTCCCTCCCTCTTCCTTCAGTTTCACTCCCTCACATCCTCTCTCCTTCCTTCATCATTTTTTCTTCCTTCCACTCTTCTTCATTCTTCCTCTCTCCCCTTCCTTCCTTCAGTCTCCCCCTCTCCATGTTTTTTTCAGCTACTCATCGTCTTTCACCTTCCCTGGCTCTTTCCTTTTCATATTCCTATCCATCCTTCAGTTTTCTTCTCTCCCTCCTTCATTCTTTCTTCCTCTGTCCTTCTCTTCCTTCCTTTTATATCAGCTCCTTCCTCTCCCCCCCCTCTTCCCCCTCCCCGCCCCTAACTCTCTTTGACTTTACTAAGATCACTCCCTCCTCCTCCTCCTCCTCCCATCTCACTCTTCTCTCTTCCTCCCTTCTCCCTTCTTTTAATTCCCTACTTTCCTCTTTCTTAACCACGCCTTTCCTTTCCCTCCTCCATCATCTTCCCCATTCCTTTCCGTTTTCTTCCTTTATTTTCCCCTCTTCCTTCCCACTCCCTCTTTCTCTTTTATCTCTACCCTCTCCCTCCTCCTCCTTCTCTTCTCTCCCACTCCTCATCATTTTCCCCTCCTTCCCTTTCTCTCCTTCTTCTTCCCCTCTTCTCTCACTCCTCTTCCCTCTTCCCCTCTTCTTTCCCATTCCACATCCTTCTACCCTTCCTCCTCCTCCCCCCTTCTTCCCCTCCCTCCTCCTTCCCTTTCTCCTCCTGCCCTCTACAAGACACGACGCGACCATTCAAGGGTTATATGATCTGGCCTATGGGAGCCTAGCCTCGCTCCCTACGATCTAAAAGGGTGATATGGGATGCGATATTACCCATACCTTCCCCTTTCCTTCCTCATTCTCTCCATTTTTATTTCCCCCTTCCCTCTTTCCTTCCTTTTCCTTTAACTATCTCGTCTTTTATCTCTTTTCTTACGTATCTCTCATTCTCTCCTCATCCCATCTCCCTTTTCTCTCCTCTTCTCTCTCTGTCTGTCCCTTTCCCACTCTTTTTCCCTTCGCAACCCCTTCTCTCTCTCTCTCTCTCTCTCTCTCTCCATTCCTTTCCCCTCCGCTCGGTCCCCCTCCATCCTTCTCTCTCTCACACACACACACACACACACACACGCACACACACAGCCTCAATACCACCCCTGCCCTGTCTTTATCACCCCCACTCTCCCTCTTCATCATCCTCCCCCTCCCCCCCCTCTCTCTCTCTCTCTCTCATATAATTTAAGTCTTACCCTACATCTCTTTTTCCTTCTTGTTTACTTCCTTCAGTCACTTCTCCCTCCCTTCCTTCCTTCCTCTCATCCTTCCATCTTTCCTTCTTATGTTCCATCCTTCCTGCTTTCTTCCCTCCCTCCCTTCCTTCTTTAAATGCTTCTTCCCTTCTCTCTGTTTGCTATCCTTTTTATTGTTTTCCATCCTCCTTCCTTCCTTCCTTTTTTTTCCGTCTTTCCTTCCTTTCATCCTACTATACTTCCTTTTCTTCTTTCCCTCCTTCAGTTTCTTCTCTCCTTCCTTAATTTCTTTCCTCCTTCCCTTCTTTCTTTCTCTCCCTCTTTCCTTCATTTGATTTGCTGTCCTTTATTTTTCACTGCATTTTCACCCTCTTTCCTTTCTTCCTTCCTTCCTTCTCTCCTTCCTTCCTTCCCTGGCGCCCTTATCTCTCCCCATCTCCCCATCTCTTGACCGATACTTTATCATCTAACCAACCCTCTTCTCCCTCCCTCCTTCCCTCCCTCCCTCTCTCTCTCTCTCTCTCTCTCTCTCACTTTATCCCAGACTCACTACAGTTTTCCTCTTCCCTCATTTTCTTATATATATATCTCTCCTTTCTTCCTCTCTCTCCTTCTACCTCTCTCACAATTTCTTCCTCTCCTTCTCTTCTCTCTCGTTCACCTTTTCTCTCCCCCTCTCCCTCTTTCTCTTCCTACCTCCCTCCCTCCCTCTCTCTTCTTCCCTCTCCTTCTTACTCTCCCTTCTTCTCCTGCTCTGTCCCTCACGTTATCTTTTCTCCCTCCCTCCCTCCCTTTCTCTCTCTCTCCCTTCTTCCACTTCTCCCTTTCCTCTCTTCCACTTCTACCTCTCCCTCCTTCCCTTCTCCCTCTCTTCCATTCTGTCTGTATTCTCGTCATTCTCTCTCATTTCCACTCCTCCCCTCACTTCCTCTCTCTTTTGTGTTTTTTTTTACCCTTTGTGATTCTCCTCCTCTTCCTCCTCCTTTCCTTTTTTCCTCTCGTTTCTCTCATTCTTCCTTTTCCTTCTCTCTCTCTTTTCCTTCTCCTCCTCCGTCTGGTCTTTTCCCTTTTTCTTTTAGTCTCTCTCTCTCTCTCTCTCTCTCTCTCTGCTTCGTCCTCCTCTTCTCCTCTCGGCCTTCCTCTGAGTGGCAATAGCAGCAGTTACAGATGGCACAGTAGTTGTGTAATTCATCCCCGAAGCGGCTACAGGAAACATAGCGGTTGTGTAATTTGTCATTTTAGTAGTTATAGAAGGCATGGATTTTAGCAGTTATAGAATGCATAGCAGGTGTGTAATTCATCCTTTTGAGCAGTTATAGATGGCATGACGGTTGTGTAATTCGCCCTTTTAGCAGTTATAGGAGGCCAAGCAGTTGTGTAATTCATCTTTTTAACAGTTATTGGAGGCATAGCAAATGTATAATTCGTCCTTTTAGCAGTTATAGAAGGCATAGATTTTAGCAGTTATAGAAGGCATAGCAGATGTGTAATTCACCCTTTTAGCAGTTATAGGAGGCATAGCAGTTGTGTAATTCCTGGTGATGTGGCAGGTATGGACTCAGTGGGGGGAGGGGGGCAAAAGTGCACAAGGTTCATAAAATTTAAATAGCAATAACTGAGCCGGCCTGGACAGGTGATGGCTGAGGTAAATAATATAGCAGAGAGGAGGAGGAGGCGCAGGAGGAAGAGGAAGAGGAGGAGCAGGAGGAGGAGGAAGAGGAGGAAGAGAAGGATTATATAGGATTACATAGGAAAGCAAACAGGAGGAGGAGCAGGAGGAAGAGGAGGAGAGAAGAAGGAGGAGGAGGAGGAGGAGGAGACTGAGGCTTAGGCTGAGGAGGAGGAGGAAGAGGACGAGGAGGAGTAAGAGTGAGATGGTGATGGTTGGAATACATATAGTGTCGGGAGGAGGAGGAGGAAGAGGAGGAGGAGGAGGAGGAGGAGGAGGAGGAGGAGGAGGAGGAAGAGGAGGCTAGGGTAAATAATACGAAAGTGGCAGAAGAAAGAAGAGAAGAATGGGAGAAGGACGAGCAGAAGGAGGAAGAAGAAGGGAAGAAGACGAGGAGTAAGAGGAGGAGGAAGAAGAGGAAGGGGAGGAAGTGTGATATTTTGATGGTTGGGATAAATAATATAGCAGCGGCACGAGAAGGAGGAGGAGGAGGAGGAGGAGGGTGGGGAGGATGAAGAGGAGGATAAGGATAAGGATGAGGAGGAAGAGGAGGAGAGAGAGGAAGAGATGGAGGAGGAAGTGGAAGCGGAGGAGTAGGAGGAGGAGTGGTAAGAAGATAACGGAGAGGACAGAAAAGCAAGGAGAGAATGATAGGTGGAAGAGGAAGAGGAACAAAGCGAAGAGGGGAAAAGAAAGGAGGAGGAAATAGAGGAGGGGGTGGAGGAGGAGGAGGAAGGGAATCTGAGGGAGCAACAGTGATGGCTGAGGGTTAATGGTATAGCAACGGGAGGAATGAGGAAGAGGTAGAGGAAAGGGAGAGGAAGAAGACAAGGGGTAGGATATAGCCTACCTAAACAAGAACTTGAGAGGAGAATGTTTGTGTCTGTTTGTGCGTTCATTTCTTTCGCGAGAACGGTAATAGATATCGACCTATTTCCTTCTGCATTAGGTCGGGGTAAGTCCAGCGATTGTTAAAAAAAAAAAAAAAGGCCATCGAACGCGACGCAACAGCGGGAGATTGTCGGAAATAGTGACACACAGAAATATGAGAAAATAATTTTTTCGACTTTTTGGTCAGAACTGATCTTTGTGGGTTCAATAGTTGTATGGAAACAAAGATAAAGGCAGCTGCAAACTTTTGTGATGGATAAGTTGTTAGTTAGTCCAACAGATTTTTAAGAGCAAGCACTATATATATATATATATATATATATATATATATATATATATATATATATATATATATATATATATATATACATATATTTATATATATGTAAAAGAAACACATTGCACATGCATACATACTGTATGTGGAAAATTTTTGATACTTCAGCCGGGAATCAAACCCGGGACCTCTAAATAGAAGTTAGGCACCATTATCACTACACCACATCATGATAAAGCCAAGCCACATGAATTCTATGAAGAACCAAGTAAATCTGTTATGGGAGGATACATTTTAATCCCATCCCATATGATGATACATATTCCAGCACAACAGGATAGTTGCATTATGAGGAGATGTTGAACTGATCAAGTCAGGAAGGTTAAGGGGTCAAAATTCAAGGTCATATGGGGTTTACTTATTTCATCCTTGTGGGCACTATATCTCCTGAACCTCTGGACGGATTTCAACCAACCTTTGTCAGCGACGCTGAATAAAGGGACGATGAACTAATTAAGTCAGCAAAATCAAGGGGTCAAAGGTTAAGGTCATCTGGGGTCGGCTTAGTTTATCATTGTAGGTGCGATATTTCCTCAACCCCTCTATGGATTTTGACCAAACTTTTGCCAGTGATACAGTCTGGAGGGGCGATGAACTGATCAGGTCAGCAAGGTCATGGACGTTGTATGGAGAGTCCGTGCACGAGGCTTGGCAGAGGTATACTGAGTGACACTTTGCGTCGGCAGGTCTGGGTCTGAGTTCTCGGCGTTTCATTTAGTGATGTTCTGCACTAAATCTGCATTACTCAGACAGACACGCACTTAGAATTTTATCAGTATACATAAAATGTGTCTATGCGCGCGCGCGCGCGCGCGCTCGTGTGCGCGTGTGTGTGTGTGTGTGTGTGTGTGTGTGTGTGTGTGTGTGTGTGTGTGTGTGTGTGTGTGTGTGTGTTGTCACTTTTCCATTTACAAAGGGACCATTAAAATGCGTTTAGTAAACAATGTCGTTCTTATAATCATGGAACCCTCGTCTTATTTTGCAAGTTTATTTATATGTTTAGGTGGCTACTATCTGCTTAATATAATGCACAGAACGAATGCAAGCTGATAAATACTGAATCATCCTTAATTTGTACGATTATCTATTTCACAGTAGACTGGACAAAATAAGGGAGACAGATTATTATACACACCAGCATCCTGAACTAGCAGATAGAAAAGTGTGAAGATATTATTGGTAAGAAAGACGCAAATGATGGCGGGAAAAAATTGACTAGGGTGTTTTGAAGGCGTTTGATTAGCTAAAACTCAGGCTAATCAAGGTTCTGATCACTGGTAGGCTTGTTCGGGGCAGAAAAAATTTAAGGATGGGTAATGGGTAAGCTGAATCGCCGGAGAACTGTATGATTAAATATTTACTTGATTTTAGCTGTAGTTCTGCATATGTAATGAATGTATCAAAACTTTAGAAATGCTGTTTTAATCTCCTGAAACAAATGCAAATATGTTTATGTTGAACTGGTTAAATACTCCCTGAGGAGAGAGAGAGAGAGAGAGAGAGAGAGAGAGAGAGAGAGAGAGAGAGAGAGAGAGAGAGAGATGCCAATTGAAGGACCTGTCAAGTACTCAACACTTAGACTCTGGAATAATTCTTTTAGTATCACTGCAGTGCTTAGCTTGAAATAAATTAATCTGAACACGAGTGAACAGGTGAAACTGCAAGAAAATATTCAGCAGGGAAGTTTCACCGAAGAATACCAACTTGATCGGATTTCTGTTTATTTAAGTGGGTTATGACTTTGTAGGTATGATATGTTAGAGATAATTTGTGGGAAAATTTCTAAATATAATTTACATTATACTCGTACTGCACTCATGGTCCCTTCCACGATGTTCTGAGTTGTGTTGGTGGTGTGTTTCAGTTCGTTTAAAATTTGAGATATTTTTCGTTTGACTACCGACTTTCGTTTAGTGGTGGTCATGGCGTGCTAGTCCAGGCGTGGGGACGTCTTGCAGTGGCCTTGGATCATGGTAAGTGCATGAAATTCATGTTATCAGGCGTTTTACAACAGGGTTTGCAGAAGGAATGTGATGTTTATATATACGCTAGAACAATACGTGGCTTTTAAATATACTCGTATTTCTTGCCTCGCGCATTATTACCCATCCCCACCCCGGAAGGGCTCGGGAACGGGTATTGTTTTCACTCGGTTTATCTGTTTGTCTGTCTGTCTGTTAACAACTCTGTGAAAACTACGGTTGCAATTTTGACTAAAATTACAGGGATGATGGGCTATGATCTGATCACCTGATTAAATTTTTTGGGCCAAATTAGACCAAGGCCCAGGCTGTAGGCCCAAAAAATGTAAAGAAAAAAATATCTTTTTCGCCATAACTCCTTTCAAATTCGTCATATCGACATGAAACCAAATCTAAAGGTGCATCTTTCAAATCTGCACCCTATAACTTGCCTATTACATCAGGGGGATCATCCCCCAGTTAGCAGTAGGGGGGTCATTGTCAGCTGGGGTGGCCCTGAAATTTCAAATGGGCATAAAATCGTCAATTTTCACCCGATTTACTCCAAACTTTATATGTGATATCTTTGACTAGATATCCTCTTGTGCTTATACGTCAGCACTAAAATGACTGCCGGGGACGGGTTTCCTGTACCTCGGCACTGCTTCTTGTCTTAATTATATTTCTAGCCACGTTACAGCGCATTCTAATATAACAGTTTTATCGAAGACGCTTAGCCGATTCTATAGAGGAATGTGAAAGCTGGAGTAAATAAGAAAACGTGATTGCTTGTACGCTAGGCAGCAGTGGACAGCGTCAAGACTCTGTGTTTTAGGAGGCCTTGATAGCATGCTCTTTAAATCTGTGGCGTGTGTGTAGCTGTACAGTACTGGTATTAAATTTTTCCTACTTTGGCTGGTTAATTGCTGTGTTGCTCCTCTTGAGTGTTATTTTGCTTCTTACATCAAGACTAGCATGTATACAGCTTTGGTGCATGAGTAGTTTTACGTAATAGGAAAGTCAAGAGTACTGAAAGAAGTAGATGCCATGTATAATATTTACAGAGAGCCAAGGTGTATACAAACCCCGATTTTTGCCCTCCACCTGACAAAGTCAGACGAGGGTGTTGTTATTACTGGGATCAATAGATGTCCGTCCGTACAGTTGGGAGCCAGGGTGGCTGGGCAGCAGGGCAGCTGGCCGTTCATAGAGATTTCGTTTCTGGGCCAGAACTCAGAAATTATTCATTATAATGTCATAAAATTTCACATAGTTATGTGTCTTATAGTGAACTGATGCCTTTTGATAGGTAGAATGCTGTGTCTTAAGTAGTTTGTTTTTTAATAATGAAGTAAAAAAAAATAATTTCTCGTTTCTGGACTAGGACTCAGAAACTAATACAGGTACAAGCTTCAAACTCTCCACGAATATGTGTTAATATGCCTCCTGGTGCCATTTGGTAGTTAGAATGCCATGAGATTATATAAAGATATGAAACTGCAAAAATTCGTAAAACTGATTATTATAACGCATTTTTCTCTAAAAAACTTACTATTACACCGAGGAAGCAGAAATTGTACATGATAAATGATTAAATGAATATCTAAATATGTATGAAGTTTCACGACTGTACCTATTATGTAATCACATGAAAAGGGCTGCCTAAATGAAGAAAAGCACGAGTCATAATTACATCAGATCTGCCCATAACTTCCTTTTTACCATGGATAAATTATTGAAATTCTTGAGTTTTAATGTGTGTTATAGAGGGGGAGGGAGGCGTGAGGGCCGTTATGTACTTGGTGAGGTGTGCAGGGAGATGTGGGATATAGGCTTGGTCAGGTGGAGGGTTGTAACAGCGTAGAGTTGCCTATGTTTTTCTTTTTTTCTTTTCTTAAATAGAACAGTTGTGAGTATTAATAAAGTGGTCTGCACGCCATGGCACAGGGATTATTCAACAGTGAGATACTTAAACTAAACAATCGTCTTCATGAGATACTGTCATATATTTAACTTCGTTTCCTATTCATATCCCCAGTGGGGAGGGAGGGAGGCGAAAGAATACATCCCCAGTACCCGTGCTTATTGTTAGAGGCGACTAAAAAGGGTCTTTTAGTCTCCAGCCTTTCCTTACTGTTCTCTTCTGCTCTTCTGTCCTACCTCTGTTCTTGATATTCCCGTATTTCTTCCGCCCTTTATTTTTCCCTCTACTCGTACACTGCCGTATAGCCATGCAATGGCTTGGTGCTAATTCTTCATTACTCCTTAGCCCTTTCTTCCCTATTCACACACACACACACACACACACACACACACACACACACACACACACACACACTCACATATATATCTATATCTATCTATCTATCTGTCTATCTATCTATATAAAACCATTTGTTTCTTTCCTCTCTCGACATCCAAGGGCAACAGGAGTCCTGGATGAAGTTGAAAAAGGTGTGTGAGTGGCTGTAATGACGCGATGCTTTTAAGTCTTTCCAATTACCCAGTTACAATCACCACTGCAGTTTTCTTTTGTCTTTACAAATGACTGAGGGTAAAAAAAAAAAAAAATAGAACAATTATCTACCTGGCTGTGAAGTGCTGGTTTCTTTTAACCTGTTATTTGAGAAGCTGTACATCGAGGTATTCATTAACTTGTAGTCTTTTTGTTTCTTTGCCTGGAGACATAAAGGCGCTGAATTATTCCCGATGCTCACTTGTTTTTATGTGCCCTATCAAACAGGCCAGGAAAAAGTGCATGTTTGTAGCGACCAACAATTTTCATAGCTACGATCCTGTGTCGAACGAGGGTGTGAGTGTAGGGGAGGGCGAAGGGTGGGGAGGGGGTAAAGGTAGGGTTGGGGTGGAGGAGGGAGAGGGATGAATGGGATATGTAAGTGTGAGGCTGGGGAGGGGGAGTGTGGAGGAAAAGGAGGAATAGGGTGAGGGACGGGAGGAGTGGTGGAAATGAGACAGAGAGGAATGGGGAGGGAAAGGGGGAGGGGGAGGAGGGAGAGGGGTGGCGGAGGAGGAAGAGCGGTGGGGAAAGTAAAGAGTGGGGGTAAGAGTGGGGTTGGGGTGGGGGAGGGGGCGAGGTCTAATGGGAAGAGGTAGAGATGAGGTCGGGGAGGGGAAAAGTGGGAGAAAGGGAGGAATAGGGTTAGGGAGGGGAGGAGTGGCGGATGAGAGAGGGAGGGGGAGGAGGGAGGGGGATAGGGAGTAGAAAGAAGGGTGGGGAGGGGGAAGAGGGAGGGAGGAGGGAGGGGGTGAGGAGAGAAAGTGGGAGAGGGGTGGGGTGGAGGAGGGGGAGGGGGATGGTGGTGGGGATGCATGGGGTGGGATGAGGAAGGTAATAACTGGAAACTCTGTCATTATTTTTTTTTTCATTTAGGAGAAAGAACAAAATACTATCTATTGCCAGACGCCTCAATCCCGTTTGGGGTGGCCACAAACAAATCGCCTCCAAGTCGCCCTGTCACCCGCCATTTCACTGCCCTGCTCCCAACTCACACCCCCCTCTCTCATATACCTCTCCACCCCATCCCTCCATCTCATCCTCGGCCTCCCCCTCCCTCTTCCCCCCTCCACCTCACTCACATACACTCTCTTCGTCAGTCTTTCACCCTCCATCCTCTCCACATGGCCAAACCACCTCAGTGTGTTCCTCAAAACGCTTCCTATCACATCCACATCCACACCACAACGCTCCTTTATATCCTCATTCGTCAGCCTGTCTCTCCATGTGACTCCACAGGCTCCTCTTAAATAACTCATTTCCACTGCTCTCACTCTTGACTTGTGTCCTTCCAACAACGTCCAAGCTTCACTTCTGTACGTTAGAGTTGGTATCACAATACTGTCATGTAGTAACTTTTTCACTTCCATGCTCACTTCCCTGTTTCTTATCATTGCTTTCAAAGAACCAGCAACCTTTCTTCCCTGCTGTACCCTTTCAAGCACTTCACCCTCCAAACCTCCATCCTTACTCATCACACTACCCAAGTACTTAAACGTACTCACATTTTCCAATTCCTCACCATCCAACCTCGCTGTACATTCACTGACTTCACCTCTCTCAAAGACCATCACTTTACTCTTTCCTACATTCACCATTAGATTCCGTTTCTTACACACTCTCCCAAACTCATTCACCAAGCCTTGCAGCTCCCCTTCGTCTTCACTCAACAACACAGTATCATTTGCAAACAACAGTACAGGGAGTTTCCAAACACTATCCTCTCTCACCAGGGCCACTCCAACATCCACTACCCTACCTTGTACCTCTTTTATTACCCCATCCATGTACAGATTGAACAACCATGGAGACATGACACATCCCTGTTTCAACCCAACTTTCAAAGAGAAAAATTCACTTAGTTCACCATCCACACGCACTGCAGCCTTCGCACCATCATACATACTCTTCACAGCATTCAACAACTTCCCATCTACTCCATATATTCTTAACACTTTCCACAATCCTTGTCTATCCACCCTGTCATATGCTTTCTCCAAATCCATGAAAGCCGCATACAACTTCTTTCCCTTCTCTAGAAACTTTTCCACTAAAGATCTAAGAACGAATATCTGATCTACACAACCTCTTCCCTTCCTAAAGCCTCCCTGTTCTTCTCCAACTAATTTCTCTGTTGTTTCTCTAACTCTGTCAATAAGTATCCTACCATACACTTTTCCTATTATACTAAGACAAATGCCCCTATGATTACCACACACTTCATTTTCCCCTTTTCCTTTGTACAAGGGAATAATTATACCTGACTTCCAATCCTCCGGGACTCTACTTTCCTCCTACAAAATACGTGATCGGAATGGAGGGATTAATCTATATATGGCTCCGTGCCATCACATCACATCACATGACATCACATACTCCTCCTGAATACATTTAGAACATTTTTCACTCCTATTTTAGCGTGTCATTTATCCTCTTACATCCCACTCAGGCATTTTAACCACCCATCACTGCTATCATCATCATCATCATCATCTTAACCTTGCTTTCTCACTCCCAGTGCTACCAGTCTATATTGCACCGCTACAACAACTGCCACTGTCACTTTTACAACTACGAGTACTACACTTGCTAACTTCATTTCCTTAAGTATCATATTCACTCCCACAGCTACCATAACAACTACACTGTCACAGCTTAAACAACTACAGCTCACACCTTCACTGCTGCAGCTACCCAAACTACCACTGCTTCAGCTACAGCAACAACAGCTACCACAACTACCAATGTCACTTTCATTGCTATTGCTACCACAACTAACAATGCTACAAGTACCACAACTGCCATTGTCATTTTTACTACCACAGCTACCACTATAACAGATACAAGAACTAGCACTTCCACACCAACCACCGCTACCACAACCACAAATACCGCTGCTACAACAACCACAACTACCATGGCCAACCTTGCTTCCACAGACAACTGAATGCGTCACCAACCACCCTTAACATTCTCTCTCTCTCTCTCTCTCTCTCTCTCTCTCTCTCTCTCTCTCTCTCCATTCGCCTCTTGGCCTTTCAGTCATTGTATCTTCCTGCCAGCTTAACAATATACGTATATATGTTCGCTTGCTGTCACCCGTTTTACTTGGGTACGAGCTGGAAGTAGGGTGTACCTCTGTTCTGTATTCTCTCATATTTACACTTAAAATGATAGTAAAAAATTGGTTTAAATCAGGGCGAACTCTTATGGCAGACATCGATGAATTCCTGTACTCCATCATGTACCGCAAAGCTAACAACCTAATCATCCATAAGCAAGGTGGGCTACATACACTGCTCGACTTCCACTCCGCTGGGGATCTCTTGTGTACTGTGGGGACGGCTCAGTCAGCGTTATCAGTGGCCGCGTAGGTAGAGAGGTGATCTGCTCTTCCAACGGACGGGGGTTTGAATCTCGGCTGGGGCAGGGAACAGTTTAAAGCATTTGAATTTCGTTTACGTAGACTTTACTGATTTACCAAAAACCCACCGACTTGTAAAAACACCCCCCGGTAATACCAACACACCATTCCTGTATGAGACAGCCCAGCATGAATTCACTATGAATGAGGAGTGTTAACGCCGAAGTGGTGACATGTGGAGGTGTATGGTACGTAGGAAGACTGCCAGAGCCTCAGGAAACGGGCTGTTAAGTCTATGCTCTGAGTAGAACGCATTAAAAATATATATATACAGGATATAGCCACGCCCACTTTCACATCGGAGAACTGAGAACTTCCTGAAACACAAAACATGCCACCGGGTGAATAAAATCAAGCGTTATTTACAGATAATCCTCGCTCTCTCTCTCTCCCTCTCTCTGATATCTATCATCTGTCTATCTATGTATCTATCTATCTGTCTATCTATCTATCTATCTATATACAGGGTGGTGCAAAAGTAGGTTGACATTTACCATTTATTCCAACACAATAGACACACCGTTAGTCTCGTAAGTGTTCAAAGTGTCCGCCCTCACCATTGACACATTCCTGGAGTCTGTCAGCCACACTTCGACACACAGTAGTGCACAGGTCCAGGTTGGTGTTGATTTCCTGGCAGGCCACTATAATGAGCTCACGCAGTTGAGGCAGAGTGTGTGTGTGTCAACCTACTTTTGCACCACCCTGTATTTATATACATATATATATATATATATATATATATATATATATATATATATGTAAAGCTCGTTTAGTAAGGTTGGTGCTCTAAGTGGGTTTGGAGATTTCTTAACACCTCTTAACTGGAGACTTACTCTACACATTAAGCCTCAGTATCCTCTTGTATGTTGTTAATCCAAAATTTGTAGATATTAAAACGATAAAAAATTTACATAAGAGAATGATTAGATGTAATATGTATATTAAGTCGCTAAGGACGAGGTGTTACGAAGTTTCTCATGCCACGTACCAGACGGCCCCGTAACCGATTACGCGAGGATGCAAACAGTCCCATACTTTGTAACGAATATTTGTCGATCGGTTATGGTTACTAGATTTCATTAGCCTGCATCCCACATGACAGATTGCAGTTAGCAGGGATAGACAGGCCAGACTTGTTCCTTCTGCGCCATATGCTTCACAAATTGTCAGAAACTGGGGGCTTGACTCTTCCTTCCTTACTGTCGTACGTTATTTTGGAAATTTCGTAACGTCTCCTCCATTGCTATTCATTCTGCACCTCAGTATCCTCGTCCTTGTTATTGATGCAAACTATGTTCATAGTAAAACCATGCATACAAAAGAATATTTAGGTGCAGTATGGAAAATATATCCCCAAGAAAGAGACACTAATGCAACCCTTAATATCACGGCCCCAGTTTGCTTTGTTCTACAGTATACGCGCATATTCTCCTCCTCGATGTTCAAGCCTCAGCGATACGAAGTCCCACTCCACTGCGTCCAGCCATCACGGTCTCGGTCTCCCCCTTCTCCTTCTCCTCACTCCCCCTCCCCTCCTTCTCACTACCCCTTCCCTCCTACTCACTTCCCCCTCCCTCCCGTCCTGATCTGTTTATATCCTCTTAATTAATATATCATCCCCGTTCTCACCGTATCACCATATCGCTTTAGCACACTCGGGTTGCCTCTCACTGTGTCTCCATCCACACCTCCTCCTTACCAATATCGTCTCTACCTTTGTCATATCCTTTCACCTCTCACATCTGGTCGTATTTTAGGTAGCATTGTGGCATCCTTAACGCTTCTTTCCTTGCGATTTATTATTAAGATCGATTTGTTTGTTATATCATTTTAGTATCGAGATAGTTTGCATTGGCATTAAAAAAGAGGATACTGAGGTGTAATGCGCAGAGTGAATCGCAAAGGAAGAGGTGTTGAGGAAGCTCCAAAGCCACTCAGCATAACGACCCTTTCTCATCATCTCACCCACATGTTTTCCCCAGACGCCTCATTGCCATTCCTTCAAGATGTTGTTTCTTCGCACTCCCAGCTCTTGCCTGATATCCATACTTACATTTACACCTCTTTACCATTAAGAAAAAAAAAAGCTCACCTCCCATTCCTCTGTCTCTGTCTGTCTCTGTCTGTCTGTCTGTCTGTCTGTCTGTCTATCTGTCTGTCTGTCTCTGTCTCTGTCTCTGTCTCTCTCCCTC
>NC_137014.1:33424993-33482493 GCF_032717465.1 Coenobita brevimanus | reverse complement strand
CCACCACCACCACCATCATCATCATCATAGCTACCACCACCACCACCACCATCATCATCATAGCTACCACCACAACTACCACCACCATCACAGCTACGACCATCACCACGACCACAACTAACACCATTTACGGCTGAATAACATCGTCTGTTCGTAGCATCACTGAGGTAATAGATATTGGAGTGTAGAGAGTGTAGATGTACTGTACAACCTCCCCCCCCTGTGTGTGTGTGTGTGTGTGTGTGTGTGTGTGTGTGTGTGTGTGTGTGTGTGTGTGTGTGTGTGTGTGTGTGTGTGTGTGTGTGTGTGCGTGCGTGCAAAGACGTATGAAACTCCATGGAAATGCCCAGCCGCCTCTTCATTGTGCACGTATTGTAACACCAATGGGGCAGGATATCAATCGACATGAAACTGACCCAGCTCCAACCTTCCTGTCAAGTTTCGTCAAAATTCTGTTTGCAGTTTTGGTTGAACCACACACACACACACACACACACACACACACACTCTCTCTCTCTCTCTCTCTCTCTCTCTCTCTGGATTACAGTATACTAGATACTGTACCTAACTCTGCCAGTTCGAAACGTCACTCCTATAGTGAAAAAAACTGTTTCGAGATAGCAAAGGATGTAAAAATAAAAACATTATGGGACTGAAAAGGTTAACATCCACGTCACCAATGTCACCATACAACGATAGTATATATACATACATATATATATATATATATATATATATATATATATATATATATATATATATATATATATATATATATATATATCTATCTATCTATATATATGTTCAGCTTTAAAAAATGTAGAATTAAAACCTCAAAATAGCTTACGTTCAAAACAAAGGTAAACAAAAGATGACCAAACTGAAAATACATTTCTGCAGGATGCAGTCACTACTCCGTCACTATTCTTATCACCTCCCCTGTTACCCTTTACCACAGTCACCACCACCAAAACGCCCATTACACCAGCACCACCACCACACGCCACAACACCACACCACGAAAAAAAACACTCATTGTAAATGAGAGACACACCACATTTCTAAACAATTACCCCAGTCACCATCTATGGTCATTACGTCATCATCACACACTACACCACACCACAACAACCATACTACCAAACATCGCCCTCACCACAACCACCACATCTGAACCACTCACCACACTCCTACCACATCCACCACACAATCTTCTTCACAACTATCAGCTCAATAAAACACCATAAAAGGAACATTGACAGACACATAACCCACGTTCCTGAACCACCACAACGATCACCACATCACACACCACTCCTACCAAAGTCACCACACCCAGCACCACAACCACCACAACCGCCACACCACCACCACCCTCTCCTTTACAGCTATCAGAGCAATAAGCCGCGATAAAACGAACATTGAGAGAAATACATCCACGTTTCTGAAACATTAGTGAAAGGAGAGAGGGAGAGAAAGGGACAGAGCAGGAGAGAAGGAGAGAAAGGGAGTAGAGGAGGAGAGGGGGGGGGGAAAGGAGGATGGGTGGAAAAGAGAGAGAGAGAGAGAGAGAGGAGAAGGGATAAGTGGAGGCAAGAGAGAAATAGGGAGAGTAAAGGGAATGAGGGAAAGAAAAGCGTGACGAAGGAGAGAGAGGCGAGGGCGGGAGGGAGAGGGTGAGACGAGACCAGACGACGCTGTACAAGACGAGACGAGACGAGGCCGATGAGTCACTTGCACTAGTAAAGATGTATCCGCTCCGTTACGAATAACTGTATCGTCAGCAAAGTTGGATATTTGGTACACAAGCCTTCATCAGCATCAGTTAAGTGTATTGAAAACAGAATAGGACCCAACACTGAACCTTGTGGAAGGCATCTTGTAGCATCCTTCCTGTCTGATTCTTTTCCATTTATTATTATTATTATTATTATATTTATTATTGTTATTATTATTACTATTATTATTATTATCATTATTATTATCATTATTATTCTTTATTATTCGTGTCGTTCTTACTTATCTTACTGATAAGAACGTTAATTAACGTTCTCTGTACACTGCCACAGAAACATCGGTCATTAATTTCCGAAACTGTCTTTTGAAACTTAACTGAACGCCTTCTGAAAATCGAGATATTATTGGATTTTGTCTCGTTATATATATTCGACATGTGCATGGGTGAAGAGAAACGAAGATGGAGAGAGGAGAAGGGGAATAATGGGAAGGAAGAAAAAAATGAAGGAGGAGGTGAGAGAGAAGGAGGAAGGTGCCAGGTGCTAAGAGAGGAATGGAGATGGGAAAGAGGAGGAAGAGGAGAAAGAGGAGGAGAAAGAGGAGGAAGAGAAGATAGGAAGAGGAGGAAGAAAAGATAGGAAGAAGAGGAAGAGTATATAAGAAGAGAAAGGAGGGAAGGAAGGAAGGGTGGAGGAAGTGGAAAGGAGGAAAGGGAAGAGGAAGAACAGGGAGAGAGACTGTAAGGAAGAGAATAGGGAAGTAGGAAAGAAGAAAAAGAAAAAAAGAACGTGGGAGACAATGAATGAATGAATTAGGGAAGGGAGGAAGGCAGAAGAGGGAGGAAGGAATGGGAGAAACGAGGAGAGAGAGGGAAAGAAGGGAACGAAGAAGGAAGAAGGAAGGAGGAGAGAAGAAAGGAAGGAAGGGAGGAAGATAATGGAGACAGAAGGAAAAGGGAAAAGGAAGAGAGAGAAAAGGAAGTGAAAGAAGGAAGGAGAAATGAGGGAAAAAAAACAATGGAGAACAGAGAGAGAAAAGAGGGAACGAAGAGGGAAGGAGGAAGGGACAGAGGAGAAAAACAGTAAGGAGGGAGGAAAGGGAGAGGGACAGCAAAGAGAGGAGGAATGAAGGAGGAAGAGAGAAGGAAAATGGGGAGAGGGGGGGAGAATGGGAAGAGAGATTGGGAAGGGTAGAGTGGAATTGAAACGAATGGTGGATATGGTCGGGGCAGAATGAGATATATTTAGGGGATCACAGTAGGAAGGGAGGGAGGGGGAGAAGGTGAGAGACGTAGGGAAGGGGGGGTAGAGGGAGAGAAGGTAGGAGAGGGAGGGAAGAGGGGAAGGGAGAGACGGCGAGAGAGAGGGAAGTGAGGAAGGCAGAGATGGTGAGAAAGGCAGGGATGAATAAGGAGGGGGAAAAAGAAGGTGAGAGAGAAGGGAAAGAAGGGAAGTAAGAAGGGAGAAAAGGTGTTTGAGAGAGAGAGAGAGAGAGAGAGAGAGAGAGAGAGAGAGAGAGAGAGAGAGAGAGAGAGAGAGAGAGAGAGAGAGAGAGAGAGAGAGAGAGAGAGAGAGAGAGAGAGAGAGAGAGAGAGAGAGAGAGAGAGAGAGGAGATTGATTTTATCTCATTTTCACCCTATGATAAAATGTGCAAGCTAAGCATTTGGAATCTCTCTCTCTCTCTTTCTCTCTCTCTCTCTCTCTCTCTCATGCATTTATGTATTTCATCATTCAGTTCTTCCTTCCTTCGGGCATTTTTTTTCTTACTATATTCCTATCAGGCGCATTTTTCTTCCATTCTTGTTTCTCTTCCATTCTCCTTCCCTCATCCCTCTATCACCTCGTTAAACATTTTCCTCCCCCCTCTTTTTTTTTTCTTTGTCTCCTTCCTTCCCGTTACCCTTTTCTAACCTACTTTTTTCCTGACTTCCTTTTTCTTTCCCTCTCTTCATCTTTATTTTCTTCCTTTCTCTCCTTTATCTCCCTTTCCATCCCTCTCCCGTCTTATTTCTTTTCTTTTTTCACCCTTCTTCACTTCCTGTTTTCATGATCCTGTGTCCTTCCTTAGCCTCTTCCTTTATATTTCTCCTTCCTTCCTCCCTTCTATCTTTCCATCTGCCGTTTTATCGCTCATCCTTCTTTCTTTCCAGTTTCCTTTCCCCCCCATTCCTTCCATTTCCTTTCCTCCTTCCTTTTACATCCTTCCCTCCTTCATTCCATTTTTTTTTCTACAAATAAGTTCCCTTCCATTCTCCTCTCTTTTTCGTCTTCTCTCTTCTCCATTTACCTCTTTCTGTCCTTTCCTTTTCCCTATCTCGCCCTCTCTCTCTCTTCCTTCTTCCTTCCATCTACATTCCTTCTAACTTCCCTCCTTCCTTGCCTCTTTCTTTTCTTCTTCTTCCTTCCTTCTTTAGTTCTTTCTGTCTCCCACATTCCTTTTATTTTCTTTTATTCCTTCTTCCATTTTTCTTTGTTTCCGTCTCCCCCATTCCTTCTGTTTTCTTTCCTCCGTCCTTCTATCTTGATTTCCTTCCATCCTCTTTCCTTTCATTTTCATCTTCCATTTCCTTCCATCTTTCATTCCATTCTCCTCCTTTCCATCGGTGCCCTTCTTCCCTCCACCTTTTTTCCTTCCATAGCCAGTTCTTCTTCTCCTTCCTCTTCCTCCTCCTCCTCCACTTGCCTCTTCCTCTCCTCTCATAACTCCTTCCTTCCGTGTCTCGTTGCCTCCAAATCATCCTCCCCCATTGCTCTTCCTTTCCTTCCTTTATATTTGTGTCGTCTTACATTTTTCTTCCTCCTGTCATTGCACTTGTTCATTTCCTTCTTCCTGTGTCTCTGTCTCGGTCTCTGTATTCGTCTGCCTGTTTTTTTCGGTCTGTCTGCCTCTGTTTCTGTCTGTCTGCATGTCTGTCTGTCTGTCTGTCTGTCTGTCTGTCTCTGTCTGTCTGTCTGTCTCTCTCTCTCAAGCATTACACCTCACCTCTGCCTATCCCACTCTCTCTGTAAGTAGATCAAAAGATTAAACACAAGAGACATTAGGCAAATATAAAAACGAGCTGGCAGGATAGAGAGGGCGATAATAGTTTCACATCACACGAATTCCGCCCCAGTACTTAAACAGAAAGAAAACTGCTTTGAAAATATACTGGGTACGTGAAGGGGAAAAAAATGCATATCGGTAAATGGCAGGAAAGACTGGTACTGGAGAGGGACGCCTGCGTGTGGTGACATTGATATAACCAAGCTGCTGAACTGCCTGGTTATACGGATGTCCCTCAGCTACACCCCTCTCCCTGAAAGGAGGATGGTGGACTGCAGGCAAATGACAGCTTAAGCCTGCAGTCCACTGGGTTCACGTTACAGATGAGCCAGAGGTGTACTAGGTGTCTTATTCCAGTCACTATATCACGCAGGATGAATTAATTGCTATTTCATTTCCAGGATCTAGTACCTATACTCTATCCACTTTATCTAGACCTAAAATTACCACCTCTCCATACGTGAACTGCTGAGCTGTAGCAAGATAATAAAATGTGGTAGTGATGACAACAAAGTATTATGGAAAGTGTGGAGACCAATGATACAAGATTGCCACTGAGTTCTGGGAAATGACCTGCTAATTAACCAAAACCTCGGCTAACTTAACGTGCGTGAACTATATTGCCTTGTCGTTCTTTCCTATAAAATTTCCCTGCAACTCTTCCTATATTGCATGGTATCCCTTCGCACTTTTTCCTGCCAGCTGGGAGCGAGGGAAGCTTGTTCTCTGTCCTTATCTAAATCTCATAATCTAGTCAGTCCGAAAGACAGTACAGGCAAACCGGTCTCTTTCTTTCTCTTCTGTGTGTGTGTGTTTGTGTGTGTGTGTGTGTTATCTATCTGGCAATCGATCTTATCTGTTTGTATCTGTCTTTCCGTTTGTCTATCCATGTTATTGATCTATATCTATCTATCAATCTATCCATCTATCTTTCTGTCTCCATCCACGCAGCCATCCAGCCTTCCCTGTCGTCCTTCCCACCCTCTCAGCTGGCTCAACCTCCCAAATCCCTCCCCCACCTCTCTCCACCACACTCCCTCCATCCCCCCACTCTCACCCCAAAGTTAAAGCAAATAGCCTTTATTCCTAAGCCTGCAAATTGGGGCTAATTGCACCTTAATGAGGGCAATTATCGAGGAGGCTGGATGGTTTATGTGTCCTCGTATTTTCGGTTCACCTCGAGGCTGCCACACGCCCCAGCACGGTGACCCTTGACTGAATTACTGACTCACTGACCCGCCTGACTGAATGAACTAAGCTGAGTACACAAAACTAAACTATATTAAACTTAACTAAGTTACACAAACGAATTTTCCTGACTGAAGACCGACTGACTACTTTATTGACTGAAGTAAGTTTTTTTTTATTTTTTTATCTTTTTTAGGGGAGCCAAAGGTTAGCAGTCTACAAAGTTATTTTCAGGGAAGGAGAGAGAGAGAGAGAGAGAGAGAGAGAGAGAGAGAGAGAGAGAGAGAGAGAGAGAGAGAGAGAGAGAGATCCATTCATTTCGAGATGCTTGGACGTATTGCAATTAAGAGAATGGAGGTCATACACAGAAGGATATACAGACTGAGAAAGACAGTTCCAGAGGTGACCTCTTGGATGCATAAATGACTAAGAATATCTATTAACTCATACATTTTGGAGTTGGGCAAAGTGAGGGTGAGAGTGTGTTAACAGACGGGTGCTACGTACCCGCCGTGAAGGAAGAGAGATGTAAACAGACAGTTCAGAAGAGCAGTGACCATTGAGGTAGCGACAAGAAAGAGATAACGATGTAACAGTGCAGCGACGAGGGAAAGAGAGGTTGAAGGGAGCTAGTAATGGAAGGCGAGTTGATGAGACAAAAATCCTATGACTCCACCCAATTAGAAGAGCTGTATGTGGAGAGCCCCCTTCCCACACACACCTGAGAGTAGTATTTAACACAGGGGTGAATAAAACCCCTGGACAAAGTCAACAACCACGCGAGGGTAAAGAAAACATGGATTTGTCTAGGCACACGTAATCTCTTGGAAGAAGATTTTGTGTGAACTGACTAAAGGCTAACTGACCGATGACTGACTGACTGAACTGACTGATTGACTGACTGACAACTGAACACACTAAACTGACTTGAATATGGTGCTTGCTTAATGATTTCTAACATAGAACTGATTTACTTTCCTCTCTCTTTCGGACTCTCTGTCTGTATTCTCTCTCTCTCTCTCAACCATTCCCCCTCCTCCTCGCTTTCTTTTCCCCGTGCCCTTCTCTCTTTCATTCCACCAATTCTTCCCTTGCTCTTTCCTTGTCTCTCCATGTCTCCTCTTATTGGTTCTCTCCTCTTTTCACCTCTTTTATCTCTTATTTTTCATCGGTTTCTCTTTCTCTGGCCCTCCACATGCCTTTCAGTGTCTAAATCTGTTTATAAATTTTCTTTTGCTGGACTGCCTGATGTCGATGCGAATTATAAACTGTATATTTTTCTACGGCCGAAGCTAGACGACTTTACTGAACAAGGAGAAATTACTGCAGCAGAAAGGCTAGATATTTGATAGATAGATAGATAGATAGATAGATAGTTAGGTAGACAGATAAATTGGTAGGTAGGTAGGTACATAAATACTGTAGATAGATGGATGGATGAATGAAAAAATGGATACGGAGATAGAGATAAATAGAGAGAAATTACTAGATAGACAACATAGATATACATAGACTATACAAAGGTTTACTATACACATGAACTGATAGTCAGTATACAGCCATATACAACGACAATTGCGAAAACACATAAACAAACAAACACGAAGCACAAACATTTAAAGGTGCTGACAGACAAACAAACAGAGCGGATAGCCGGGAGACAGAAGGGGTAGGGAGTATTCGTATGTCAGGCAATACGATCAACAGAAATGCCTGGTGGTCCTTTTGTCACTCACAGGATGCGGTATCAGACATTAGATAGATAGATAGGTATATAAATAGATAGACTGAAAGAGAGATGGATGGATGAATGGACAGTCAGATAGGTAGCTGGCTAGATGGATATGCATAAATAGACACAGATAGGACTAGAGGCCCCCCCAAGGGGGGAATCACATCAGTCGCAAGCTGTTACATATCTAGCGCGGTTCGGAATATGACCTTGACCTTCATCTACTCTCATTAATTTCGAACTCGTAGGAGATTTTCATCCCTACTACACACCTGTAAAATTTTGTGATGATAACTTGAGCGGTTGAGAAGTTATCGTAATAACAGATACACAGACAGACAGAGAAACTGAAAACAATACCAGCTTCGCTATCGCAGCTGGTAAACATACAGATTAATAAACAAAGATAAAACACAGATAGACAGAAGAATAGATGGATAGATATATAGACAGAGAGACAGATCAGTAGATAGACAAAAATAGATAGACAGACGACCAACCGCGATGCAAGTCATTTGGTGGTATGACTTATTCTGTACTTTTCTTTTGTCGTTTTTTTTTAAACTGTGTTTGATCTGTGTCTGGCTCTTTTTCGTCTAGTATTTGTCAGTCATTTTTAAATTCTTGGTTGTTCTGTGGGTGAAGTGGGTTCTCTCACTCTCTTTCTCTCTCTCTATGTACCCGTATCTATCTATCTTATTCTTTGCCCTTTAATTCTGATACCAGTTTGTGTCTTTCTGTTTAGTTCTTTATCTTAGTCACACACACACACACACACACACACACACACACTCTCTCTCTCTCTCTCTCTCTCTCTCGCTCTTTCTCTCTCTCTCTCTCTCTCTCTCTCTCTCTCTCTCTCTCTCTCTCTCTCTCTCTCTCTCTCTCTCTTTCTCTCTCTCTCTCCAATCACCCCTCTATCCCTCCAGCTTATCGTGTATTCCCAGCCCTCCCACTGCCGCTACATAACCACTGGATTTCCCCTGTACCCACGACCAGCGCCTCTGTAATCCTCTGTAATCCGGCATTCCACTGTATTTTTAACCCTTTTAGCTCGAAAAATCAATCCTGGGCTGACTAAAATTGTCTGATGGAAGGAGGAAGAAATAAAAAATAGTCATCACAGTCAGAGAGATGGCTTTGTACTGAGTGTTTTGGGGAGAACTGCGATTTTTTTTTCCTGTGCTTCCCCTCACGTATCTCAAAAAAAAAAAAAAGTCTAATAATCTTCCTCCTCCTCCTTCTCCTCCTCCTCCTCCTCCTCCTCCTCCTCCTGTGCAATTCTGGTCTCCATACTACAGAAAGGACATTGAAAGATTAGAGAAAATTCAGTGAAGAATCACAAAAATGACACCACGACTTAGAAACAAACCATATGAGGAACGCCTTGAAGAACTTAAATTATTTAGCTTAACGAAGCGCAGGTTAAGAGGGGACCTTATTGAAGTTTTCAAAATCATGAAGGGATATGACAACTTAGACATGAATAAATATTTTGATATAGACCGGTCGAGTCAAACCAGAAGTAATGGCTGCAAAATTGTGGGAAAGCGTTTCCAATCCCATGAAGCAAAATACTTCTTCTTTAACAGAGTTGTAAATATCTGGAACAGATTACCCTCAGATACCGTGAACAGTATCTCAACTGAGACATTCAAAAACAAAATAGACAAGTATTTGCACGAGAATCCTCAGCTGACTCTTTTTCTGTCCGAATAACTTTCTTTTATAGCTACGTGTAAGTTCATTCCCCTTTTGTCTACAAGACACCCTTTAAACAACGTTCCCGTACATAGTGTCGCGTCACGTCATTATACATTTTTCAATTTGTTCGATGCAAATAAAGTAATATAAGCACAGATTAGGATCTGCACAGATAACCCTGAGTTAACGGTCACTACTATTACGTTCGACCTGTGATGGGCTGTGGATCACTGAGGGTCCCTGTTAGTCAAGTGACCACCATCGGGATTTTTTTAATGTACCAGGGGTCACTGCATCAGGATGAAACTTGTGTACTTGTCCCACATGGGAGAGTTCCTTGTCTCAGTGGAGTGAACGGAGCTAGGGCCTGATTGACTGCTGCCTACCTAAAAAGTGCCAGGGAAGGTTGCCGCACCACCCCTAAACATCCACTCTGTGCATTGCACATCCACACTGTGCACTGTGCAGCCCCCTTTTATCTAAGACACCCGTCGTATATATTTCAATCTCCCCAATGCAAAGAAAGCAATATAAGCACAGATTAGGATCTGCACAGATAACCCTGAGTTAATGGTCACTACTCTCACTTTCGATCTGTGATGCGCTGTGGATCACTGAGGGTCCCTGTTAGACAAGTGACCACCATCAGGATTTTTTTTAATGTACCAGGGGTCACTACTTCAGGAGGAAACTTGTGTACTTGTCCCACATGGGAGAGTTCCTTGTCTCAGTGGATTGAACGGAGCTAGGGCCTGATTGACTGCTGCCTACCTCAAAAGCGCCAGGCAAGGCTGCCGCACCACCACTAAACATCCACACTGTGCAGTGTGTAGTTTCCACGTTATGTCCACAGACTTCCTATAAACTCAATGTACCGATTTATAATGTCATGCTGTAACTATTAGTTGATTTGATTACTTTCCCTTTCAGGTTACTCAGTCGGGTAGCTTATAGACAAAGTATTATGGAATGTGACTTTTCCTTTCCAGTTTTTCCTATGAAATTTCCCATGTCAGTTTTTCCATGCTGCATGGTGTTTTTTTTCTCACTTTTTCCTGGACGGTTTGATGGTGGGGGGAGCCTTCTTGCTTTACTATCCTTATCCTTCAGCATGTAGAGTTAGATCTTGTAGTCATAGTTTTATCTGTAACAAGCAGCCTCGAAAAGACCATAAGGTCTGTTGGTGTTTGCTTTCCTATGTAATCCTATGTAATCCTCCTCCTTCTCTTCCCCCCCATAATCATCATCATCATCATCATCATCATCATCATCACCAAGGCTTTGCTCTCACCTTCTTGCCTGTACACTGCATCACACTCTTCTTCCATATACCCAAGTGTCTGCATCAACCAACACTATAAAGAAAATTAGTCTTAGTTGCACCTCCTTGTAATATCCAAGAAGCTTACTGTACCGAATCTACTTTTATTACATGGATTTCTGTGTTACTGCTCAGACATTTCAAAAAACAACTGAACAGAACAACAGTCTTAGTTCTTCCTCGTATGAGCGCTAAGAATGTTATTATGGTAAGTATATTTTGAGTGGTTGTTTTTATGTATCCGCTAAGGTGTCTTAAAAAGGAAAAAAGAAAACGAGAAAAATAACACGTTCAAGAAAAGAGAAAAATAGAGTTCTTCTTGGTGTGAGCGTCGAGGCTATTAAGCATGTTTTAATTCCTTTTTTTTTTTTTCTGTTTTCCCTCCAGGTACCACAAAAACCATCGCAGAGGAAAAAGGAAAATATCACAATCGGTTTCTTTTCATGAGGGAACTTTGTCACTTGCACAATTTGAATACTAAGTCGTGGTTGCATGATGAGGTACAAATGAGTCTCCCTGGTTACTAGACAAATGCAACCTTCAGTCTGACTATCCCTGCCCATAAATGAGCAAAAAGGGTGGTGGATTTTTGCCAGATGAAAATAAACTGTTATGGGGGTGTATATTACGGTGCACTCTTGACCCTTAAGCACCAAAAAGGATAAGATAAAGTTTGAAGAAAACTAACCTAACTTTATTGTACACTATAACATACACAACCAAAGAAGAAACCAGGGTTCGTTTTACAAAAGGAGGATTCATATAGGCCTCAGGATACAAATATAAAACAAGTTATTTCTTACCTAACCAGAATACACTCAGTGGAGGCTAAGTACTCACAAAGCTCGAGGAAACGTGGAGACTTCGAAGGTTAAATCCAGATATAAATCACACACTAGTGTAAATGGAGGAGTGAATAAAAAATGGGAAATGGTACACAAATAGTGTGTTTTGTAATCAAAGTCACGTACTGAGTAGTGTTGGGGAAAAGTGCAACACAATGTGACAAAAGTGTAATGTGACAGTAAATGTGTACAAATGTGTGTACCAAAAACTGAGACAAAATGCGTGTCTGTACAAAAAGAGACAAAAAATGTGTCTCTTCACATTTTCCTAGACCTTATAAAGGAGACTTACTCCGCCTCTCTCAGCTAATTAACCACTAGGCTGTCTTAAAAATAATCTCCGTCCATACAGAAACACTAGAGGCACCTGCTACCAATGAGGGCCTCATACACTCCACACAGAACCAACTGCGTGCCATCAAGAACGTGACGAAAGCGCCATTTAGGCTTCTAATTGGCAAACATCCCCACCTTGCTCCTCCCACATTATGTCACACCCAGTATTTCAAGGACAAGAGGAATCTTCTGGGTAATCTGTGAGAAAAACATCTGGTGTGTCATCAGCTGAGAAGGCAAAAGTTGACCACTGGGTAAATACACGTGGGGACTAGGGTTACCCTTTACAGGCAGCAAAACTGATAAGAGAAAAGATTTAATGTTCTTAACGGCTCGCTTCTCTCTCCTTTCATTATCATCTTATCTTCTATTTCACCCATTCGCTATTGGGGTAACTACGCCAGTGACACCGACTATAGCTCTTCCCCGTATGCACATCGAAGTCCTTCCTGGAAATGATCGAGATGAGAATTGTGATTAATAAAGAGTAAAGTAATTAAGTCTTGCCGTTGAAGTTTTGCTTGTGATATCCTTAGACTTTTGTGGCCTTTTTCGTGTGTTTCGTGTGTGTGTGTGTGTGTGTGTGTGTGTGTGTGTGTGTGTGTGTGTGTGTGTGTGTTTGTGTGTGTGTATGCAGAAATAGACTTTGCAATTTTGGTGTGTTTAATCGAATTACTATGAATTTGCTGGTACTTTCTGTTGTTTGATATTCAGGGGATATGGGCTAAGATATCAGGTAAGTGGTATAGATTAATATATAGATAGACAGACAGACAGATAAACAGAAAGGTGGACAGAGAGATAGACAGAAGAGATAAACAGATAGAGAGACAGAGAGATATCCGGATACCCGTACACAGTTAGATGGATGGATATTTGTTGTTGTAATTATTTCTCCTGCATATTTTTTATTCTGATACATGTTAATTGCGTATTTAAGCTGTGACCTTATTTTCCATATTATTTTCGTTTTGTTTCGTTTAGCTTTGTTACATTCTTTTACGTTGTTATAAATTAACTGTGTGCTTCTGGTTGTGCAATCTTTCTGTCGGTCTGTTCCTTTCTTTGTCATGATACGTGTTTGTGTGTGTGTGTGTGTGTGTGTGTGTGTGTGTGTGTGTGTGTGTGTGTGTGCAATTACCAAATGAAGCCACCGACACAGAAGAATGAATATAATCTGTGTAAAAATAAGACAAAATTTAAAATCAACTGAAGAGCGTGTATGGGAGTGAGTTAGGCGGGACTTAGTTGAGCAAGGTGTGTATATGTGTGTGTGTGTGTGTGTGTGTGTGTGTGTGTGTGTGTGTGTGTGTAGGACATGTGTTGTTCCGGGAGGAGGGAGGGAGACGGAGTTGGTAAGGGGGAGAGGCTGGAGGAAACACACACACACACACACACACACACACACACACACACACACACACACACACACACACACACAAACAACAGTAAAAGAAAGAATAAGGCTATCTGATCAACAACATGACAGGGCCAGGAATAACTAGGTACTTGGTCAGTGTGTGTGTGTGTGTGTGTGTGTGTGTGTGTGTGTGTGTGTGTGTGTGTGTGAGAGAGAGAGAGAGAGAGAGAGAGAGAGAGAGAGAGAGAGAGAGGGAGATAGTTTGTGTGCACGTGTGTGTGTCTGTCTCTATTCGAGTATCTCTGCCTAGTTGTGTGTGTGTGTGTGTGTGTGTGTGTGTTTCAAGGCAATGAAAGTTGTTTTGGCTCTCTGACGAAAAACATTGCCCATGATCTCCTTAAATTTTGTTGTGATCTCAAAATATTTTCATGTCTGATTTGCCCCAGCATTGCGTGTTCCGTATTTCTTTTTTATTTCACTTATTTTCGTTATTTTACTCGTTCCTTTAATCTGTCTTGCCTCCTTTACTGATTTCCTTTATGTCTTGTCTTTTTTCCGTCAGTCTATCTGTTTTCTATTGTCTGTGCGTTTATCTATCGGTGAAGTTAGGGCCTCCATTTCCTTCCTTAACCTCTTCAAATCCTTCATAACCCCTCCATCCCCTCCTCCTTCGTTAAACCCAGTCATGTCATATACTGGGCTCTGCTTTATATAAACTGGGTTAAACTTTACATATATGTGGGTAAACTTTACGTATATGGGGTAAACTTTTATATATATGTAGGTAAACTTTACATATATGGGTGTAAACTTTACATATGATGGAGGAAACTGTAAATAAAATGGTACAAACTTTACACACAAGTAAAGAGAAAAGCTTGACCTATACTGCGGTAAACTTTCCATGATGGGCAAATTTACGTATACTGGAATAAACTTTACATATGCTGGAGTAAACTGTGCATATGCTCCGGTAAGCTTTACGTATACTGGTGGAAATATGGCAGTCACGTTCACCAGTATTTTATGTTTCAGGCTGCCATTTATCTCTATTGACACAGCTGGGATCACTCTTACTCCTCAGGCTTAAATCAAAATAATCAGAGGACTCTGCTGTTGATTTCACTTTCCCGTATAAACATGAAAATTGTGTTACCTTGATAGATAGATAGATAGATGGGCTTTTGCTGCTATCTATCACTGGAACAGTGAATGAGGTATTATGCTCTCTAGACTAACAACATATATGTAAATTTATTTGAAGCTGACGTGAGACAAGATTGTGCGATATCCCTATGGTTGTGCAGTATATATATCGATGGTGTTATGAGAGAAGTAAAAACAAGAGTAATGGAGAGACTGATGGCACTGGCAATGAATGGCGAAGGAAAAATGATCTAAAACCTCGTCTATGCAGGTGCTGTAGCTCTGCTTGCAATTTACCGACAAGAGGTTTGTAGTCTGGCGGAGGGTTTTGTAGATGTCTATGAGCGTCGTGTCTTGTAAGTAAATGTAGGAAAGAGTAGAGTGATGATAGCTGAGGAAGGAGATGACCTCCCAGTGTGATGCTAGTGTGATTGGATTTTTTTTTTTTTTTTAATGCGAGGAAGAAGGAACCAAAGGCCATGAGCCCGCAGTAACAGTTCCCTCCAAGAGAAAAACAAAATACAATAGAGAGCCAAATTCAAGATCCGATCATTTTGAGATGCCTGGACACACTGCGTTTGAAAGACTGGAGACCATAGGCAGCAGGAAATACAGACAGAGGGAGACAGTTCCAGAGCTGACCTGTTGCATAAATGAAAGACTGAGAGTAACGGTTAACTCTTGCATTAGAGAGTTGGACAGAAAAGGGATGAGAGTTTGCTGCCAGACGGGTGCTACGCGCCCGTCGTAGAGGTGGAGGAATGCAAGCAGACAGTTCAGAGGAGCAGTGACCATTAAAGTAGCGATAGAAAAGAGATAAAGATGCAACAGTGCGGCAAAGAGATAGAGGTTGAAGGGAGTCAGTAAGAGGAGGAGAGTTAATGAGACGAAAAGCCATTGACTCCACCCTATTGAGAAGAGCTGTATGTGGGGAGCCTCCCCACACATGAGAGTTGTACTCCACACAAGGGCGGATAAAACCCCTGTATAGAGTCAACAATTGTGCAGGGGTAAAGAAAGAACGGAGTCGGCTTAGCACACCCAATCTCTTGGGAGCAGATTTTACAAGAGATGTAATATGATCTTTCCAAGATAAGTCCCGAGTAAATGAAACCCCAAGCATGTTCAAGGATGATGCAGGATTAAGCTGAATATTATTAAACATTAGTGGGTATACCTGTGGAAGATTTTGTCGGGTTGATAGGTGTAGGAACTGAGTCTTAGATGCATTAAAAACAACCATATTATTTTTACCCCAGTCAGAGATATGAGCCAAGTCACACATTAGGTGTGCCAAAGCCTCATTCCCTTGTTTGTTGAAGTAACTGTTGAGATGGGCGTTGCGGGAACCGAATGGAAAGGTGAAGGGTGGAGTCATCAGCGTATGAGTGGATAGGGTTAGATGTACAGCTTAGAAGATCATTGATGAATAAAAGGAAGAGAGTTGGTGATAGGACAGAGCCCTGAGGAACACCACTGTTGATAGATCTAGGAGAAGAACGATGGCCGTTTACAACAGCTGCTATAGAACGACCAGAAAGGAAGCTAGCGATGAAGGCACTGATAGAAGGATAGAAACCGTAGGAGGGCAGCTTGGAAATTAAAGATTTATGCCAGACTCGATCGAAAGCCTTTGAGATGTCAAGTGCAATGGCAAAGCTTTCTCCAAAGTCCCGAAAGGAGGATGACCAGGAGTCTGAAAGGTAGGTGAGAAGATCGCCAGTGGAGCGTCCCTGACGGAATCCGTACTGACGATCGGAAAGAAGGTTGTGATAGAAAAGATGCCTTAAAATTTTTCTACTGAGAATTGACTCGAAAACTTTTGAAATACAGGACGTTAAAGCAATTGGACGATAGTTGAAGGGTTGGGAGTGGTCACCCTTCTTTGGGACTGGCTGAATGAGAGCAAACTTCCAGCAAGAAGGAAAGGTACAAGTTGACAGACAAAGGCGAAAGAGTTTGCCTAGGCAGGGTGTAAGCACAGAAGCACAGTTCTTGAGAACAACAGGAGGGACCCCATCAGGCCCATATGCCTTGTTAGTACTGAGGCCAGTGATGGCAGAAAATACATCAACTGAAGAAATTTTAATGTCAGCCATGAGGAAGTCAGAGGGGGGAAGTGATGAAGGAACAGCACCGGAATCGTCTAAGGTGGAATTGGAGGAGAAAGTCTGTGCGAAGCGGTCTGCTTTATCAGTAGAAGAAATAGCTACAGAACCATCAGAGTAGAAAAGAGGAGGGAAGGATGATGAGGTAAAGTTGTTAGAAAGATTTTTGGCAAGGTGCCAGAAGGAGCAGGAAGAATTCGAGTTGGAGAGTTGAAAGCATTTAGTATGGATGAAATTATTTTTAGTAGAGCGAAGAACAGACTTAGCACGATTCCGGGCAGAAACGTAAAGATGATGTGATTCAGGGGTGGGTTGGCTCCGGTACCTTTTGTAGGCCTTCTCCTTGTTGCGGACAGCATTAGAACAAGCGTGATTAAACCAAGGCTTTCTTGCGTTAGTCAAAGGATATGAGAATGGAATGTATGCTTCCATGCCCGAGAGAATAACCTCCGTAATGCGCAAGGCACACTCAGATGGCTCCCGGCCATGGAAGCAATAATCATTCAAGGGAAAATCAAAGAAGTACTGCCTGAGGGCCTCCCAGTCTGCAGCTCCAAAATGCCACAAACGACGTTTCCCTTTAGACTTGAACTGATGAGAGAGGTTAAATATCCGGGTGTAGTGATAAAAAAGGAAGCTTGACTTGTAAAAAAGGTGAAAAAGAAACTGACACAGGGAAGGAAAGTGACTGGGGCTGTGACACTGATAAGAAACAGAGGTCTAAGTGTGGCATTCTAGGAGGGGCTTGGATGAAGGAGTTTTAGTGCCTGCTCTTACATACGTGTGTGAGACTATGGTGTGACATGAAAATGAAAAGTCAAGAGTAAGAGGAGTGGAATGGGACTATTGAGGAATGTGAAGTGGAGAGAGAGAGAGAGAGAGAGAGAGAGAGAGAGAGAGAGAGAGAGAGAGAGAGAGAGAGAGAGAGAGAGAGGATAAGTCAAGGAATAATGTGATTCATGCAAGGTGCAAAAAGTAAGGAAGTGGAATAGAAGACAATGTGTTTAGATGGTATAGTCGACAATGTGTTTAGATGGTATAGTCATGCGGAGAGAATAGGTGTGATATGAGTGGTGGAAGGGGTATATCTGAGAGAGCTGGAAGGTCGAAGGAGGTGTGGTAGGCCAAGAAGAAGGTGGATAGATATGGATGTGAAGCTACGTGTGAAATAAGTTTTGGTTTATCAGGCTGAGCCTGGATTCTGGGAACTTAAATGTTGAGTGAATGGGAGTGTGCCCACTCAGTTGGGCAAACTTTAGTATCTCATTCTATCATGCTCTCTGGACCCAATCTCACCCCACCTTAGGATGGGAAGGGACGTTTGTAAAATGACATTGTTGATAATAATGATGAATTATTACACGTTTCACTGTACAGTATATCTCATAAAGATTTTACTCTAGTGATCAGTCACTTTTTTTGAGTCTCATCTGTAACTTATCACACTGCCAAGCTGGGATACGTAGAACATATTTATTGTATTAAATAGCTTTGGATCTGGAGTGACTCAATAAATTGAAGGCAAGGTTTGTAGTATCCTAATATATTTTTTTCCAGGCTTATATATACTTTTTTTTTTTGGGGGGGGGGAGAAGGAGGAGAGACGATAAGATAACCTTTTTTCGGTTATCGGTTATTATTCCCAGCATGTTTTTATTGCTGTTATATTGTTATGGCCTTAACTTCATCGGAAATGTAAACCCAGGCTTAATTTATCCTTCTCCTGCAATCTACCATCCTCTTTTGGGGAATAGGGAAGTAGTTGAAGGATGTCTGAATAGCCAGTCACTTTGGCCACCTGGTTAAATCGGTGCCACCACATGAGGGCGTTCCTCTCCAGGCCCATCTCCAGCAACTAGGGTGGGTAGCTGAAAGGTGAAATACACATGACGTGTGAGTGGATAAAACTTCATGTATTTATTGTTGGTCCATAGTCAGAGGGGTAGTGGACTATGATTCTTTCTGTGAAGCGCATGTGGAGTTAGTGGAGAGACAGAGAGATAAATGAAGAAGTGAAGGAGCGATCTAGTGTTGTAGTGGTTATATTGGAAGGTACTGGAAGTACTCTGAGATGGTTTTGTCATGTGGAGGGAATGGGGAAGGAGGGACTAACTAAGAAAGTGTATATGAGTGAGATGGCTGGGGAAGGGGGAAGTATGGGATGGAGGGATGGGGTGGAGAGGTATACGAGAGAGAGGGGTGTGAGTTGGAGAGAGGGCAGCCTCATGGCGGAGGAGAGGTTAAATGGAGGTAATTCGCCTGTGGGCATCTCATACAGAATTAAGACACCTGGACATGAGGCAGTATTGAAGGACCAAGTGTTATGAACACACACACATACACACACACACACACACACACACACACACACACACACACACACACACACACACACACACACACACACACACACACATGAAACTTTATAGAAATAAAAACCACTTTATCCCAGATTTTTGTCCTTTTGTGTCTTGTTTCACGTACCTCACTGAGAAAATTAGAAAGTAGTGTGGATCTGCATGCTTTTTACAACACTTCTTCGTGACTAGCATCATATCCTATAGTTCATCTATTGCTACAACTCGGCTTCCAGTATGGAGGGATGGCAATTTTCGGCCAAGTTAGCGTAAAAAGGGTGAATAACTTGTGAACATGTGCAGATAAGTGATTCAAAAAAGGGATTGTTTAGTTTTGGAGATGCACATAACACTGATGTTGGTTGGGGCAGTTAGTAGTTACCACACCAGGCTCATCTGAACGTAAACCCAGTGGACTGCAGGCTGAAGTTGCCCTCTTGCCCTCTTCCTGTAGTCTACCATCCTCCTTTTCGGGGACAGGGAGGGAGCTGAAGAACTTTTGCATAACTGGGTAGTTCCACCACCCAATTACATTGGTGGCCATCACGTGAAGGTGCCCCTGTCCAGCACCACAAAGATGCTGAAACAGCCGTGAGCGACGTATTAAAAAGAATTATTCTTGAATAATTATAATCAGCCCTGGGGAGAGCTATGGTAGTGAAGGGGTTAATGATGGCTAAACCTAACATATCCATTTCGAAAAGTCTCTTCAGAACAAAACAGTTTGGTCTGAAGATAGGATAAATAAAATTAGAAATACATCGAATTTAAAAACGGGTATACTCTGTTCACGTAAACTGGGCGTAAAAAACTGCCCTCTCATATTAAATTTCGACCCTCAGTCCTCCCACCAGGTTTGGTTAAAATCGGATAAAATTTCTCTCTTTGTGACCATAGCCTGCCCTGCGCACTTTAAATAGCTGTAAAATTGCCGTCTCTCCATCCTGAATAAGTAAGAGTAAGAAGAGATTATGTAACACTAAAGTATGGTACAAGCCAAGAAACAGTGCTATGAGTAGTATGCAGGATCGTAGTATTGTCTTATTCCGCCAGTGTGCTATGGCAACTTAAACTGCAGAAGGACAAAAGTCACCACCAAGTTAAAGTGAGCGAACTATAGATATTAACACCACAGTATGATACTAGTAACGAAGAAGTGCGGTGGTAAGGATGGCGAGTGGTACCTCTGTCTTCTTCTGCCACGGACCTACATGAAATAGCCTGCATTCGAAAATCTGGGCCAGGTTAAGGTGAACGTACTGTACCAACGAACGATTTAGCCCCTTGAATCCGATGAGTTATTAATTATATATTCTTGCTACCTATAGACGATTTTATTCAGCTGGTTAGATAGGGTATAGCTCTTAATAACCTCCTTCACTGCATAATGTCTCCCCTAAACTGAAAATAATCGTCTGAAGATTAATAAAAAAAAACTCATCATATTCAAAGGGTGAGCACATTAAGTTTGGACTCATTCTCTGAGGGTATATTCTGACGCCAATTAATTTTTGTTTTTGTGTTTGTTTCTATAGTCTTTATGTTCTCCTGATGATGCAGGTGACGTTCCTTTTCCCTTCACTCACATCACCTCAAGATCACACCACACCTTCCTACCACAGTCTTCCACACCACACCACGCTACATTGAACACCTCTAGATCACACCATAATACCTCGTCTGACTACCACTACACTACACCACACCACTTCACACTGCCATCACACCACGACACCACACCACAGGATCAAAGACCACTGGCTCATACCATGATACCTACCATATCACACCACACCACACCACACCTCCAGATCACACAGTAATACCTCATCTTACTGCCACACTCTTTCACACCTACACCACACAACACCACACTACACTACCCCACAAGATACACCACGCTAAACTACACTACACCACACTACACTACAATACACCTCCATGTCACACCATAATACCTCATTACCTACCGCAAAAAAGAACCTAAAGAGACCTCTCTCTCTCTCTCTCTCTCTCTCTCTCGCTAAACGTAAACTCACAACCACAACAACATGAACATCAAAATCCCTCTTCACAAAGTCATCAAGCAATTAACGAAGTCGACAGCTCATGAAGACCCACGAACGAGCATAGAGGCAGAAGACATTGATATCGCGCATTCGGGGTACAAATTGCCCTCCATTGCCCGCTAAATACCGCCAATTTATTTCGTTCTGCGCGCGATCTGGGTCAATTTGTTCCATTTATCAAGAGCGGCGGCGAGGAGGAAAACAGTTTGCTTCACTAAACTGGAAAAGGATGTGCCTGTGGTTTTGTTGTCTGTGGGTGAGGCGAGGGTGGAGAACAGATCGGAGGGGAAGTGGTATCAAAGGTAGGGGAAGGGGAAGGGGAGAGAGGGGAGGGGAAGGAGAAGGGGAAAGGGAAAAGGGAGGGGAGGGGAAGAGGAAAGGAAGGGAAGGGGACGGGGATGGTAGAAGGGGGAAGGGAAAAGCAAATGGGATAGGGAAGAAAAGGGGAGGGTGAGAGAATGTTGTGGAAGGGGAAGGGGATGGGGATGGTGGAAGGGGGAGGGGAAAAGAAGGGGATAGAGAAGGAAAGGGGAAGGCAAGAGAATGTTGAGGAAGAGGACAGAGCCTAGGGGAAAGTGGGAATGTGAGGGGAATGCAAGAGGAAAGGGAGAGATGAAGTGGTATTAAGAGGAAGAGGAAGGAGAGAGCGAGAGAATGTAGAAGGAATGGGCATATAACGTAGAAGGAGGGAATGTAGGAGAATGGGAGGGAATGTAGAAGAAGGGAGGGAATGTAAAAGGGAGAGAATGTAGGGAAGGGGAAGGAATGTAGAGGAAGAGTAGGGAATACAGAGGAAAGTAGAGAGGAAATTGAAAAAGCCAAATGAGAGAGAGGGAAGAATGACAGATAAGGAAAGGGAGGAGGACAGTGGAGAAAAGGTGTATGGCAGGAGGAACGGAGGCAAAGAAGAGAGGGAATGAAACGTGAATAAAAAGAAGAGTTTACCACTTTAGCCCGAGGACTTTATTCATATTTTTATCACTCTTATTTTTTTATTCAGTTTGGGAAAAATACTTGGAACTGGCGAAATAGCGTGTTTTACTGTATTATTATTATTATTATTATTATTATTATTATTATTATCATTATTATTTTAACACAAGATTATTTTAGTCAGCTCTGGAGTCTTATTTAGAACCTGGGGATAGATATATTTTTCTTTAATCCCTTCAGTATGAGAGATCTTTCCTGAACTGAAAAGGGCGTATGGAGGCGACAAAAAACAAAAACAAAAAGCTATACATCTTGTGCCTGAAAGGGTCAACACTACACCGCTCGCTGGCTCAGTGGTAACGTTCTCGCTCGCCATCTGGTGGAAGTGAGTTCGCTCCTCGCCCAGGTTGCGAAAAGTTTCACTGACGAAGAGGGTGGTTACTGTCCCCCTTGAACAAGGGGACGGGTGTGTGCGTGTGTGAAGGTCACAGCCTTGCCCTTAGATCGGACTATATGAGCTCTCAACTCCCTTCCGGGAGGGTAAAAGCTGACGATCACGACCATCAAGCGATCCTGACCGACCCGGTGAATAATTACCAATCCCTTTTAATCCCTTCAATCCCATGACACACTTTACGTTTTATTCTTTATATTTTAAGACCATTTTATCCAACTTAAGAGAAAGAGATCCTGTAGGGAAGAAAGTTTGAGAAAATTCTGTCCATCCCCTCCAGTTTGATACATCTTTTTGAACAATAAAGTATGAGGTCTGACAGAATTAAACAAAAATTTTGTCTCGGGCTGAAAGGGTGAGGAGAGGATGAAAACATAGACATACTTCTATTTCTATATCATTCAAATCCATGTGAATTTAACACCGTTCTCAGATAGCTATCTACCTACCTATCTATCTATCCATCTATCTATCTATCGACCTCTATCTCTATCTCTATCTATCTATCTGTTTATTTATCTGTCTATCTGTATGTCTTTCTTTTTACCTATATATCTATCAGTCTATATCTCAATCTATCGATCTGTATATCTATCATCCCTATTTCTATACATATCCCTATCTATCTATATCTCTGTCTCTATCTATATCTATCTATCTATCTATCTATATCTATCTATCTATCTATCTATCTGTCTATCTATCTTACTGTCTGTCTGTCTATATAGTGAGGGTGATATCCTGCAGATCATCAAAAACTAATTAACGGGGAGGACTCTCAGAGTGGTACTTTCTGATCAGATTTCACAACAATTACCCAATCACTGCATCTGCACCAGGGGATTGGTGTTTGGACTAATTCTTCAACAATATTTTCATCGCTGACCTGCTTCAACAACACCCGGCATTGCCAGCGTATGCTGACGACTTGACACTCACCATCTAATACAGTCGAAATGACTCAGTGACGCAATGACTGGCATATCAAGAATATCTCGGAAACTACAAAAATACAAGGAACCAACTGGCACGTGAACATTGCTCTTGACAAGACAAGACAATGATAATCACCCATTACCCCTTTGCTGCAGATGCCATAAGAGACAGGATAGAAATTAATGGTGAGGTTATTCCTTCTCAGGACTGTATATCAGCCCTGGGTGCTGACATCGATAAAACGTTGCATGTGACAAGCATGTCAACAAGATCCGTCGAACAGCCTTTCATGGAGTGTCAGTTCTTTGCAGCCTGGCTAAATACCTCGACCAGCAGGGAGACCTTATTCGTGACCTTGTACAAGGTACAATACAAGTTTGTCCTCACCCTGAGCACGCAGAGGTTGTGTGGATGGATAAAATTGAGAGAAATTCCTTTTGCCTGAGTCAGATCTTTCCCCTGTACTGTTTCCACAACTTGGCTCATTAGAGCACTGTCGTGATGATGGAGCCATGACAGTCCTTCACAAGACACACGTTCATCAAGTACTAAATCTGGCCAGCATTCGTCTTCCAGCTCATGCTGCACAAAGGAGCATGAGAACGGGACTTTCCATCCAGCTGCTGGTGTACTGTAGATACGAGATCGAGGTCAAGTCAGCATCTCTGGACCGCCACAGCCTGTTCACAGCAATAGCAGATGTGTCCCAGATGACCAGGTGGCTGTATACCAATGGAGAGCGACGCAAAACACTCCCTTCCCTCATTCATAATTATGTAGAGCAGATATGGGACAGATATTAGAACAAGTGACTTCCAATTAAATGTCTTTTAATCTACAGTGCAGCTGATTGTATAATAACCTACTTCCTCAGCTATGCCCATGCTAAATATGTACATAAAGTTTAAAGTTTAGATGAGATATAGATAGAATGATCGATCGATATATCTATCTATCTATCTATCTATATATATGTACATATCTATCTATCTATATACCTAGGCTGCTTCCCCCAAGGCAAGGGAGGTAGCCGAGACAGAACGACACACTCCCCATTTACCCATCCATTCAAACATATTCATTCGCATCTTAGCCCCAAAGGGGAGAATGGACAGATCCTCACCGCACCACACCGCACAAGGGTCAACTGCGCAAATGCAATCAGTGACATCCGCAGCAGGGCCCGACAGCAGAACTGGTTTACCCCTGCCACATCATAACAGACCCATCCCCTTACCCGCACCTGACCTGACTAGCTGATCAGACCAAATGCGGGAGAATATCCCCTCAGGGCTGCGTCATCACTTATTCATTCACAATTTCTCTACATTTATTTCTGTCATGCACAGCCACTCTTCCTTGCTCAAAAGACATCCCTCTCGCATCCAGCGCTCTCTTCACACTGTCCATCCATCCTATTCGTGGTCTTCCTCTCAGCCTTACACCTCTCACATCAGATCTAGTTATCTTTTTCACCAATCACTCATTATCCATTCTCTCCATATGCCCAAACCATCGCAACACCCTCTGCTCAACTCTACCATCCATCTCCCGAACAACTCCAGTTCTCCTTCGCACTTCATCATTTCGCACTCGATCCATACGCGTCACTCCACACATACTCCTCAGACACCTCATCTCCATTACATTCAAACTTTTCCTCTCTGCTACACCCATATTCCATGTTTCAACCCCATATAACGCAGTCGGTACGTACCACAACACCCTCATACAGCCTTCTCTTTACATCCATTCTAAGAGAACGACATCTAAACACTTTTTTCATTCCTCCCAGCACCTTTCCTACTTCATTTATTCTAAACTTCACTTCTGCATCTATTCTTCCATCCACAGCAACATGTGACCCTAGATATTTAAAACACTACCTCCTCAAGCAACTCGCCATTCAAAACTATATCTATCCCCCTACCGTCTACCAACCTCGTACACTTCATCACTTTACTCTTATTCTCATTTACTTTCAATTTCCTCCTTTCACACACCCTTCCAAACTCCTCTACCAACTGTCTCAATCTCTCCTCTGAATCAGCCACCAGTGCAGTATCATCTGCAAACAGCAGCTGCTTCAAATTCCACTTATTCACCAGACTTAGACCTCCACCTAAAACTCTTGCATTCACCTCCCTTACAACACCATCCATGTAAATATTAAATAACCAAGGCGACATCACACATCCCTGTCACAGCCCCACTCTCACAGGAAACCAATCACTCACAGCATTTCCCACTCTTACACATGCTCTACTATTTACATAAAAACTTTTCACCCCTTTTAGTAACCTACCATCAAGTCCATACAATCTTAAAACAGTCCATAAAGCCTCCCTATCAATTCTATCATACGCTTTATCTAAATCCATAAATGTCCAAAACACATCCTTGCCTTTCGCTAAATACTTTTCACACACTTGTCTCCCAGCAAACACCTGATCCACGCATCCCCTCCCTCTCCTAAAGCCACACTGCTCCTCACCAATCACTCCCTCTGAACCCTCTTTAACTCTCTTAATTAACACTCTACCATACACCTTACCTACAACACTCAACAGACTTATACCCCTAAAGCTAGTACATTCATACTTATCACCCTTGCCTTTATACAACGGGACCACACAAGCACTTGCCCAGTCAATTGGCACCATACCTTTCACAAAGCACACATTCAACAATCTTACTAACCAGTCAACAAGAGTCACTCCACCACCCTTCAGGCATTCCACAGCACACCCATCCATACCTGCAGCTTTCCCTGTTTTCATCTCCTTTACTGCCTTCTCCACTTCCTCCTTCGTGATCAAAGAATCATTCAACTCTCCCAACACATTTATTCCTTGCACCCTTCCATCCGCCACAATCTCAGCCACCCTTTCCTCCTCTACATTTTACAATCTTTCAAAATACTCTGCCCATCTCATCCTTACTGCATCCATCTCAATTAACATCCTTCCATCCTCTGCTTTTACTCGTTCTTCCTTCCCAGACTCTCCCTTTCGCACCCTTTTCACCTCCTTCCAAAACATTTTCTTATTCTGTTGAAAATTCTCTGTCAGCCGCCTACCCCACCTCTCATCTGCTGCCACTTTAGCATCACGCACAGCCCTTCTCGCCCTATTCCTCTTTTCCTTATACCTTTCATATGACATCTCATCCTTCCTCTGCAGCCACACTTCATATGCACGTCTCTTCTCAGCCACAGCCATACTTACTTCCTCGCACCACCATTCACTTCCTTTTCTTACACCACCACCCACACGTCTCACACCACACACCTCTTCTGCATGCCCCACCACAGCACTCTTAAACAACTGCCATTCCTCCTCCACACTGCCATTTTCCTGATCTTTCACTGCGTTCCACTCATCTTTCAATTTCTCCTGATACTCTATCTTTTTCTCTCTTTTATCCAGCTCACTCACTTTCAAAACCTCCCTGCCACACCTAACCCTCCTAGCTCTCACCCATCTCTTACCTACTCTTAACTTTCCCTCCACCAGGTAGTGGTCAGACATACCTCCACCCTCCGCTCTCAGAACTCTCACATCCAACAATCTTCCTATTACATTCCTAGACACAACCACATAGTCCATCAAAGCTCTATCAACAACCCTTCCAACCTCCTGTCGCACCCATGTATTCTTATAAATATCTTTCTTCTCAAACAGCGTATTTCCAATCACCATCTCTCGCTCAACACACATCGTTATCATTCGTTCCTCATTTTCATTTCTTCCAGGCACACCATGCATACCAGCTACACCTTCAACTGCTACATTTCCCACTCTAGCATTCAGATCTCCCATCATTACCACATTCACATTCGCTCCAAAACTCTGTAGACACTCATCAATATCATTCCGGAAAGACTCCCTCTCTTCTTCATCCCTTTCACTACCAGGCCCATATGCACTCACAAACATCCACAACTCACGTTCAAATTTCGCTTTCACCCACATCAGTCTCGATGACACCTCCTTCCATTCAATCACACACTGCTGTACTTCCGGACTCACTAACAAGGCCACACCTTCTCTTGCCCTTCCTCTATCAACACCTGACAATCTTCCATTCACACTTCCAAACATAGACTCACCCTTCCCTTTCATCTTCGTTTCACTCAAAGCTAACACATCCAACTTTCTTCTCACAAACATTCTCCCAATCTCCTTCCTTTTAGCCTCAATCGTACTACATCCACGCACATTCATAGACCCAATCTTCAGGGTACGGGGATAACTCCATCCCCCATCCCTTTCTCTGGCCTGTCTCTTTTTAGGAACTAAAAAAACAGAGGAGGGGGTCCCCAGTCCCCTCACCCCGCCCCTTTTAGTCGCCTTTTACGACACGCAGGGAATACGGTGGCAGTATTCTTCCTAACACAACCTGGCCGCAGAGTAGTAGTACCACCCCATAGTGCGGCCAGATTGTGTCCCCCCGCCACAGGGGGAATATATATATATATATATATATATATATATATATATATATATATATATATATATACAGAGAGAGAGAGAGAGAGAGAGAGAGAGAGAGAGAGAGAGAGAGAGAGAGAGAGAGAGAGAGAGAAGGGGGGAGATGCAGAGGGCAGAAAATTATTAACTGAGAAGGAATGGTAGTCGAACAGAAAGAGACCTGAAGAGTGACGGAGGAAAAGGAGAGAAAACTGTGAAAGCAAATGAATCTTGGAGAAGGAGAGAGAAAGGGGAAAGGGAGAAGATGCAGTAGTAAACTGGCAGAGAAAGGGGGATAGAAAGTAGAAAGTAGCTAAAAGGAAACGGAGAAAGGCTAAAAGAGTAGGAAGGAAAAGAGGGGAAAAGTGTAGTGTGAAGGAGATAGAATGAAGTAGAAAGGAGAAAGCAGGAAAAAAAAAAAAAGAGAGAGAGAGAGAAAATGGGGAGCGAAATGAAAACGAAGAGTGAGAAAAAGGATGGAGGGGGAGAGAGGACTAAGGCATTATTTTAGACGGCATAAGGGGCTTCGTATCACTTCTTCCCTAGCGATTTAGTTTGCAGAATATACTTTAGCATTATCCTGTATGCTGCTTGTAAGGATATGGTTTGCATATCCTTACAAGCAGCATTATCTTCCCTAGCGATTTAGTTTGCAGAATATACTTTAGCATTATCCTGTATGCTGCTTGTAAGGATATTTTCTGCCATCACAAGGCATATGGGCCTGATGGGGTCCCTCCTGTTGTTCTCAAGAACTGTGCTTCTGTGCTTACACCCTGCCTAGGCAAACTCTTTCGCCTTTGTCTGTCAACTTGTACCTTTCCTTCTTGCTGGAAGTTTGCTCTCATTCAGCCAGTCCCAAAGAAGGGTGACCACTCCCAACCCTCCAACTATCGTCCAATTGCTTTAACGTCCTGTATTTCAAAAGTTTTCGAGTCAATTCTTAATAGAAAAATTTTAAGGCATCTTTCCTATCACAACCTTTTTTCCGATCGTCAGTATGGGTTCCGTCAGGGACGCTCCACTGGCGATCTTCTCACCTACCTTTCAGACTTCTGGTCATCCTCCTTTCGGGACTTTGGCGAAAGCTTTGCCATTGCACTTGACATCTCAAAGGCTTTCGATGGAGTCTGGCATAAGTCTTTAATTTCCAAACTGCCCTCCTACGGTTTCTATCCTTCTATCTGTGCCTTCATCGCTAGCTTCCTTTCTGGTCGTTCTATAGCCACTGTTGTAGACGGCCATCGTTCTTCTCCTAGATCTATCAACAGTGGTGTTCCTCAGGGCTCTGTCCTATCACCAACTCTCTTCCTTTTATTCATCAATGATCTTCTAAACTGTACATCTAACCCTATCCACTCATACGCTGATGACTCCACCCTTCACCTTTCCATTCGGTTCCCGCAACGCCCATCTCAACAGTTACTTCAACAAACAAGGGATGAGGCTATGGCACACCTAATGTGTGACTTGGCTCGTATCTCTGACTGGGGTAAAAATAATATGGTTGTCTTTAATGCATCTAAGACTCAGTTCTTACACCTATCAACCCGACAAAATCTTCCACAGGTATACCCACTAATGTTTAATAATATTCAGCTTAATCCTGCATCATCCTTGAACATGCTTGGGGTTTCATTTACTCGGGACTTATCTTGGAAAGATCATATTACATCTCTTGTAAAATCTGCTTCCAAGAGATTGGGTGTGCTAAGCCGACTCCGCTCTTTCTTTACCCCTGCACAATTGTTGACTCTATACAGGGGTTTTATCCGCCCCTGTGTGGAGTACAACTCTCATGTGTGAGGAGGCTCCCCACATACAGCTCTTCTCAATAGGGTGGAGTCAAAGGCTTTTCGTCTCATTAACTCCCCTCCTCTTACTGACTCCCTTCAACCTCTGTCTCTTCGCCGCACTGTTGCATCTTTATCTCTTTTCTATCGCTACTTTAATGGTCACTGCTCCTCTGAACTGTCTGCTTGCATTCCTCCACCTCTACGACGGACGCGTAGCACCCGTCTGGCAGCAAACTCTCATCCCTTTTCTGTCCAACTCTCTAATGCAAGAGTTAACCGTTACTCTCAGTCTTTCATTTATGCAACAGGTCAGCTCTGGAACTGTCTCCCTCTGTCTGTATTTCCTGCTGCCTATGATCTCCAGTCTTTCAAACGCAGTGTGTCCAGGCATCTCAAAATGATCGGATCTTGAATTTGGCTCTCTCTTGTATTTTGTTTTTCTCTTGGAGGGAACTGTTACTGCGGGCTCATGGCCTTTGGTTCCTTCTTCCTCGCATTAAAAAAAAAAAAAAAAAAAATCAGCAGCGAACAAAAGGATACTGCAGTGTAAGGTTTCGGATAAATCGCTGAGAAATAGGTATTGCAACATCTCTCTTACCACGTCTAGTAAAGGAAGACTGAGAGAGGAGCAGAAAGGAGGAGGTAGTGTACAGGGGATATACTGAAAGTAAAGAGGGAAATGGAGAAGCGAAGTGAAATGAGTGAAGGAAATGGTGATAATGTGAAGGGAGGGAAGAAAGACACGAGGAGGGAGAGAAATGATGAAGGGGAAAGGTAGTGTGAAGGAATGAGGTGTAAGGTAAACGTGGAATAAGAGATGAAAAGAGGAAAAATAACGAGGGAGAGAGTGAGAACAGTTATTGAAGTGGAGGATGGGGAGAAGAGCAGAAAGTATGAGAGAGTTAAAGTGAGATAGAAGTGGAAAGGAGAGGGAAATGGAATGATGAAGGGAAAAAAGAAAGGGAATTGAAAGAATAAAAGTGAAAATATATAGGAAGAGAGGCAGGAATAGGAAGAGAGAGCGGACAGAATAACAGAGGAGAAAAGGTAGTGTGTAGGAGATAAAATGAACGTAGAAAGGGAAGAGAACTAGGGGAACGACGCGAAAAGAAAAAAACTGGGGAATGGGAGGAAGGAAGCATGAAGGTCAGGGGTAGGAAAGCTAGCAGGGAGAGGAAAAAGTATAGGAGAGAACAACATACAAACTAATATATATATATTTTTTTTTATGTGTCCGACTCTGGGCATAGGCTTCACAGCCTGCTATCAAGACCCAGCAGTCCTCCTACATACCATACACCTCTACATGTCACCACTTCGGCGCTAACACCCACCGTCCATATTGAATACATGCTAGGGCTGTCTCATACAGGACTGGTGTATTGGTATTAGCGGGGGTATTTTTACGACATGTCGGCGGGTCTTCTGGTAGATCAGTAAAGCCTGATTTAATGAAATTCAAATCCTTAAACTGTTCCCTGCCACAGCCGGGATTCGAACCTGGGTCCTATATATATATATATATATATATATATGTGTGTGTGTGTGTGTGTGTGTGTGTGTGTGTAACTGCCTAATGCAGCTCATGATGTTCCAGGCTTAATTCATTGCCAGCTCAATGTGCAAATGATAACTCTGACTATAGTGCGCTTCCAATAAAGATCCCTAACCCCTTTCACCTCCATTGATGGCCAGGTGTTGTTAGAGTGGGGGATAAATCCAACTTGTAACCATGGAGATTCATTCCTACCCCGTAACTGAAGCTCGTGGAATTTGACGCAGCCACGCATTGATACTTGTGAGAGCGAGCCAGTTCTGTCAGACAAAAATAGAAAAAAGAAATCCATGGAAAACTGTACAAACCAGCGATATACGACCCCTTCATGGAAGCATATGTATCAGCTCTGAGCAGAAACATCGGGCAGTTTGCAACTGTCATCGTCTGTAGTGTCACATTGTTTCATGTGAAGTGTGCATCTATATTTTTTTATGTTTGAACACACACACACACACACACACACACACACACACACACACACACACACACACACACACTACAACAAGGGAAGGAACATGTTTACCCGATCAACAACATGACATGACGGTAGCGGGGATGTCAAAATGTCCAGTGCTATATTAGTTTGCTCTCTCTCTCTCTCTCTCTCTCTCTCTCTCTCTCTCTCTCTCTCTCTCTCTCTCTCTCTCTCTCTCTCTCTCTCACTTGGCCACTAACGATCGTATAATTAGAGAGATATAAAACAAAAGAGCCCATAAGGATCAGATCATAGCCACTGATATTACCAGTTTAAGCTTAATGGATTTCAATTTATCTGTAAATAACACCACTTCATTTAATTCCTCTACGATCTAAACAAATTTATTTCATTTATTAATATTCGACAGAGTAAGAAATGGCTCGGGATGATGGCATTTCAGTGATCCTCGTCTGATTTCGTGTCCACAATTTTAATCCGTTTTTAAAGATGGTATTATTTATCTTTGCAAAAATGAATTAAATATATGTTAATTTGTTTTACCTGTACTAGAAATATGCATGTTTAACAGCGTCATCCCTAGCGGGTTACTAATTTCTACCATTCCTATAAAACTGGCATAAGGTGTTTTAGTCATGTAGTGTTCCTCGTCTCTGTATAATTGTATGTGGCTTGCTGGAACGGTCGGGAGGGTGCTGGAGTCTATTTTTGTTTAGATGTTACTTATTTTATCAGGAAATACCTCTATCTATTAGCTCTGTGATGAAGAAATAACCCCATCTATTAATAACATGGCCAGACTTTCTCGCCACACCCTGAGGTCTGTGTTGTCTGTGTAACTGTGTATCTCTGTGTAGCTTGACTGTAAAAAAATATAGCCTTGGTGTTACCTTCTGCCGAGGGAAGGATATAAATGGATCAGAGGGAGAGGGAGTTGAGGGGAAGAGGTGAGGGATTGGAGAGGGCAAAGAGAAAAAGATGAAGGGGAGGAAGAGAGGGGCTGGGGAGAACGGGGGAAGGGACTGGAGAGGAAGGGGAGAGGAACGGAGATTAGGGGGAAGATAAGAGGGACTAGAGAGGAAGGGAAGAGGTTAGGAGGATAAGTGGAGGGGGAATTAAGGTGAGAGGCGAGAGGGAATGGAGAGGGAGAGAAGAGAATAACCGAGAGAAAGAAGAGAATAACCGAGAGAAAGAAGAGGAAAAGTAGAAAGAAGAGGGAAAGATGAAAGGAAGGGGAAAATAGAATTGAGAAAGGAAAGAGCGTGTGAATGAAAGATGAAGTATAGATAAGGGTGAGGGAAAGAACGCAGGAGGGAGGAGGAAATGATGGTGAAGGATATATAGAAGGTGGAAATGAAGACGAGGCAGAGGGAGAAATAACAGAAAGGAGATTATGATGGTGAAGGAGAGACAGAAAAAGGGAATGGAAATGAGGGTGAGGGAGAGATGAAATGGAGAAGAGATGGTGGTAAAGGAGAGCTAGAACGAGGGAATGAAGATGCTGGTAAAGGAGAAAGGGACGGATGGAGCAGGGAAAGAAAATACAGCAAACACAAATAACGCTTAACCCTCGCATGGTCAAAATAACTAGAGTATCCTGTTGCATGCAACGCCAGACGATACCATTCTGCTGAGAGTGGGTGTAGGAGACTGACAGGAGTTAATAGCAGTACCGGCAACCCTCTCAGGTGGGTGTAGGAGACTGAAAGGTGTTAATAACGGTACCGGTAACCCTCTCATGGTTAGGACAACTCTAGTATTCTATGGCATATGACCGTAGACGATTTTAATAAAACGAAAGTGAACATAGTGAACTTGAAAAAGCTAAGATTGATACTACAGTACAATCCTTTTTCCTTAACCTGTTTCAGATTTTCGTCTTTTTTGCAACTTTTTAAAAGTTACTCAGTGGCAAAACAAAGACAATACTACGGCTCAACATCCTTACCACAGCACCTCTTCGTGAACAGCATCATATTCTAGCGTTAATCTATTGCTACAACTCATCATTCAAGGCGAAGAGATAGTAATTTCAGGTCAAGTTAGAGTGAAAAGGATATAGTAACGTTCATGTGGTTACGACAAATCTAGTAATATATTTTAGCCAACGTCAAGCTATTTTTTTTTAGCTAGGAGTGAGTTATGGGACCTTTACTCTCTGATGACTTAGCTTTAATTTTATTCTGGCTAATATTCGACTAACATTACTATGGTTGGGGGAGAATTATTCAAACTATACCTCTTTTACCTTAACGTGGCCCAGATTTTTTTTCTTTTGCAGCTTATTTCACGTAGCTCATTGGCAGGAGAAGACAATACAGTAACTCTGCGTCCCTTTCTATAGCACTTCTTCGTGACTAGCATCGTATTTCCTTGTTACTCTCTTGTTACAACTCAATAATGAAGATGAGGATAGAGTAATTTTAAGCCAAGTCAGAGTAAAAACTGTACAGTGAAGTCAGTTAAAGCCTTCACATAAAGTACCATTTAGAGGAAAGTGTCTTTATTTTCTTGGAGGTAACGTTTTCATCACATCAGGCCTTCTTCAGACACTAGCCACCTTCGCCAGTACCCTGACCTTGTGTTCGGTACATTGAGGTTTGGTTACAGAGGGTGAGGGGAGGAGGGGAAAAGGGGGTGGGAGGCAAGAGATGTTAGGTTGTGGTGCTTGCCCTTGTGAGCAGATGACTGTGTGTGCATTTGGTGCGTGAGAACAATAATAATAATTATAATAATAATAATAATAATAATAATAAAAATAATAATAATAATAATAAAAATTATAATAGATAACAGTGATAATAATAATAATAATAATTATAATAATAATAATAATACTAATAATCATCATCATCATTATCCCCCTCCTCCTCATCATAACTATAATAATAATAATGATAATAATAATAATAATAATAATAATAATAATAATATAATCCTATTACCTACGTTCCAACTCATCCAACCATGCCATACTCTATCCTACATCATCTTTCACTTTCACCCTACAAGACCCCATCCATTCCCATCATATTTTTCCTCATTTGTCAAAATAACTCAACTCCACACCACCCGATCCGGTTATCTCAACCGTATCTCACCTGTCAGTTTTCCCCCGCTCATATCCAGATCACCACCACCATTCCTCTAATCTACCTTGCTCCACCACACCATACTCTGCCCTACCTCACATGTCAATTTTACCCCTTCCCACCCTAGCCAGACCTACCATTACCCCACTCCACTCCACACCATACAGCTGTACCATAATCTACCCTATCACAACAGTTTATTTTACCTAATACCACCCCAACCAACCCTACCTGTCAGATTTACCTCACTGTGACATACCCAACCTTGCCTTACTTTGCCCTACGTTACCTTATCACCTCTTAATTTTACCTCACTCCACCCCATCCAAACCATCAATTACCCTACTCAACCTCACCAACGCTACTATTACCCCAGTCCATACGAGTTTCCCGCTAATACCCTAATCCAACCCTCCCAAACCCACCATTTACCCTAAGCCACCCCAGTAAACCCCGCCATTACCCCATCCACCTCAACAGTCCCACCCATTACCCTTGCCCACCCCAATAAGGTCCTCCTTTATCCCAATCCCTCCTACCAAAATCCGCCATCATCTCACCTCCCGGAAATAAAAAAAATGCTCCGGTCCACCCTACCAAAACCCATCACTACTACGATCAACCCCAACAAACCTCACCATTTACCGAATCCACCCCAACAATGCCCTCCTTCTCCATAGTCCACCCCGAAAGCCCTGCCAGCACTCCACTCCGCCCCAACAAACCACACCTTTGCCTAGATTCACCCCACTAAGCCCCACACTTACCCCAGTCCATCCCATCAAACCCAGCAGTACCCCAAAATCCCCTCAATTAAACCCCGCCATTACCCCAGTCCACCCCGCTATTATCCCATTGCATTCAACCAGTCCCCGTCATTTCTTTAGTTAACCCCAGCAAAACCCCCCCTTACCTCAATCCACCCCAACAAACCCCATCATCATCCCAGTTCATCCCATTAGAGCCCACCTTTACCCCAGTTCACCTCTACAAACACCTACCCAACACCCACCAAACCCCTCCGTTTCTGCGGTCCACCCCACCAAACCCCCAATATTATCTTAATCTACCCCCAAAAAACCCACATTTATCCCAATCCACCCCACACAACCCCGCCATTAACTCAGTCCACCTCACCAGTCGCCTCCATTATCCTATTCCACCTCAATAAACACCGCTGTTACCTCCATCCACCCCAACAAATCTCTCCATTACTTCATTTCGCCTCACGTAACCTCTCCATTAGCACAGTCCACCTCACCAAACCTCATCAGTGCCCGAGTCCACACCAACATATAGCGTCATTACCCACTCCAGCCTAACAGTCCTCGCCATTACTTCACTACACTCCACGAAACCCAGCCATAGCTCTAATCCCCCCCAAAAAAAAAAAAAAAAAAAAAAAAAAATCACTCTAATCCACCCCCTCATATTCCGTCATTACCCCAATCTTTCCCACCATTCCTGCTTTTCTATCATTGTCCTTAACTAGTAGAATAGTTTTTTAGTTACAACCTTCCCTGTACCAAACAGCCACGAAAGGACAAACAGGTCTGTTGCTGTTTGCTTTCCTTTGTATTCCATTGCACATATGTCCCATCATTACCCCACTCAACCCCATCAGACTCTGGCTGTATTCCAATCCACCACACTAAGCCCCGCCATTATCCGTATCCACCTCGCCAGACCTCGTCATTATCCAGCCCACCCCATCAAACCCTGCCAGTACCACAATCCATCCCAACACACCCCGCCATTACTCTAATCTGTTCCAGTAAAGCCTTTCTTACCTCAGTCCACTCCACCAAACCCCGCTATTACTTCAACCCACCCAATCCAATCCCGTTATTACCCCAGTCCATCCCACTCATGCCGTCCATTTCCCCACTTCACCCACGACATCTCACGAAGCCTCACATGTTAGTTTTACCACACTCCAACTGAACCCCACCTTCACCCCACTCTACATAACCCAACCCCTCCATACTCTGCCCTAACTCATCTGCCAGTTTAATCCCACTCCACACTACCCAGTTCCACCATACTCTGTCCTACCGAACCTCTCAGGTTTGCTCTACTCCACCCCACCCAACTCCACCATAACACCACTCCATCAGTCCAGCCCCAACACACACTTCCCTGCCTTACTTCTCAGTTATAACCCACCCCATCCCACCCAAACCCACTATTACTCTATTCCATCACCCAACCCCTCCATCCTCTACCCTACCTCACCTGTCAGTTTTACCCAGTTCCACCTTGCCAATTTTGCCCCACTGCACTGCATCCAAACCCAACACTACCTGATTCTAACCTACCCAACCCCACCGTACTCTACCCTACCTCATACTCTACCCTACTTTCACCCCCCCAGAATTACCTCAAACATCTCACCCATCACTAAACTACCCTACCTCACCTCTCAGTTTTACTCCTCTCCATTACACCCAACCCCATAATTGACAGAATCCACCCCCCAGAACCCCGCCCTTACCCCACTCCCCCCAAATCACTCCGTTACCAAAATCCATCCCATCAAATTACGCCATTACCCCATTCTTTTCCAACAGATACCACCATCACTCCACTCAAACCCACAAAAACCCTTCAGTACCACAATCCTCCCCGCCTAAACCCTCCCTTGCATCATTTCATTCCATCACACTCCGTTTTCACAATCCATCCCACCAAACTCCGAAGCTTTCAGTATCAACCCCGTTATCACTCCAGTACACCGCAACAAACCCCGTCATTGCCCCAAAACTCCCCACCAAACCCCTCCATTACTCCACTCATCCCAACCAGACCTGATATACATCGCCTACCTCACCCGTCATCTTCATCCAGTTCCACCCAAGGCAACTGTGTCACACTTTATCCTATGCCTACTAACATTACCTCTATCCACCTCATCCATCTCCACCACCACCCCAGTGAACTCTACCCAGCCCACCGACCACACCGTCCTCTGTCCCACCTAGCCAGTTAATTATACCCACTGCACCCAACCAAGCCTACAATTAACCTACTTCACCGGCCCAGCTCCACCATTTTCGACGGTATATCACATGTGAATTTTCGTAACCCACCCCACCCAACACTACGAGTACCCCAGTCCACCCCACCCAACCCTACCATTATCTCCATTCCACCCCACCAAACCCACCATCACCCAAATCCACCCGATAAAAACTCTGCCAGTACTCCATTCCACACTACCGACACCCTGCCACTACCGAAATCACACCAACACATTCCCATTACCCCCAGTCCACCCAATAAACTACTTCATAATCAAATCCCACCCAACAAACCCGGAAATTACCCCAGTCCATCCCGCAAAAGCCCCGCCATTATCACAGGCCACATAACAATCACTACCATTATCCCAGTTCAGTCCAACAAACCCCGCCAGTCCACTCAGACCCCACTATTACCAAAATCAACTCCACCAGACCCCACTACTACACCAATCCACCTCAATAAACACCGTCAGTACTGCAATCCACAATTCCAGTCCCTGCCATTAGCTCAATCCACCTCACCAAAACCCGTCATTTTCCAAATCTGCCCAAATAAATGCCGCAGTTTCCTCATTCCACCACAACAGTGCCAGCCATTACCCTTCGTGACCTTTGCAAACTCAGCTATTACCCCAGTCCATTCCAAAATCCCAGCCCTTACCCAAACCAACCCACAATTCCTCTAATCCACCACACCAAGCCCGATCATTGCACCAGTCCACCAAAGCAAAGCCGGAAACACCCCAATCCTTCCCAACAGCCCCGCCATCACCCCAGTCGATCCCTAATTACCCCAGTCAACGCCACCAAACCCCGCCCTTTTCCCTATCCACCCCACCAGATATTGTCATTACTCCAGTCCACCGCTCCAAACCCCGCCATTATTCTTATCCACCCTCACCCCATTACCCCAAGCCAACCCACTAGACTCCTCAGTTACTCCAGTCATCCCCAATAAACCCCATCATTACCCAAACCCACCTTACCAATTCCCTCCATTACCCCAATCCACCCTATTAAACTCCTCCACTACCCTACTCCACACCAACGAAACCATCCTTTAAATCAGTGAACCTTAGTATTTTTCGCCATTAAACCAATCTGTCTCCCCCCAAACTCCGCTTTTTGACAATCCACAATTCCTGACATTACTCCAGTCTCCCCACCAATCCCCGCCATTACCACAGTTCACACCACCAAACCCCAACATTACCTTTATCCACACCAACAAATCCGTCTTTTTCTCAATTCACTTCACATATCACTGTCACTAGCTCAATCCACATCACCATTGGCCACCATTACTCCAATCCACCCAGCCAAACCCGGCCATTACTTCAATCCACCCCACCATATTCCATCATTACCATAATCCACCTCACTAAACCCCTCCATTACCCCAGTCCACCTCACAAACCCTGCCATTACCCCAAACCACCTCACTAAACCCCACCATTAACCCAGTCCACCCCACAAAACCCCGTCATTATCCTAATCCACCACACCAAACCCCGCCATTATCCCAAGTCCACCCCATCGTAGACCCAATCCACACCACCGAACCCCGGCATTACCCCAAACCACCCCACCAAATTCCCCATTACTCCAATCCTCCACATCAAACCCCACCATTACCCCAATCCACCCCAACAAACCCTGCCATTACCCTAATCCACCCCACCAAACCCCGCCATTACCCCAGTCCACCCCACCAAACCTCACCATCAACCCAGTCCACCGCACCATATTCCGCCATTACTCAAGTCCACCCCACCACTGGCCCAGTCCACCCCACCCAACCCCGCCATTACTCCAATCCACCCCACCAAATCCTGCCATTACCCCAGTCTGCCCCACCAAACCCCATTATTAACCCAATCCACCCCACCAAACCCCACCATTACCCCAATCCACCCCACAACACCCCCCCATTACCCCAATCAACCCCACCAAACCCCGTCATTACCCCAATCAACCCCACCAAACCCCTCCATTACCCCAATCCACACTACCAAATCCCGCCATTACCCTAATCTACCCCACCAAACCCGCCTTTGCCTCTATCCACCCCAACATTTACCCAATCCACCTCACCAAACAACGCCATTACCCCAGTCCATCCCTCCATTGCCCCAGCCTACCCCACTAACCCCGCCATTAACCCAATCCAACCCAATAAACCCCAACAGTACCCCAACCCACCCCGTCAAGCCCCACCATTACCCCAGTCCTCCCCAGCAAGCCCCTTCATTACATTAGTCCACCCCACCAAACCCACTATTACCCCAGTCAACTCCACCAAATCCCTCCATTACCCCAACCACCCCATCAAACCCCGTCATTACCTCAGTCCATCCCACAATACCCCGTTATTACCCCAGTCCACCCCACCCAACTCCACTTTTTCCCAATCCACTCCACCAAACCCTGCCATCACTCCAATTCATGCCAGCAGATCTCACAACTACCGCAATCCACTCCACCAAACCCCATCGTTACCCCAGTCCATCCCACCAAAACCTCGGCATTACCTCAGTCTACCCCAACAAACCTCACAATTACTCCAGTCCTCCACCAAACCCCATCATTACCCAGACCCACACCAACACGTCCCCTCTTTACCTCACTCCACCCCAACAGTCCCAGTCATTACCCCAATCCATCCCACCACATCTCACCATTATCCCAATCCAACCATCCAAACTCTGCATCAATCCCTGTCCATTGTCCATCCCACAAACCCCGCCATTACCCACACACACCACACAGAACCCCACAATTACTCCGGTCTTCCCCCCAAAAGCCCCACCATTACCCCACTCCACCCTACCCAAACCCACCATTACCCCACTCCATCCCTCTCAATTCTGCCGTGCTCTACCCTACCTCACCTGTGAATTTTAACTCATTACCCCATCCAGCCCCGCCATTATCCCATTCCCCCCTCCCACCCCGCATTCTCTGCCTTACCTCACCTGCTAGCTTTACCCGAGTTCAGCCCACCCAACCTCTTCATGACCACTCTCCACTCACCAAACCTCAACATACTCTTCTGCGCCTCAACTATCAGTTTTATTATGCTCCACTCCAGCCAAATATGCTATTTCCCCACTCCACCTCACCCAACACCAGCATAATCTACCCCACCTCACACCGTCACCTTTACCTAATACACCTCAACCAACATTAATACACTCCACCCCATACAACTTCAACTTCATCATTACCCCAGTTCACCCCACACAACTATGACATAACCTAATTTTCCTCACCTGTTACTTTTACCACTTAAGTCCACCCAATCCCGCCACTACCCCTCTACAACTCACCTAATCCTGCCGTATTCTACCCTACCTCACCTGTCAGTTTTCCTCTACTGCATTCCACCTAACCCAACCATTACCCCACTTCATCCCACCCATCTACCCCATACTCTCTGAAGCATCGTTCGAAAAGTTATACGCCGTCCTTCCTCACAGTTAATACTTTTGTCTAGGTTGTCTACAAGGTAATTTTTATGGGCTATGGAATGAATACATAAACTGCATGTGGAAGTGCATTCTATAATCAGGTGTTATGTTCAGTATGAATTAATGATGGGAGTGAGACCCTTAGATATTTGAAAACAGCGAGATCATTTTTTTACAGAATATCCGCAAAGAACTATAAATTAACGATTAACACATGCCATCAATCTCGAAGGTCAGTTAGTTAGGAGTAAGTGACTGCAGGAAGGCATGGGGAAAAAGGGAGAAGGATGGGAGAGATATGGCAGGAAGACTAATAATTCTTGCATGTCTACGTTCATACCTTGTTCCAAGTTTTCCTCAGCATAACTAGCAAACAAATTCCTTCCCTCCCCTCGGGAATAACAAGCACAATGTTATCGGTAAATGTATTAATATACAGTGATGTTTTAGTGGATTGCTTTCAATGCTGTCGTAAAGTACAGTCATTAATGTTACTGATCCCAGCAGCAATCCTAAATAAAACACAACTGAACACCAGCTCTGTGCAAATACCACTGGGCAGTGTGCATCTGCTCGTATAATAATTACTGTCCATAACGAACCTTACCCATATTATTACTGTAAACTAAAGATAGAGCTATTACTACAAATTCAGGATCTAATATAGTATATTACTTATCTCATGGTGTTGGAGAGAGAGGCCATCGTGAACTGTTACCAGTATAGCCCAACAGTCTGCTGGTCGGCTGTACAAACCGTCCTCCCGACCACCACCTGCCCCGGAAGGAAACCAAAGAATGTTTAATACTGAAGATAATGGAGTAGTGTGGTTATTTAAAAATTACGAACAGTTATGTGTCATGTCTCCATGGTTGTTCAATCAGTTTATGGATGGAGTTATAAAAGAGATACTAGGTAAGGCAGTGGATGTAGGAGTGACCCTAGTGAGGGAGGGCAGCATTTGAATACTTCCTGTTCTGTTGTTTGCCATTGATATTGTATTGTTAAGTGAACACGAAGGAAAACTGCAAGGCATCGTGAACGAGTTTGAGGGAGTGTATAAGATACGGAATCTAAAGGTGAATGTACTGACGAGTAAAGTTGTGGTCTTTGAAAGAAACGAAGTCAGTGAAATCACAGTTATGATGGATAGTGAGGAAAAGGAAAATGTGAGTGCGTTTATGTACTTAGGTAGTGTGATGAGTAAGGATGGAGGTTTAGAGGATGAAATGCTCGAAGGGGTACAGCAGGGAAAGAAGGTTGCTGGTTCTTTTAAGGCAGTGATAAGAAATAGAAAAGTGAGCATGGAAGTAAAAAAGTCGCTGTATGATAGTATTGTGATACCAACTCTAACGCATGGAAGTGACGCTTGGACCTTGTTTGAAGGACACAAGTCAAGAGTGAGAGCAGTGGAAATGAGTTATCTGAGAGGAGCATGTGGAGTTACATGGAGAGACAGACTGACAAATGAGAAAGTGAAGAAGCGTTGTGGTGTGGATGTGGATGTGATAGAAAGCGTTAGGATAAATACCTTTATACTGGGATGGTTTAGCCACGTGGAGAGGATGGAGAATGAGAGACTTAATAGGAACGGGTATGCGAGTGAGGTGCAGGGAGGAAGAAGGAGGGAAGACCGAGAATGAAGTGGGGGGATGGAGTGGAGAGTTATAAGTGTGTGAGAGAGGGAGATGTGAACTGAGAGGAGGGCAGTGTAATGGTAGAGGACAGGGCGACATGGAGGTGATTTGTTTGTGGCCACCCCTTACGGGATTAAGGCATCTGGCTATAGACAGATAAAATTTAAGAACATAACTTCCATTGAGAGAGAGAGAGAGAGAGAGAGAGAGAGAGAGAGAGAGAGAGAGAGAGAGAGAGAGAGAGAGAGAGAGAGAGAGAGAGAACACACCCTTCAGCTTCCTAGGTGAGTGATTTGAAGGTCATTGATACAAACTTCCCATTTTTGCTAAGTCCCAGTCTTGCCCTAGATGAAGACCCGTGATAGCTCTTGTTATATCCAGGTCCCTAATTGCACTGACGAGTACACAGGGATAGGAAGGTAAAATTTGTCCTAGAGTCTGACCGGCGTGGGAGTTGAGGAGGATTGTGACAGAAAAGAGAGGGGTGGGGAAAAAAGGGGGAAGTGGGGAGTGAGTGAGGTAGGTCGGGAAGGGAAGGGGTAGTGGGGTTGTGGGAGAGGGAGTGGTGAGGAAAGGGGATGGTGAGGGAGGAGGCGGTTTGTGAGAGGGGTAAGTGTGTGGCGAGGAGCGGGGAGGATGAAGGGGAGAGGGTGGTGTTGAGGAGTAAGATTGTGAGGGGAAAAGAGGGTTATGAGGCGGAGGTGGTCGAGGAGGAGGGGATGGTGAAGGGGAGGGTGTGCTGAGAAGGGAGGGTTGACTACTGGGAATAGGGAAGGAATGGAGAAGGAGAAGAAGGACGGGATGGTGAGGGGAAGGGGATAGTGAGGGGGAAGGGATGGTGAAGAGGGAGAGACGGTGAGGGGGGAAATGGGTGGTGTGGAGGAGGAGATGGCGAGAGCGAATGATGTGCAATAACGGATAGTGAAGAAGAGGCGGCGAGGGAAAGGGGAGGGGATGGTGAGGGGGACAGGATGGAGAGGGGGAGGGGATGGTGAGGGGGTAAGGGATGGCTGGGTGAAGGAGTAGTGTAGGGCAGGGGTGATGAGGGGGAGAGATGGGGAAGGGAAGGGATGGTGAAAGGAAGGGTTGGTGGAGAGAGTGGTGGAAAATGGAAAAGGAGTGCTAATGGGCAAAGGGGGAGGCAAGGAGGAGGGGGATCATGGAGAGTGGGTGGTGAGGGGGAAGGGGTGATGACGATGATGATGAGGGGTGTGGAGGAGTGAATGGTGATGTTGAGGGGTGGTGAAGAAGAGGGGTGGTGAGGGGAGGACGATGAGGGGGAGGGGGTGATGAGTAGGAGTGGATGGCAGGGGGAATGGGCGGTGAGAGAGAGAGGAGGAGGAGGAGGAGGAGGAGAAGGAGGTGAGGGGAAAGGGACGGCGAGGGGAAAGGCGATGTTGTTGCTGTGTTCAGGTATTAGGAATGAAAAATCACAGCAGGTTCCATGTTGGGGGGAGAAGAGAGAGAGAGAGAGAGAGAGAGAGAGAGAGAGAGAGAGAGAGAGAGAGAGAGAGAGAGAGAGAGAGAGAGAGAGAGAGAGAGGGAGAGAGAGAGGACGCTTCCGTGTGTGTGTGTGCGTGTGTGTGTGTGTGTGTGTGTGTGTGTGTGTGTGTGTGTGTTTGTGTGTGTGTGTGTGTGTGTGTGAGTACCGTGACTGCACCGAGTCAGGTTGTTTTATTGTGTTGTTGCCTTGTGTTCCAGTTGGCTGCGTCTCTCTCTCTCTCTCTCTCTCTCTCACACACACACACACACACACACACACACACACACACACACACACACACACACACACACACACACAAGCAGCACACGCATACATACATACATACATATGCACATAAATGCACAGACATAACTATAGATATCTATATATCTGTCTATATCTTTGTAAAAAAATATACATAGATAAATAAATAAATAAATAAACACATGCTATATATATATATATATATATATATATATATATACATAGATAAATATAATAAACACACACACACACACACACACACACACACATCTATATATATATATATATATATATATATATATATATATATATATATATATATATATATAAACACACACACACACACACACACATATATACACACACACACACACACATATATATACACACACACACACACATATATACACACACACACACACACACACACACACACACACACACAAACACACACCACACACACACACACACACACACACACACACACACACACACACACACACACACACGTTCTCTCCCCTCCCCTCTCTGACTGCCTGTCTGTCTCTGTCTGTCTCTGTCCGTCTCTGTCTGTCTGTCTGTCCGTTTGTCTGTCTGTCTGTCTATGTCTGTTTGTCGCACACACACACACACACACACACACACACACACACACACACACACAAGCTCTCCTCTCCTCTCTCTCTCTCTCTCTCTCGAGCTGACAGGGGCGCACTAGTCCAATTAGTCTGACTTTCTTAGAGCCTCCTCCCCTCTTGTTTGGTTGCTTTATTGTTTATTTACTTGTTTATTTACTTGTTTTTATTGTTTATCCTGTTTGTTTACGTCTTCTTCTTGTTTTGTTCGGTAATTGATTTTGTTTATAATGGTGGTTTGTTTCTGTTTGTTTTTATTGTTTATTTTTGTTGTTGTTTTGGTTTTTCTTCTTGTTTTCATCCATTGTTGCCCATCTTGCTTGTTTATGATTTTCCCTGTTTTTTTAGGTGTTTTGTTTACGTTGGCTGTGGCTTGTTTGTTATGTCGTTGTTTCCTTGCTTTTGTCTGTGTTGCTTCTGTAAATGCTTTGTTGTTTTTTTGTCTTGTTTGTTATTTTGTTTGTCCTGCTTTTTATTGTTTTTATTGTTTGTTTGTTTGGTATATGTTGTGGTTTCTTATTGTTTGTGTTTGTTGTTGTTTATGGATGGCAAATAATCTTGTCTATTTTATTGTTTGAGCTTGGCGTCTATGTGCGTGTGAGTGTGTGTGTGTATGTGTGTATGTGTGTGTGTGTGTGTTGTGTGTGTGTGTGTGTGTGTGTGTGTGTGTGAGAGAGAGAGAGAGAGAGAGAGAGAGAGAGAGAGAGAGAGAGAGAGAGAGAGGGAGAGAGAGGGAGAATTAATAGGGATATATTTTGTTCCCCTTCTACCCATGTTTTTAGCGTCCCTTCCATATTTCTCACTTACCTTTTGTCTCCTTTTCCCCCTTCTTTCCTTCACTTCCCTCTCTTGTTTCCTATCTTCCTCCCTTTATCCTCCCTATTCCTCTCATCTATACTCCCTTACATCACCCCATTCCTTACCTCCACTCTTCCTTCCCCTCTCTTCGCTTTTCTCTTCTCTGACTCTTCCCTTTCCTCTTATTCTTTCCTCTGTTTCATGTTTCCTCGTCCCATTTATTCAGTTTCCTCTTCCTTCTTTTTTCTCATTCCCCTCCTCTCTCTCTCTCTCTCTCTCTCTCTCTCTCTCTCTCTCTCTCTCTCATTATTCCCCCTTTTTCTCTCTCTTCCCTAATTTCTCTCCCCCTCTCTTATTCCTTCTCATTTTTGTCTCTCAAGCTTTTCGTTAATTATTTTTCCTTCTCATGTCCTGAATTAAACCGTAACTTCTCACCTTTGTCTCTTATCTTCATCCTCTCATTCCGTCTATTACTTCCCTCCTCTCCTCTCTCATTTCCTTCCCATTTCCCGCTGTCTCAATACTCACTTTTCTTTTGCCCTCCCTTCTTCATCTCACCCTTTTTCTCTCTCCGATAATAACGCGTCCATATCAGTGAAGGATAATGACGCTGGGAGAGAGGTGAGCAAACTTATATGCAGGAAAATAAGGGATATGAAATGAGTAAATTATAGGAACTAAGAAGAAACCTCAGAATTATAGTTATGTTGTTGTTGTGGCTCCAGGTTCATCTAAAACGAGAACTCGGTGGACTGCAGGCTGAAACTGCCCTCCTCTTGCAGTCCACCATTCTCTTTTCGGGGGATAGGGAAGTTGTTAAGGGACACTTATATAACCAAGCAACTGAACCGCCAGGTTATATCGGTGCCACTGCACGAAGGCTTCCCTTTAAAGCACCCTAGATATATTTAAACAGGAAAAAACTTAACCTCTTTAGTCGGATGGTCTATTTATATTTCACTGCTACTTCAAGACGTTTTCATTCAACCTAGGAAAGACCTCTCGTAACGAATGGGAAATATGCAGGCTTTATCATACTCCACTAGGCTGGGAAATTTCGCACAAGCTTAATAAAATTGTTTGAGGGCAGCAATAATAAACTAAACAGTACGTCATGGAAGGAAAGATACAAATGAGATAATGTAAAATAAAAGGAGCATGGCCACGAGTTTCATTGATTACTTAAGCTCTGTGATAATTATAGTTTTTATGGATATAGATAATGAGGTTGTATTAAACTTTTACGTAGTTTTACGATCAGGGAAGGAAAGGCTTTATTATCACTTAACAAAAATAGCGTCAGATCCCAACAGTTTCTTTAGAGGCGCCTGGGGAATTAGCGGAACAGCTGAGGTTAGAGTTATAGAGGTGGCCAGAGATTTTCCCGTCACGTAAAATGCTACCAGGAGAAGTGATAGATCTTCTACCCTTCAGTGTTCTGGACTCATGTAGACTAGCTTCGTCTCCCTCACCTAACGCCCTGACGCGAGTAATATGGGAATGGTTGTGTGTGTGTGTGTGTGTGTGTGTGTGTGTGTGTGTGTGTGTGTGTGTGTGTGTGTGTGTGTGTTTCTTCTTTACAGGACAATTTTTACTCAAGACTACCCAAAGCTGTTTCAGGGGAAGCAGTTGAGCATCTTTTCACCAACATTGATAATTCAGCTCGGCAAGAAATTCAACAAGACTGGAAACTAGTACATGTAAACCTGTGCATGAAACTAATATTCACCCTTATTCCCACCCTTATTACCACCCTTATTACCACCCTAATTATCATTTTATCACCCTTATTACCACTTTCTAGCTATCTCTTAAAATTTCCTTGCTCATATATATATTTTTTTTCATTATGGCTGATTAGAGAATGGTTTGTGATGTGGGAGAGAACCATCTGCTTTGCTCTGTTTCATCTCATAGAATTAGATATCATAGTCAGTCTTTTTATCAAGCAGCCTCGAAAGAACTATTAGGTCTGTTGCTGTCTGCCCTCCTTTGTGTTTCTTTGTATCTTTTTTAATTTCAAGACCAGACCACCGCGTAAGGACAAGAGGGTGTGTGTGGTCTGTGTAACTCTCTCTCTCTCTCTCTCTCTCTCATTTTATAAGTACCCCCTCGGACTCTCTCTCTCTACAGCCCCCACATTAGACCGGACATTAGTGAACTATTCCGGAAAAAGCTTCTTTGAAAATTTCTCGCACAGTTTTTAGTTCCTTTTTCCTTGATCACACAGACTTTTCGGTCCCTGTACTTACATCACGTACAGGAAGTTTGTGAAGATTTTATTTATTTATTTTTTTTTTTTGCCTAGTTTTTGTTCATTTGTTATTTGTTATTTTTTACTGTTTTTCTTTTCTCTTTGTCTCCACCTGTCTGTCTGTCTGTCTGTCTCTTACACACACACACACACACACACACACACACACACACACACACACACACACACACACACACACACACACACACACACACACACATATTGGTTTGCTGCTTTTCTTTCCCGCTTCCTCTTCCTTCCCCCTTACTCTCCCTATTCCTCTACCTCCCTTCCTTTTCTTACTCTTCCCTCCCTCCTATCTCTCCTTCACTATTCCCTCCTCCTTGTCTTACGTTCCTCTGTTCGTCTCTTCTGTTCTTTCTCAGTCATTTCCACTCACGGAGTTTTTTTTGTTTTTTCTTGCTTGCTTCTGTGCTCTCCTTCATGCTTTCCTTCCTTCCTATTCTACTTTTTGCCACTTCTTCCTCCATTTTTCCTTCCTAGCTCCTTTTTCTTTCCTCTATATTATTACCACTCTCTCTCTCTCTCTCTCTCTCTCTCTCTCTCCTCTCCGACCATTTCCCCTCTCCTTAACTCTCACTTTTTTTCCATTACTCCCTCCCCCTCTCTCCTTTCTCACGCCTCCCTCCTCCTCATCTCTCGCCTCCTCCTTTCCGAACCTTTCCTCTCTTCCTTGTTCACCCTTTCCATTCCTTCTCTTCCACCTCTCATCCTTCCTTACCTCTCCCCTCCCTTCCTTCTCTCTTCCCTAGTCCTTCTCAGCTCTGTCACTTCCTTCTTTTTCTTCCCACCTTTCTCTTCCTCTCTCCTCGTCCTCACTCTTCCTCCTCCCTCTTCCTTCTTCCTCTTCCTCTTAAAAGTTCCTCTTCTACTCTAACTTATCCTCTCTTCCTTCTATTTAACACCATCCTTCCCATTTCACTTCTGTTTCCTTCAATTTTCTCTCACCTTCACTCTTCCCTCTCCTTTCCTCCACTCTCCATCACTCCTCTCTCTCTCTCTCTCTCTCTCTCTCTCTCTCTCTCTCTCTCAAGCCTCTGTGTCTTCGTGCACTTTCTCTCACCTCTTCACGCACCGGTCCCTTCCCTCTTCCATGCTTCCCCCTCCTACCCTCTCTCCCCTTCTCCTTCACTCATCCTTCCTTCCCCTCCCACTCTACTCCTTCTCGCTACCCCCCTTCTCTTCCTCCTGTCCTTCACCACGCATCACTCTTTTTCACTCTTTCTTCCCCTTCACTCAATATCCGTTACGCATCCCCCCTCCTCCTCAGAGTCCTTCCCTTTCTTTCACATCTCCCCTCTGCCGCTCCCTCCTCCTTCCGCCCGTCTCCTTTCCCCCCCCTCCTCATTCACGCTTCATTCCCTCCTCCTCACCTCCCCTCTCCCCCCTCCTCATTCACGCTTCATTCCCTCCTCCTCACGTCCCTTCTCCATCCCCCTCTTCTCTCTCCAGTTTTCACTCGTCTTCACGCTTCTCTCCCCCTTAACACTCCGCCTTCCCCCTCCACCCCCTCTTCTATCCCCACTTTCACTCTCCTTCATGCTCCCTCCCCTTTACCCTCCCTCCCCTTCTTCACCTCCCCTTACTTCCCTTCCCCCTTCACCCCTTCCCTGCTCCCATCTCCCTACTTCTCCTCCCCCTTCACCCCTTCATATCACCTCCTCTCCCCCCCTCCCTCTCCCCCTCCCTCTCCCCATCCCCCCTTCCTGATATAGCTCGGTTCCATCTAATAACATGAAAGGAAAAGAGCCAATATAGACGGTCCTTATCTGAGTTAAACAGCCTTCCCTCTCCTCACCCCTTCCTTCTCCCCTCCCTCCTCCTCTCTCTCTCTTTCTCTCTCTTCTTCCTCCTTCTCTCCACCTCTTTCTTCCCTCCTCTTCACCTCTCCCTTCCCTCCTCTCCTTCCTCAGCTTGATTTCTCCCTTCCTTTCTTCCTTCTTCTTCCTTCCCTCTCTCCCTCTTTTCCTCATCCATTCATTACCTGCTGCTTTACTCTCCAGTGTTTCCTTCATTTACTTGGACCCCCTGCCCTCCATTTCTTACTATTTTCCTTCCTTCTTCGTCCAATCTTTCTGGCTCCTTCCTTCTGTCTTCCTCCCTTCCTTCCCTCATTTTCTTTCCTTTCCTTCCTTTTTTTTTCTTTTCTGTCTATTCCCCCCCCCTCTCTCTCTCTCTCTCTCCACCTTTCCTCCGTCATCTCTTATTTCCTTCCTCTCCCTCCCTTTACTCAAATTTTCTCCTCTCCTTTTTTCATATCTTTCTTCTCTGTTTCCCTTCATTTTCCTTCTCTTCTCTCTCTCTTCTCTCGCTCTAACCCCCCCCCTCTCTCTCTTAAGCCCTTCTCCCTCTCTCCTTATCTCTGTCCTCCCTCCCCAGGCCATCTCCTCCTCACCCTCAGCCTGCTTAGTATTCTCTCTCTCTCTCTCTCTCTCTCGTGTTTGTCTGTCTGTCTGGCTGTCTATCTGTTTGTTTGTTTACCTGCCTGCCACTGTCTGTTTCTGTTTGCTTGTCTGTCTGTCTGTCTGTTTTTCTATTTGTCTGCCTGTCTGTCTGTTTGTTTACCTGCCTGTCTGTCTGTTTTTCTGCTTGTTTGCCTTTCCCTCTGCCTGCTTGTCTCTGTCTCTCGGTAACTGTATCTGTTTCTGTATGTCAGTCAGTCAGTCTGTCTATCTCTGTCTCTGTCTCTGTCTATCTATCTGTCTGTCTGTCTGTCTGTCTCTCTCTCTCTCTCTTTACAGTGAAAGTTTGAGGTACTGGCAAAACTATCGCCGGCAAGCGCATCCAGTCAAATGAAACAAATCATTTCTTCTTAGTAGGACTGCAAGCACGGCTGAAATACCTCTGCAGTCTCCAACACTGTGATGAAGAGATATCATTATGTCGCTTGAATATATATAAGATCTTTGATTCCCAGCTAAACATATTCACCGAGAAGTATTACATATCTAACATATCGTATTCAACTCATACAGATTCTGAATACGACCAGGTAATAGCGTCCTTATTTAGTTAATGTTTCTTTGATTTCTCTGTCCTGCAGGTTAAGGTAGTAGGGAATATGTTTTCCTATCATCCTTTTCTATGAAATTTCCTTGACTAATGTTTTGTGTTGTCTGTCCGTTCTTGTCACTTCTTACTGTCGACTTCAAGTGAAGAGATTGGTGGGTGGAAGGTGCCTCTTTGCTTTGCAGTCCGTGTATTATAGTTGCAGAATACTTTAGCTCAGTTACAAACAGCTTCGTAAGGAATAATAAATCAGCTGCTGTTTACTTTCCTTCATACTATCTTCTGCTCTCCCCTTTCCTTCTTATCTCCCTCTCTCCCGCTCTCTTCTTTCCTTCGTACTTCTCCTTCCCATTATGTGTTTTTCCTACCCTTCCATGCTCCGCACTTTACTTTCTCCTGCCTGTAGCTTCTTGGTTTTCTTTTTCCCTCCTTTTGTTCTTACTCCCTCCTTGCGCCTTGTGGCCTTGCGTCTCTGGTCTCCTCAGTCATTCAAAATTCTTACAATAATGCAGCGTTACATCCAGAAAGTTAACGAATGTGAAAGTTTTAGAGACAAAAGCATGAAAACTAAATCTCGACGCCAGCATATTAGTTAAGCTTCATCTAAAATATGCAGTACAGTTCTGGTCCTCACATTTAAGCAAATGTATTCTTCAAGGAACTTGAATGATCAGTTACCAGGATTACTTATGTACCACTTTAGGTATTTCGTCACTTCTCACAAGCTCATTGCTGTAGCTCCTGAATAGGTATTTTATAGTGCTAGAGAGTTTGACAGTGTTGCAACTAACACTATTCTGCAATGACTTCAGCACTGTCAAAAAGAAGGAATGGGCTCAAGTCAAGAAGTCATTAGGTGAGCATAGAAACTGGTGGTGTGTGGAGAGTGGATGGAATGAATTTTAGTGTTAAACTGTGAAAAGTCGTCAAAATCCTGTAACTCAATTAGATATCCACCTGCCAGAATCAGGGATAATACAGTAGCTGCTGTTGTGAATGACCACAGTTCCCTCTGGAAAGTTATCATTAGTGGTGCTCCTCAGGTTTACTGTTCTGTCACCAACTCTTTCCCTTCCCTTCATCGGTGATCTGAATTGTACATCTAGCACTGTCCACTCTTAAACTGACCACACCACCTTCACATATCCACCTGCATCCCTCAGCGTCCATCACAGCAGTTGCATCAATAAATACATGCAGAATGACAGCTTGTAATGTACCATCAGGTCCATTAAACACCTTATTGAAGCACCACTACATGTTTTGGTTTAACATCTTTTGGACCCTTAGTGGTGAGGTGGGTACGAGGTCTTAGAGGTGTTTCGTTGACCTGATGGTATATTACAAACTGTCATTCTGTATATATTCGTCATCTCTTAATCTTAGGGTTTCATTCTCTCGGGACCTATCACATAAAGATCACTTTACCTTCCTTGCAAAATCTAATTTCAAGAAATTATGCAAAGTCAGCGCCATACTTTCTTTACTCTTGTACAACTTCTGACTTTGAACTGGGGTCTCATTCACCCCTGTGTGAAGTACAAGTTGCATGTGTGTGTGGAGGGGCTGCACACTTACACTTCTAAGTAGGATGGAGACAAAGGATTTTGTCTCATAATCTCCCCTCCTCTAAACAACTCCCGTCAACCTCTGTCCCTTCACTAAATGTGGCATCTTTATATCTTTACTCTTGTTATTTCAGTGACTACTGGTCCTCTGAACTGTATGCCTGCATCCTTTCTCCTTTATGGTGGGCGTGCAGCACCGGCCTAGCAACGCACTCTCACAATCTTTTCTGTCCAGTTTTTGAGTGGAGGAGTTAACCAGTACTCTCAGTCCTTCATGTATGCAACAGGTCACCTATGGAACTGTCTTTCTCAGTTTGTATTTCCCTCTGCCTACGTGTATGACAGCAAGTCTTTAAACGCTCTGTGTTCAGACATCTCGAACTGAAGATACCACGAATTTGATTCTCTTTGCTTTTCCATTCTGTTTTGAAATGCATCTCCGTGTGGGTTTTCAGCCTTTGATTTTATCTTCTTTATATTTAAAAAAAAATCTTGTAAAAGCCAAGAAAGGAAAACATCTCTCCAAAGTAACAATTCGAGATAATGGTGTTGACTTCAAAACGTGTTCATGCATTCAAGGATTAATTTTAAGTAATATTGGTGTGGCCGCTGTTCCTGTGTCTGTCTGATTTTGTAAGGGTTCGACTGTTTTCGTTTCTCTCTCCCCTTTATCAGCTTGTTTTATTTCAATTCCTTGTCTCCCTCCTTCTCTTTTCCTCTTCTCTCTTCCTATTCTCTCATCTCCTCTATCACTCTCTTCCTCTCTCCCTGTGTGTCTCTCTCAACTCTCCTTCCTTGCTTCTCCCCTTCGTGTTGTCTCCCATATTTATGCTTTGACTCCTGTTTTCTCCTCCTTTTCCGCCACCCATATTTCTCTTTCCCTCTCTCCTCTCCTTTTGTGATCATTACAGCATTTTAAAATATCTTCTCTCCTTTCCTCCTAGTATATTTCAAATTATTATCTGCTTTTCATTTTAATTTCTCATTTTTAACGTTTCCATCTACTTAGCTTCTCTGTCAAATGCGTCTCTTTTCCTTTCCTTCCCTTTTCCATTCATATATTTTATTACTTGCTTCAGTTTTTCTTCTTTTAGCCTTCACATTCCTTCTCGGATATATATATATATATATATATATATATATATATATATATATATATATATATATATATATATATATATATATATATATATATAAAATCTCATTCCAGCTCTTCCTCTTTCGTAAATATCCTCCCCCCTTCTCCCATTTTTAGCTCGCCCTCCCTCTCCCCCTCCCTCCCTCCGCCATGAGCCTCCCTATCACTTCCTCTTCCTCCCTTTTATTGCTTCCTCCCTTCTCCCTTGATCTATGTCCCCTCCTATCTCCCTTACCATACACTTGCTTTTTCTTCCTCTTGCGCCTCTTGCTGCGTTTCGTTATTATCCTGTCCCTATTCATTTATACTGTATAATAGTTCTTTATTTTGACTTTCATCTTCATTCATCTCTCAGTTTCCTTTGTCCATATTCCTTTATTTCAAATCCATTCTTAATTTCCCACCATATATTCCTTTTCTTCTTTCACTTTCATTCTTCTCGCCACCTCCCAGTTCCATCCACCTGCTTTTACCTCACCCTTCATTCTTTTTTCTTCTCTCACCATCATTTCGTTTCATTTCCCATCTCACTTTCATTCCTCTTTCTCCTCTCACTTCCATTCCTTTCATTTTCTCCTCTCACCTTCATTCCTCTTTCTCTTCCCACCTCCATTCTCTTGTTTCTCTCCTCTCACTTCCATTCTCCTCCTTTCATTTCATTTTTAGAACAAATTCTCTTCCCTCTCATCTCACCCATATGTAACCCTTCTTTCTCCTTTTCACTATTTTCCTTCTCTCTCTCTCTCTCTCTCTCTCATTACAGTCTGCTCTCTTTTCTGTAATGTAGTTTCCCTCTCTCCCTCTTCTCACCTCCTCTCTACTCGTCTTCTCTCGTCTCACCTCATATCTTCTTCCTCTCCTCTCCTCTCTCTCTCTCTCTCTCTCTCTCTCTCTCTCTCTCTCTCTCTCTCTCTCTCTCTCTTCTCTTCCCATTTTACTCTATTCATTCCTCTTCTCTCCTCATCTCATCTCCATTCTCTCCACCCTCTCATCTCATGATCATTATCTTCCCCTTTACACCTCCCTTCCAGTCTCCGTCGTATTTTCCCTCATTTCCTTCTTCTCTCACTTCATCTCCATACCTCCTTCTTCTCCCTCTTTCATATTTTCTTCTTCTCATCTCCCTATCTCTCTTTTCCCCCCTCCTCTCTAATCTTCTCCTATTACTCCTACCTCACATCTCTTATCCCTCTCTCTTCCACTATTTCAAATCTTCTCATCTCACCTCCAGTCCCATCTCCCTACTCTCTTTTCTCTCCTTCTCCTCTGTAGTCTCCTCTTCTCTTTGCTCCTCCCTCTCATCTCATATTGTCTCACTTTTCTCCCTGTCTTTCACTAATCTCATTATTCTCCAGGTCATTTCGCCTATTTTCCCTCTTCTCTCCTCCTCTCCAGTCATCTTCTCCCATTACTTTTCATCTCACCTTGTCTCTCCTCTCTCTCTCTCTCTCTCTCCCTCCCTCTCTCTTCACTACCTCCACTCTCATCTCCCTATGCTTCTTTTCTCTCCTCCTTTCCAGTCATCCCCTCTCATCACTCCTTCATCTCATCTCGTCTCTCTTTTCTTCCCTCCTCTCCAATCATCTCCTCTCATTACTCTTTCATCACATCTTGTCTCTCTCTCCTCTTTTTCACTACCCCGTCATCGGTGCTAAAATTCCAGCATCAGTGTAATGAAGCTGCCAAGGAAGCTAATGGGATGTTGAGTTTTAGCCTAAAATTTTCGTCGTAAAATTTTGTTATCATTATCATCATCATCATTATTATCATCATCATTATCATCATTATTATCATCATCATTATTATCTTCAGTATTGTACACCAACATCACCATCATTATTACCCGCCCCCGCCCTGGAGCGGCTCGGGGAGGCGTATTGTTCTCGCTTGGTTTGTCTGTTTGCCTGTCTGTCTTTCTATCTGTTAACAACTTTACGTGAAAACTATTGGTGCGATTTTAGCTAAGATTACAGGGATGATGGGCTGTGACCTTCTGATCACCTGATTAAATTTTGAGCCAAATTGGGCCAAGGCCCAGGCTGTAGGCCCCCAAAATGTAAAAAAAAAAAAAAAAAAAAAAAGTGTTTCACCATAACTCCTCTCAAATTCGTCATATCGACATGAAACCAAAATCTAAAGGTGCATCTTTCAAATCTACATCATATAACATGTCTCATTACATCAAGGGGGTCACCCTCCAGTTAGCAGTAGGGAGGTCAAAGTCAGGTGGGTCGGGCCTAAAATTTCAAATGGGCATGAAATCGTCAATTTTCACCCAATTTACTTCAAATTTAATGTGACATCTCTAACTGGACATCCTGTTGTGTTTATACGTCAGCACTAAAATGACTGCCTGGGACGGGTTTGCTGTGCCTTGGCACCGCCTCTTGTTATCTGCAGTATTGTACACCATCATCATCATCTTTGCTATAATCATCATCATCATCATCATCATCATCATCTTTGACCATTTTCATCATCATCATCACTATCACCATCACCTCCGTATCACATTAACCTCTTCACTACGATGACATTAGTTCACTTTATTCATTCCACATGACCGTAAAAAACTTGAGATTGATATCTGTCAGTCAAGAGATTTATGAAGTCTATAGCAACCCCCCCCCCCCAGTTCGAAAAATCACACCTGAGCTGGAAAAAATTACCTGGTAGCGACAAGAACAGAAAATAAAAGTTCTCTCAAATTCTTATGATTCACTCTTAGTTTGATAAAGATGGTTGGCGTCAGCTGGAGTAAAATCTGAGACGACACGACGATGAGTGAAACAAGAGACTTATACTGGAACAGATGGAGTATGATACAGTATACTTGGTCCTCTTAGAGAATGCTGTTGTAGTAATAGTAGTAGTATTAGTAGTAGTAGTAGTAGCTGATGTTGTTGCTGATGGCAGTGGTGGCGTTGTTCTGCCCCACACTCATCTCAAGCATAAACCCCGGTGGACTACAGGCTTAAGTCGCCCTTTTGCTACAGTCCAGTATCCTTCTTTCCGAGGACAGGGAAGTAACTGTGGAAAACTTTGTATGGGAAGCAATGAGCCACCCGGACATATCGGTGCCACAATATGCGGACGTCCCTCGCCAGCACTGCATGATTATGTGCAACGCAGAACAAAATTAACCTGAGGAAGCAGACGATTTTATTTAGCTCAGGACGGTCACCTATTGATTAAAAAAAAAGTCCTATTCTCAATAAAATCATCTGGAGGTAGCAAGAACAAACTAGAAAACATGTTTCAGCGCTAATCAACCCCTTTACTCTGGTGACGTCATTTTCATTTTAATCAGAGTAACGCCAGACAATTTTAGTCAATTCTTCTTATTTCGAATCTACTGTAGTATTAGTAGTTGTTGTAACTCTAGTTCATCTGAAATATGAATCCTGTAAAATGTAGGATGAAGTTACTCCCTCCTGCAGTACACCATCCCCCTTTCAGGGGATGGGGAGGGAAGTAAGGGAAGTTTGCATAACCAGGCAACGGAGCCACCCAACTATGTCAATGCCATCACACGAAGGCGCTCCTCTATAGCAACTACCAGACGTCGTGGTAAGTT
>NC_137014.1:33362493-33422493 GCF_032717465.1 Coenobita brevimanus | reverse complement strand
CTTCTCTCTCTCTTTCACTGTCATCCTTTTCGTTCTCACCTCTTCCCCCTCCCTCTCTCTCTCTCTCTCTCTCTCTCTCTCTCTCTCTCTCTCTCTCTCTCGCCTGGCAACTATCAGATTTTTTCCCCCTGTCTCTAAGAAAGCTCATCGGGTGGAGAGCTTTTCCTCTGCTTTCGTGCCAATTGTTGAGCTGAATGGAGAGCTCCCTGGGACCAAGGCACGGACGGATAAGGTTGCATGAAATTCGATGGGTCTTTGCTTTGGGGTGCGAATGGGTCTCCTCAGTTACTATACTCCTTTCACTCCAATTTGACTTTCATTTTTGTCCTTTTGCAGCTTGTTTCACGAAGGTTAATCGCAGAAGAAGGCAATGCTGTGGCTCTACATCCTTGCCACAGCACTTCTTCGTGACTAGCACCATATTCTAGCGTTAATCTTGTGTCAGTCTCATGCTCTATCTCAGCAGGCAAGGTGGAGAGACGGTAATTTTTAGGCCAAGTTAGAGTAAAAAGAGTATAGTCAAAGTTATCCTCCTTTCTGATCACACTTTGCCATGAACTGAGCTGTAAGAAGTTAGTGTGCATACAGAGGTTAGTGATGATAGAGGTAAGTGATGATAGAGGTAAGTGATCATAGAGGTTAGTGATGATAGAGGTTAGTGATGATAGAGGTTTGTGATGATAGAGGTAAGTGATGATAGAGGTAAGTGATGATAGAGGTAAGTGATCATAGAGGTTAGTGATCATAGAGGTTAGTGATCATAGAGGTAAGTGATGATAGAGATTAGTGATCATAGAGGTTAGTGATCATAGAGGTTAGTGATCATAGAGGTAAGTGATCATAGAGGTTAGTGATCATAGAGGTTAGTGATCATAGAGGTTAGTGATCATAGAGGTTAGTGATCATAGAGGTTAGTGATCATAAAGGTTATTGATCATAGAGGTTAGTGATCATAGAGGTTAGTGATCATAGAGGTAAGTGATCATAGAGGTAAGTGATCATAAAGGTTAGTGATGACGGTCAGGTTAGAGTAAAACGCGCTATAGCAACACAAACAACCAGCCATTAATGTAAGTGTTAAAAAAAAGCTTAATACCGTGTTATTTCTTATTCTTTCAACTTCTGGACGATTTTGCTCAGTTCAGAAAGATGTCTAATAATGAAGGGAGTAAAGGAGGGCTACAATTAATCCCTCTAGTTCGAGATAATTTTCCCTTTGAGTAGTAAAGTTGTCTGGAGGTAAAAATAAAAAATCATCGAAGTGAAGGGGTTGAAAAGGTAAAGAGCCGCCAGAACCCTCACCTCCATCCCCACCCTCAACCTCACACTCTTCTTCACCCTCACTTTGCTTCACTCACAACCTCACCCTTACCAGTACTCTCATCTTCACCCTCACCCTCAACTTCACATTTCTTCACCCTCAGTCTACTGCATTCATCCTCTCAGACTCACCCTTATCATTATCCTCATCCTCACCCCCACCCTCAACCTCACGCTTCTTCACACTCACTTTACTTCACGTCTATATCCTCACCCTCACCCCCATCGTCATCGTCATCCTGACACTTATTCTCAACCTCACCCATTCCTTCGCTCTCCCTCTGCTTCACTTTCACACTCCTCCACCCACACCCTCACTCTCTCTTTCCTTCCCTCTTTCCTTACTTCGTTTCCTTATTTTCATTTTTGCCCCCACACGCTTTTCTTGCACCATCTCCCTCATTTTTTCTCTCCTTCTTCACCCCACACGCTCATCCTCACCCTCCCACCCCAAACACCCTCGCTGTTACTCCCACACCCTCATCCTCACCCTCTCCCCCTTTCCTTGTCCTTAAATCTCCCGCCTCTTCTCTCTCCTATTATTCCTTCATCCACCCCACAACCTTCCCCCTTCCCTCCCTTTCCCCTCCTTCCCCTCCCCCTGCTCATCTTCCTCCCTTATTCCTCTTCTCTCCCCTCCCCTCCCCTCCCCTCCCCATCCATTCCCTTTCCTCCCCTCTACTACCCTCTCCCCCTTCACCCCCTCCCCTCAGCCCAATGGAGTGTGGACCATAAAGATGATAAGATCTATAATCCCAGCAGCACTCCTCTCTCTCTCTCTCTCTCTCTCTCTCTCTCTCTCTCTCTCTCTCTTATATTGCCTTGTATGATTAAAGACACAATCAATCTCCCACATTTAATTATTAGAGAAAGACAAATAGCTTTTAAACAACGAATCAGAACAGAAAAACCTGAAACATTTTACTCGATGCACTTTCTCAATAACATCTTACCACTTGAGCAATATTTAAAGGGAAGAAAAACACTTAGAAAAACTTTGTATATTGTGAAGATAGAACACTTTTGGCCCTACTTTAACCCTCTTTTATGTTACTGTCCGGGCGCCATAGAAGGATGATATTATTTGTGATATGGATTATATTAACAGGTTATTGCTGAGTTTTATCTTTTTTATGTGAAGAGCCACGGTATAATGGAAATAAACTCTTTCTCTCTCTCTCTCGCTACCCCTTTCCCCCTCTCTCTCACTCTCTTTGTCTCTCTGTCTCTGTCTGTTTGTCCGTCTGTCTCTGTCTGTTTGCCCGTCTGTCTCTGTCACTGTCTCTGTTTGTCTGTCTGTCTGTCTGTCTCTCCTTGATTTCCCTTCATTTCCACACTGACCGTCCATAAAATTTCTCTCCTTCTTCCCTCCCTCTTTTCCTCCCTGCTCTCTTTCTCCCTCACCACCTCCTGTCCCTGCCTCCCACCCTACCGATCCTCCTCCCTCCATCCATCTCCCTCGCACCCTTATTCTCCCTTCCTTTCTTCCTTCCTCTTCCTGCTGTCTCGTATCGTTCCATCTTTTCCCACCCCTCTCCCCTCCTCCTCCTCCTCTCTCTCTCTCTCTCTTTACCCTCATTAGTTGCCTTATTATCATTCCATCATCTTCCTTAATTCTGTTTTTATTTTCTCTTTCAATATATTTCTTTCCTTTTTATCCCTCTTACGTTCATTTGTATTGCCATGATTCTCCCTGCCATTCCTTCTTCCTCTTTTTCCTCCTCCTTCTCTTCCAATCTCTTTTCACTCCCTCTCTTTCTACCCTTCGTCTGTATACCTCTCTCTCTCCTCTCCCATCGCCCCCTCCGTTCTCCATCCCACCCCCATCATACCGATTTACTATATATTCATTTCGCCCTTTCCTGCAAAATTTCCTTTACAGTTTTTCTACTTTTTTGTTTTTTTCCATATTGCATTGTCAGTGCTTCTCACTTTTTCCTGCCGACTTTGACTCCAGGTCTGAGTGATTGAGAGTTTTCCTTTACCGTGTAGCCTATAACTTCCTCTCATGCGATCAGATACCATAGTCATAACCTCAATAATAAATATCTTTCCTTTTTACTTCTTTGTGCTCTCTTTCCGATCTTCTGTCCTCCTTCTTCTCCTCCCACTTCCACTGCCTCTTATTCTTCCTTCCTATTACCTTTCTCTTCCTCCTCCTCCTCCTCCTCCTCCTCCTCCTCCTCTTCACCTCATTACTCTCGCCTCCAATCTTCCTTCGACTCCTCATTGCTTTTAATCCCCTTTTAGCGATTCTTTTTCTTCCTCCCTCTCTCCTTCTCCCTCTCTCTCCTCTTTGTCTTCCCCTCTTTTATAAATTGTCCTCTCTTTTTCCTCTTGCCTTCTCTCTCTCTCTCTCCCCCTTCTGTTCTATTTCTCTTCGTGCCATTTCTCTCGCATTCTTGCTTTTCTCCCTCGTCCCTTCGTCTTTATTCCCGTGTGTCTTGTTTTATTGTTTTTATGCCTCTTTATATTGTGTTTTTTTTTCTTTTCGCTTTTATCTTATTTGTCTTTCAGCGTTTCATGTTTCTCTTTGACTCTTTCTGTCTGGTTGTTTTATTTGTGTGTGTGTGTGTGTGTGTGTGTGTGTTTCCTCCATCTCTCTCTCTCTATCTCTCTCTCACTGTATCTATCATTATATTTTTCCTTTTAATTTCCTTCCTTCCAGCCCTCCTTACCTTACATTTCCTTTCTCTCCTTTTCCTTCTCTGCCTCCATCTATCACCCCCTCCTTTCTTCTCCCGATCTACTTCCCCCCCTCCCTTCCCCCTCCTCTTCCTCCCACCCACCATTAACGTCCTTCCTCCCTTTATCTCTCCTTATCTGCCTCCTCCCTTTCTACCCCTCCATCCCTCCTTCTCCATCTATCTTTCTTAACACCTACCCAAGTCCCTATTTCTGCCCCTCCTTCTCTGCCACATCTTTCCTTCTCTCTCACAGCTTCTCTCTTCTCCATTCCTCATCTTCCCTTTTCTTTCCCCCTCATTCTTTCCCTTTTTCCCACTTTACCATCTTCCCTCTTTTCTCTTTTCCTCCCTCTGTCTTCTTCACATTTACCTTCTTCTCCCTCATTTTCCGCCCTTTATACCATCCTTTTCATTCATTCTTCTCTCCTACACTCGTTCCTCTCTTCTTCATTCTTAATATCTTTCTTCCCTTCTTCTCTCTTTCCCTCCTACCTCTCCTTCTCCTTTCTTTTCCTCTTTCCTCCCCTTCTCCTTTCCTTCCCTCCTTCCTCCCCTTCTCTTTTCCTTTCCTCCTTCCTCCCTTTCTCCTTTCCTTCCCTCCTTTCTCCCCTTCTCCTTTCCTTCCCTCGTTTCTTACACTTTCTTTTCCTTCTTTTCCCTCGTTTTCATCTTCCTTCCCCTACTTTCTCTCCCTCTTTCTTTCTACACTCTTCTTTTCTTCTTCCTTTCCCATTTTCTCCCCCTCTCCTTCCCTCCCCTCTCTGCCCTTTCTCCTTCTCTCTGTCATCTTCATCGTCTCTCCTCTCCTTTCTTCCTTCCTCCCTCTCTCCTTTCCCTCCTTTCTCCCTCTCTCCATTCCCTCCTCCCTCTCCCCTCTCTCCCCTCCCTCTCCTCCGTGCTGTGACCCTCTCTGTAGTGAGGCGAATACAAATGTGGGAAACGTGATTACTGAGTGACAATGAGGTTACTTGATGCCCTTATGATGTATCCTCTCTCTCTCTCACCTCTCACTTCTCTCCTCTCCCTCATTCCTCTCTCTCTCACCCTTCATGTCCCCTCCCTCTCACACGTCTTCCCACCTCTCTCTTCTCTCCTCTCTCCTTCATCTTTTATATTCTTTCTCGCTCACCCTTCAAGTCCTCTCCCTCTCACACATCTCCTCCACCTCTCACTTCCCTCCTCTTCCTCATTCCTCTATCCTCTCACCCCCACCCGCTATTCATCTCTCCCCTCCCCCTCATCCCTCATTCATCTCACCCTTGAACTTCACCCTCATCCCTTATTCCACTCTCCCCACCTTCACTATTCGCCCCTCTCCCTCACCCCACCCCCATGTTCACCTTGCTCTGCTTTCTCTCATCTGAGAATTTCTCCACAATTCACACTTCTTTCACGGTTTATGCTCCCCCCCCCTCTCTCTCTCTCTCTCTCTTTCTTTTCCCTTACCACTCACCCTTCTCTCCTTCATCCTTAGGCGTCTCTCACCTCTTGTCCTCCTCTCTCACCCTACTCTCCTGTCCCTCACCACTCACTGATCTCCCTCATCCCTCACCTCTCTCCCTCATCCTTCACTCCTCCCTCTCACTCTTCATTCCTCTCCTTTACCCTTCATTCCTCCCTCTCACCCTTCATTCCTCTCCTTCACCCTTCATTCCTCTCCTTCACCCTTCATTCCTCTCCTTCGCCCTTCATTCCTCTCCTTCACCTCACATATCCTCTCCTTCACCCTTCATTCCTCTCCTTCATCCTTCATTCCTCTCCTTCACCTCACATATCCTCTCCTTCACCCTTCATTCCTCCCCTTCTTCCTCTCCTTCACCTCACATATCCTCACCTTCACCCTTCATTCCTCTTTCTCACCCTCTAGTCCTCTCTTTCACCCTTCATTTCTTTCCCTCTCTACTCCTTCGCACCATTAATTTCCCTTTCCTCTCTTCCTTATCCTTAATTCCTCTGTTTTCTGCATCAACTTTCATTACTCCATTCCCTCCCTGATCTCTGAACCTCACCCTCACCCTCACCCTCACCCTCACCCCAGCTCACCCTCCCAAGTCAACTCATGATTTTGTACTAAGAAATGTTTGGACACTAGTTACCTGCGACCAACACACCCCTATTTCAGATCCTTAACTCCACCCCCCCCCTCTCTCTCTCTCTCTCTCTCTCTCAGCTATCCATTACAGGCTCCCATCATTTACAGTATTTCAACCCACCCACACGGCCTCTCTCTTTTGTCACTTTTTCTTTTCCGTTTTGTCAGTCCTTGCTCTGATTTTTCCCCCTCAGTTTTCCCACTATTTTCCTCCATTTCCTCTGTTTTCTCTGTTTTTCTTTCTACTTCCTATATTTTTCTATTTATTTTCCTGTTTTATTTTTCTGATTTTTCGATTTTTTACTTCCTCTGTTTTTTCTGGGTTTTGCATTTTCTCTGTTATTCTCCATTTCTTTTGTTTTCTCGATTTCCTGTTATTTCCTCAGTTTTATCCATTAGTTTCTGTTTTCTTCTCCCCCCCCCTCTCTCACTCTCTCTCTCTCAACACAGATGGCTTGAAACACACCTCATTCAGTCTCCTGCAGCCATCCATTACAATCCATCCTTCACTTCCTTCCAGCACCGCAACCCCTTTTTGCTATTTCTCTCTCTCTCTCTCTCTCTCTCTCTCTCTCTCTCTCTCACACTTCTCCTTTCCAACCTCCATTCCTCCTTTCTTACCATCCTCCCTTCCTACCTCCTTCTCCTTACCTCCCTTCCTCCCTGATATCTCCCTCCCTGCCTGTTTCCCTCCTTCCTTCTCTCTCTTTCTACTTCTTCCCTACCTGCCTCCTTCCCTCCTTCCCTCTCTCCCCTTCTGCTTCCCTCCCTATGTTCCTCCCTCCCTATCTCCCTCTCCTCTTACCACTAACCTATCCTGTCTGCTTGTCTCTCTGCCTAACTGCCTTCCTGCCTGAGCACATCCATGCCTCTCTGTATCCTTACTAGCCTGCTTGCCTACCTCCTTCCCTTTTTGCCTGCCTGCCTGTCTACCTTCCTCATTGCCTGCCTAACTTTCACCCTGCCTGCCTGTCTCCCGTCCTGCCTTTACCCTTCCCTGCCTGCTTGCCTCCCTGCCTGTCTACCTTCCTCATTGCCTGCCTAACTTTCACCCTGCCTGCCCGTCTCCCGTCCAGCCTTTACCCTTCCCTGCCTTTTTGTCTCCCGACCATACTCCTTTCCTCCTTGTCTTCCTGCCTTTCTGCCTCCCTTTCTGCCTTCCTTCCTTCATTCCTGCCTTTCTTTCTTCCTGCCTACCCCCTTGCCTCCCTGTTTTTCTTAACTGCCTGCCAGCCTCCATGCCTGCCTGCTAGCCTGCCTGCCTGCTAGCCTGCCTGCCTGCCTGCCAGCCTGCCTGCCTGCCTGCCTGGCCACCATCCATCAAGCCTCTCACTCCACCACATCACCGCACCTCGCCCAAAATTGATGACCACTGGAAAAAGAAAAAAAATCGTTGATCATTTGTTGGGTAAACAGAGTGAGAGAATGAGGAGAGGGTGGGGGGGTGAGGGGGGGAGAGAGAGAGATAAAGAGAAGGAGGGGGGGCGGAGGGGGGAGAGGAGGGAGTGAGGGACGAAGGAAGGAAAGAGATCGAGAGAAGGAGGGAGGGAGGGAAAGAAGCTGGGTGGAAACTTTGCCCACCGTTAAACACACTCCACCTTCATCCATTCTTGCACCTATTTCGACGTGCAAGGATAGTTCTGGGCGCGCTCTGTGTCTGCGTCTACGGCTGTCTGCTTCCAAATGTATGTCTGTGTCTGTGTCTGTGTCTATATCTGTGTGTGTGTGTCTATGTCTGTGTCTTTGTATGCCCATTTCTTTGCCTGTGTCTGATTATGTGTCTGTGTCTATTAGTATATCTTCTTCTAGGGCCATGTCCATGTCTACGTCTGTCTTCTATGTCTATGCCAGTATATTTCCTCCTAGGTCGCTGGGTTCACAGGCGCGATTAACATGTAAATTTGCAGTTGACTTAAAAAAGAAAAATATTAGAAGAGATCCATTTGCAGGCTTTATTGACCACTTGCAGGTTTTGGGTTGTAAGGAAGTTGAAAATACCGACACTGGTAATTTTCATTGTATTAACAAAAATCGCGTTTAAATGGAAAAAAGTTTTGTGAAAATAGTCTTAATGTTATAACAAGTACTTGCTGAACAACGTTACGCTTCCAACTGCCGTAAATAAGGAAAGGACAAACTCCATGACCGTCCTTATTTTCAGTGACTGATAAATTACATGGGAGAAATTGCATGTTAAGGTGAGGTATCCATTTTTTATTTATTTTATTTTTTACTGCCACATCGAATCATAAAATTGTTCAGAAAGTACATGATATATTGTTAAGGTATTTTCACACCATATTTCTCTGTTTTAAACGCGATTAATGATGATACTGCGACAATGTTCAATATTGGTATTTTCAACTTTCTTGTGGCCCAAAACACACAAATGTCCAATCGCTAAACCACACAGTGTTCAGTAATCTATGTATGTGTATATCTATCTATCTATCTATCCTCTCTATCTGTCTATGTAGCGGCCAACATTCACACACCTGACACGAGCAAACACCAATATTTATACACGTTCAGACATTGCAATACGGGTCTTGAAGAGGGAGCTGGGATAGGAGGGAGGGTGGGAGGAAGGGAGAAAGAGAGAAGGGGGGAAGGAGGGAGGAGGCGGCGGGTGTGAGATGAATGAAGGAAGTGAGAGAGAAAAGAGGAGGAGGGAGAGAGGGAGGGAAAAGGGGGAGGGAAGAGAGGGAGGGAACAGGGGGAGGGAGGGAGGGAGAAAGAGAGGGAAGGCGGGGTGGAAAGATGGATGGAAGAGGGGAATAAGTGGCGAGCTAGGGTAAGAACGAAGAGGAGGAGATAGAATGAAAAGAAAAAAAAGAGGGAGATTAGTAAATGGTGGGAAGTTGGAAAGAAGGAAAAACGAAAGAGGGGAAGGAGTGGAAACATAAGAGAAGTAAGGAAAAGATCTAAAAATTTCATAGACGAATTAGAAGATGCAGTAAAAAGGTTAAAGAGAAGTGGCAGAGGAGAGAGAGAGAGAGAGAGAGAGAGAGAGAGAGAGAGCAGGCTAACTGGAGAGTGATTGATATACTGTCACTATAAATAAAACTGGATGCTGACCTACTACCTCGCTGCCTCACCTCTTGCCTCACTGCCTACCCTTCTGCCTCCCTGCCTGCCCCCTTGCTATTCCTACCTTCTTACCTCCCTGTCTCTCCTCTCTGCCTCAATTCCCTGCTCTCTGCCTCACTTTGCTGCCTTGCCTCTCCGCCTCACTTCAGTGCCTACTTTCCCTGCCTACTTCTCCTTCTTCACTTTCTGCCTGCTCTTTTACCTCCCTGCCTACTCTTCTGCCTCCTTGCCTACCTTCCTGCCTCCCTGACTGCCTTACTGCCTTCCCTCCTGCCTCCTCTCCTGTATCCTTTTGCCAACCTAACTACCCTCCTACTGTTTTAACTCTCCTTATTCCTACCTACATACCAGTGTACCTACCTACTCACCTACCTACCTACACACCTACCTACGTATTTCAGTAATTAATTTCCTACCCACCCCCTAACCTGTCAACCCACCCAGCTATCCACCCACCTACCTAAATGATATCGTATCCACAAACCAACCTATTCATTTACTCTCCCACTTGAGTTCCCATCTACCCACTCACCTACCCACCTTCCTGTTTGTCTACCTGCCTACTCCACCACCCACCCAGCTACCTGCCTACTCCACCACCCACCCAGCTACCTGCCTACTCCACCACCCACCCAGCTACCTGCCTACTCCACCTACCCACCCAGCTACCTACCTAATTTCCTCTCCACTCATCTTCCTACCTACCCAACCACCCACCCTCCTACCTACCTACCTACCTTCTCATCTAATTTTCTGTCCACCCACCTACCTACCTACCCCACCTACTTACCTATCCACCCACCCACCTACCTACCCTTGGGCGAGTATGAAGTGTAGGTTGTTTGGCTTCTGCTTATATTATGACCCCTTGTTTGGCTGCCCTGTTTACCCCCAGCCTGAAGGAGAACCCAAGTAGGTGTGTGCTTGCTTGCTTGATTGTAATATTTTGGGCTGATTTCTCTGGGGGGTGATATTTGGTTGCTGGGTGAGTTAGTGGTTGATTTGCTTTTTGCTGGGAATTATTTGGTGTGTGGTGCAGATTTTGTGCTGGTGGAGTAGGTGCTTGCTTACTTGTTTACTTGATTATATTGCTTGGTTGATTTTTGGCTGAGTTTTTTTGGTTCTGTGTTGGATGAGTTGCGTGTTTTTTTGATGGTGTTTAGTTGTTGATTTAGTGATGGATTGTTAGCTTGATTATTCTTTTCCAGTTGATTGCTTGCTTACGAAAGAAATAGTTACTTATGGGGTGTGATTGGTGGCTGATATCTGGTTGTTTGCTTAAGTTGGGGAAAACAGGTTGATTAAATATATTGGTTGATTGGCTGGGTAAGGTAGTGGTTGTGTAAGCGCTTGTGTATCTTGCTTGTCTGCCTTGTTTACCCTCACCCACAGCTTCAGGGAATGGCGAAGTGGGTGATTCTCTGCTTGCTTGCTTGATTATTGTTTTTAACTGATTTTCTCTGGGTTGATATGTGGTTAATTGGGGTTAGTTGGCGATTTTTGGGTTGCTTAAATTACAGGTTGATTGGTGTAAAGTGTAAGTTTTTGATAAGCAAGTGGTTGTGTGTTATCTTGTTTGGTTGATTATTGTTTATATTCTTTTTTTAGTGATTGCTTGGTTTGCGACGTAAGATTTTGATTGGTAACTAGGTAGTTGTTGATTTGTTTGGTTGCCCTGTTTACCCTCCACGTTGATACTTGCTTATTTATTTGGTTAATTCTTTGGTTGTGTAAGTGTTTGACTACGTTAGTGTTTGTTTAATGCAAGAAAAGAAAAACACGAAGGCTGAGAGACTAGATGGATGGATGACCGGTTGCTTGTGTAAAAAATTGATTGGTTTAAAGGCTGAATACGTGATTAGTTGATTGGCGGGCAAATCAAGAAGTCGGTTGGTTGCTTGGCTGATTGAGGAAAGAAGTTAACTGCTTGATTTAAGGGGGTGAGTGGTTGATTCCATTTTTGATTACTTAGTTGTGTGAGTGGATGGTTGAGAAACAGATAGGTTGATTGGTTGGCTGGTTGGTTTGCTGATTCAGAGGACAGTTGGTTGTTTAGGTGAATGAGTCAATGATTGGCTGAATGAGGGAGAGGTAGGTCGTTAGGATGATTGAGACGATGGTTAGTTGTGTGAGAGCTTGTTTGAGTTGGCTGCTGGTTGATTGAGTTAGTAGTTGTCAGGTTAGTTAAATGAATTAGTTGCTGGATAACTGATTGTTTGATTGACTGATGAGCTGGTTAAATTGCTGAATAATTAGGTAGGTGTGTGATTGAAGACTGGGTTGATTGGCTGAATAAGTGATTGAATAGATGAGTTGGTGATTGAGGTGTTATTTTACAGAATGATTGAGTGCATTGTTAAGTTCTTGGTTGATTGGATGAGTTGTTTGGGTAGTTGTTTAGGTTATTGGGTATGGATTGGCTGGGTGATTGGTTCAGTATGGTATGGTATGGTGGACGGGTGTGGTATGGTATGGTAGTCTAGTGAAGGATGGTAATTTGATGGTAATTTTGAGGGAAGGGAAGAAAGTTATGAATTATGCATGTAGTTTAGTGAGGCTATTAAATGGATGAATTAGGAGGGGGTGAGATTGAGAGAGAGAGAGAGAGAGAGAGAGAGAGAGAGAGAGAGAGAGAGAGAGAGAGAGAGAGAGAGTGACAGGGAGGGGAAGAGAAACAAGAAGGAGGAAGGGAAAGGGAGAGATGGAGGAGATCAGGTCTTAGAGAGAAGAGGGAGGTTAAAAGAAGGGAAGAAGGGAAGGAGAGAGAAGAAGAAGAAGGAGGTAAATGAGGGATGGAGAAAGAGGGGAAGAAGTAATTTAAGTAAGATCTCCCCTCTATTACCCATTCCCCTGTATAATGAGAAAATTATTCCCCTCTTTCAATCACCCGCTACCCTTCCCTGTAAAAAAAAAATCAGCAGGTTAGGAAAGTCTGCACGTACTGAAGGGGTTAAGAGAGGCAGTAGCAAATCCTCCAGTTCGAAATATCTGCAAAGGTGAATGAATTTGGCTTGTAAATAGCAAGAATATTACAGATTGGTCCGTAAACAGCCGTCCGATTGAAACTACTCTGTGTCGCGGTTCAGTCTGCTGGTGTGGGCGTGGATTTGGCAGTGGGAGAGAAAAATAATGTAAGACAGACACTGGTAGCGCTGACCAAGCCGTCCCTCCAACACACAAGAAATAGCCCAGCGAAGTAGAAGAGGGACGCCATACATGATCATCCTTCAACAAGACGACATATATATTTTTTGCATTTATTCTCGCTAAAACCAGACGATTATATTTACCACAAAGAGTCCCAGGTGTTGAAAGGGTTAATGAAGACTACTTAACTCCTCCAGTTCGAAAAAATGTATCTTATGCCGAATGAAATCGTCTGGGGATAGTAGAGTAAAAACAAAGTGTCATCGAGCATAAACGATAGGGTATATTTGTCATGTAATTCTGTGGTACGTTCTCCGAGATGAAAATTATTATCACACGTTTACTCTGACCTGATAAAGATCCCTAACCCTATTTTTGCTCCGTTTATGATCAGGTGTAGTCAGAATGGAGGCTTGTTTTGTCTAGTAACCATGGAGACTCATTCCTATTTCACAGCCAAGGCTCACTAAATTTCCCACCACCACGACTAAGTATTCAAGTTGTGTGAGTGACCCAGTTCCCTCAGATGGAAACAAATCGACTATACAAACCTTTTCAATACGATGACGTCACTTTGATACCGTTCTTGTTACACTCCTTTCATCTTATCTTGGCCCAGATTTTCGTAGTTTTGTGGTCTGTTTCAAGTAGCGGAGTGGCACAAAGAAATAATGCTACGGTACTGCATCGTTTCCACAGCACTTCTTCGTGACTGGCATCGTATTTCATTGTCAATCTAGCGTTATAACTCAGAAATCAAGACGGAGAGATGATAGTGTCAGGTCAAGTTGGAGTGAATAGTGTATACCACAACACGATTTTTGATCATGTATGAAAAAAAAAAACTAAGGTGGTGATGGGGTAAAGACACTCATAAGTTTGAGAAAATCGTCTAAATATACCAAATGAACAATATGAAACGTGCGTGATCGGACTGAAGGGCTCCATACGGGAATAATTAATAATATCCGATATGTATTTTAATCATCTTGCATTCTGTGAACGCATTATTGTTATTATTATTATTATTATTATTAGATTTTCTAGCACAAGCAGCGAATTTTGGTTTCCTTGCTGCTACCAGACGATTTTAATCTGCTTAAAAGACAGTTATTAATGTAACTGGTCAGTGTCCAGTGGTTTCGTGGTCAGAACATCCTAATCGGAGTGACAGCTCGACCTGGTGCCCGGGTCAAATTTCCAAAAGGAGACTCAAGGCTTTACAATCCGTTAATGCCACCAGAGGAAGTAGGTGGTCATCTACTTTTCTTCCTACTGGAATACGTCTTCCTAGCCTCGGACGCTGCACCTCTAGGGGTATACTTGAATCTGGTCCTTGGATAAACACTGCATTTGCTCTGACTTGACTGTGTCCTGCCTATACCCCTTCATTCCGGTGACTTAGGTTATACGTCATCTTGCCGTTTTCACATGATTTTATACAGGTTGGAATACACGTTGAGGACTGCAGGGGTTAGGTGGAAAATTAATGTCCTCTCACACTGCAACAGGTCACCTCTAAAGCTAAATAAGATCGCCAGGTGACAGGAAGAATAAATCACGAAAGACGTCCTAGAAATGAACAGGTTAATTGTAGAGATCAGAACTGCCTTCCATACCCTAAATGCGGTTATACTAAGCTCTCGTATAAAGGTAAAAAGATTATAATTGTTTCTTGCTGTTAATGAATTCCACCATGATATTAATTTTCTTAACACATTTGGTGCATGGCTGTGAGAATTTTATGTCACTGGAAAGTGTCAGTTTTAGACATTTTATGGTATGGAAAATCTCCGAAATTTGTCCCAAAATTTTGTACTAAAGTTTTTATTATGACTTCTGATGTGTACTGAGAGAGAGAGAGAGAGAGAGAGAGAGAGAGAGAGAGAGAGAGAGAGAGAGAGAGAGAGAGAGAGAGAGAGAGAGAGAGAGAGAGAGAGAGAGAGGGAAACTGAGGTGAGTGACGAGAAAACTAGAGAGAGGAGGGAGAGGGGTGAAGGAAAGGGGAGAAGATGGAGATGGAGGAGGGATGGAGAGGGTGATGGAGGAAGGATGGAGGGGGGAATGGAGGAGGGATGGAGACGGGGATAAGAGTGGAGGGATCAAGACCTCTTCTAGCACCCAGCGGGACCCATGCATACAAAGTGTCTCCTCTCTCTCTCTCTCTCTCTCTCTCTCTCTCTCATGGGGAGTGGAGTGGAGTGGAGGCAGTATTGGACAGAGAGAGATGAGTGGGTGGAGGGGGAGGGGTGAAGGGTAGTTGATAAGAGTGAGAGGGAGAAGTGAGAGGAGAGGAGAGAGACAGGTGGATAGGGAGGGAAGGGGAGATGAGAGAGAGAGAGAGAGAGAGAGAGAGAGAGAGAGAGAGAGAGAGAGAGAGAGAGAGAGAGAGAGAGAGAGGTGATACGAGTGAAGGAAAAGGAGAGAGGAGAGGGAGCATTAAGTTTAGAGGGAGGAGGGAGAAAGAGAGGGGAAAGGGAAGAAGAGAGAGGGGTGAAAGGGAAGGGGAAAGGAAGGAGGGGAAGTGTTTAGGTACTTACAGGAAGAGGGAAGGGAGAGGGGAGAGAGTGAAGAGAGGGAGGAAGGGAAGCGCAAAGGGAGAGGGAAAGAGAGAGGGTGGGAAAGAAAGAAGGAAGAGTAGGAAGTAGGGAGGATGAATAGAGTGAACAAGGGTAAGGAAATGAAGAGACGAGGGAAGAAAGGTAGGTAGGTAGGTAGGTAGGTAGATAGATAGGTAGGTAGGTAGGGAGGTAGGCAGGTAAATACATAAAGATGAGGGATATAAGAAAAGAAGGAAGCTGAGAGGGGGAGGAGAGAAAAGAGGATAGAAAGCTAGGAGAAGGGAATGGGGGGACGCTAGGTAAATAAACTGAGAAAGATGAGGGGAAGAGGGGAGGGGAGAGGGCGAGGAGGAGACAAGGGGGAGAGGAGGGGAGAGGGGAAGGAGGAGGCAAGGAGGAGGGGAGAGAAGAGGGGACGCAGAGCTAAATGCAAAGGGAAGTAATGGAAGTGGGAAAGGAAAGCGATTTTGCTAAGTATAGGTGGGGGAGAGGGGAGATGGAAAGGGGGGAGGGGAGAGGGGAGGAAGGTAGATGAGGGGAAGGGAGGGGGTGGGGGGGTAAATAGATGGATCACTTCACTTAGGAGAAGAAAGGGTTGAGTAGAAAAGAAGGAGGGAGGGAGGGAGGGGGGGAGGGAAGGCATGGAGGGGAAGGAGGTAGACTGAAGGTAAAATGGATTGGACGGGAGAGAGACGAGGGAAAGAGGGAGGGGAGAGGGAGTATGGGAAGAGAGAAGGAGGGGAAAATTTTGATGGGAGGGTTAAGGTGTAAGAAGAGGGATAAAAGAGGAATGAGAAAGTGTAAAGAGAGGAGAGAAGAGGAGGAAAATAAGGAATGGAGAGGAAGCAGAGTAAGAGGCGATAGAGGGAAAGGAGAGAAGGGAAAAGAGAGGAGAGGAGAAGTGGAAGAAAAAAGACTGGAAGCAGGAGAGAAGAAAATACTAAAGGAGAGAAAATGGGGAGAGGAAGATGAGAGTAAAGTGAGGAAGATTTGCAAAGAGATGGGGAGAAGGACAGAGATGTAACGATAGCTTGAGTAAATAGGTAGATAGACAGGTAATTTAGATAAGATGAGATTTGACTAGATTAGAGAAATAGATAAGTAGAAGAAAGAAAGGAGCCAAGAAAGAAAGATAGATAGATAGATAGACAGATGGATAGAAAGATAGACATAGTTCAACAGAAGAAAAAAAAAAGGAGAGAGAGAGAGAGAGAGAGCGGTACAGCCTTACACCATTTTTCTTCTGTCTGACTCTACCTTCCACTACAATACGTCTACCACCTACAACAAGAGGCCTCAGAACGATGAAAAATACAAGTTCTTAGTATTTACCGTGTGCACATTAACATTATTTTTATACAGTCCCTTCAGTGAATACGTATAATATAGAGACCAGCTTTGAGAGGGGTGATACGGGAGACCAGCTGTTGTTCGCATGGTTAAGCTGCATTTGGCTGATCAGACGGCCAGCTGGTTCGCGAAAGGATCACCAGTATGCTGCATGTATGGGTGTAAGTCTGAGAAGGAACTTTGATGTGTATGGTGAGATGTTAATTAAAACAAAATGTTAAAGTGGTAGTGCTGTGATGGAGACGCTGTAGCCGTCATGTGGATATTTTCAGTAGTGTGAGAGCACGTAATATTAGAACACCTACTGCACACTATTACCCTCTTGAATATAGTGACGTGTTGTAAAAGCCATTCTCTGCACTTCCACACGATTTAATCAAGCACTGAGTTAGCCTCTTGTGATAATGGGGTAATGGATATAAATAATCTCTACAGTTCGAAGTCTCCCCAGAGCTGAGGAAAATCGTCTGAAGATGGCAAGAATAAAGCGAAAAAGACATCACCTTATTCAAGAGCTTTAATTTCCTCCCTGGGTTGAAATCGAACCCAGGTCTAGATGACTGGTGGACACATACGCTACCGACCTAGCCACCGGAAGTAGGTAATATCTTTGACACATAGTATATCCATCATCATCATCATCATCATCATCATCATCATCATCATCATCATCATCATCATCATCATCATCATCATCATCATCATCATCATCATCATCATCATCACCATTATCTTTTTTCCCACCTATGGATGGGGTGAGGCTTATGTGCTGCGAACTGATCATCAATAAATCTCACACACACACACACACACACACACACACACACACACACACACACACACACACACACACACACACACACACACACTCACACACCGACATCAAAGCGTGATCTTATAGCCCATCAAAGTCCTGTTTTAAATCAGAGGATAATAACCGGATATACTCAACACCATCACTTTGATATCTATTATGACAACGTCAATTATGGGGAGAGAGAGAGAGAGAGAGAGAGAGAGAGAGAGAGAGAGAGAGAGAGAGAGAGAGAGAGAGAGAGAGAGAGAGAGAGAGGGAGGGAGGGAGAGAGAGAGAAGGAAGGTAAGGAGGAAGAAGGAAGGAAGGAAGGAAAAAAGAAAGAAAGAAATATGAAAGAAACAAGAAGGAAGGAAGGCAGGAAGCAAGGCCAGCTGACGGGGTAGCATAAGGAAGGGAGCTCGGCGTAACGACCAGCTGTGTGTGCGTGTGTGGAGGCAGGCAAGGAAGAAGAAGAGCAGAGAAGGAAGGGAAGGAGGAGGAGGAAGGAAGAGAGAAGGAAGGCAAAAAGGGTGGAAGGAAGAAACGGAGGGAAGAAAGGAAGGAACTGGAAGAACTGATAAAAGAAGGAAGGAAGGAAAGAAAGAAATGATGGAGAAAAAATTACTGGGAGAAGACTAGAGAAAAACAAGGAAGGAAGCAAGGGAGGGAGGGAGGGAGGAGCATAGGAAGGAGAAGAGGAGGGAATAAAGAATTAAGGAAGAAAGACAGAAGAGAAAGAATGTCAGGAAGGATGAAGAGGAGAAATAAAAAGGAGGGAGCAACAATGATGGGAAGAGGAGAGAGAATAAGGAATCGAGAAAGGAAAATGGAAGGAGAAAGTAAGAAAGGAGAGATGAGAAGGAATGAGAAACAAGGAAGGAGAGAAAAATGAAGAGAAATGAGAGAGAGAGAGAGAGAGAGAGAGAGAGAGAGAGAGAGAGAGAGAGAGAGAGAGAGAGAGAGAGAGAGAGAGAGAGAGAGAGAGAGAGAGAGAGAGAGAGAGAGAGAGAGAGAGAGAGAGAGAGAGAATTACTTAACTCATCCCTTCGCAGAAACCAAATCCCTCAGTATCTTAAACCCACCCTCTTCACATGAAACGTGTGCTGGATCTAGACCACTGCCGAAACATGCTGAATCGTAAATTAAGCTCGAAGGCGACACAAGTGATGCGGAGCGAGAGAGTGTCATCATTTGGTGGTCCTTCAGCCTCCACACAGCGGTAAGAAGGTAGGCACGTAAACATTAAGTCAATATGATACAACTTACCCACGCCCACGAGTTTTTATTTATGTTTTGTTACTACATCTAAAGATAAAGGAGAGACAGAGCGTGACCTTAGGGATAAGGGACTAAATTGGGAAGCTGCCAGAGATCGAGCAGCATGGAGAGCCGCCATTAGGTGACCAAGGCCGACGCATGGAAGCCTGTTAGAGCCTTTAAAAACGAAACAGAACGAAACCGGACGCTAAGGAAAACGCCCTCCCGTACTGAAGACCAGTGGTATTTTGTGGGACATACCTAGCGCATTAGTCTTCGCCTACCAGCTCATAGTTGCAAAGCTTTCATAGGTCCAAATTTTAGAGCTTCTCTCCTCTCCAAATTAATTTTTGAAAATGCCCTGTACCCACATTCTTGGGGGACGCTGGGATCGTGAGGGTTAAAGTGAAATTCATAGTACAGTACTCTTTATTCTGACGCTCCCAAATCTCTTTTGTTGAGGCTATGTTGAAGGGTTGTCTGTGCCTTGAAAATGAGATGCTTAAGGTGAGTGTTTTGTAGTGTGAGCGGCAGCATTACAGTGAGGGCAGAGTGTGTCGTGAGCGTGAGGTGCATGAGGTGAGTGCGTTTTGGTGTGAGGGGTGGCATTACAGTGGGAGTAGTGTGTGTTGTGACAGTAAGGTGCATGAGGTGAGTGTGTTATGGTGTGAGGGGTGGCATTACGGTGACGGTTTAGTGTTGTTTGTGAATGGAATATATGTTAGTACCAAGGGCCATATCATAAGGGGAATAGCAGGCTTCGTGGCAGCTCATCCTTAGCGACTTATTGCATAATACACCTTAACATAGTCTTGTATGTAGGTTACTGTATATAAGATTTCAGTGTTAACAGAGTTTGCATCAGAACCTAAATGTAAACAGAGTTTACATCAGAACCTAAAAGATGGCAGTGAAGTGTAATGTGCAGAATAAATAACTAATAAAGAGGTACTTCGAAATCTCCAAAGCTACAAAGAATACTAGGCTAAACCTGAGAAAGATGGTGGTATGCTGCAAGCAGAGAGTCCAGTACAGATCTCAGAATAAGAGTAAGACCAGAGCAAATGTGTGGCGCTCCCGACAGCACACCAGCGTCCAGACATTGACCAATATTTCCTGCTGTGTTATGCTTTTCCTTCCAGCCAGCAAGCTGTCAGGAAGTGAAATGAACTAATTCCTTCGAAGCCGACAGTGAAATCGGACTGAGTGTAGAGAAAATATAATCTGCTAACGCTGTTCTCTCGAAAGGTCACTGAACACAACAAGCCGGTAGACGACGGTGGACACGTCTAAGCGGACCAACCTTTGTCAACGACCGGAAGTGAGTTTCGACACTAAAAATCATTTCTGTAAGGAGGTACTCCAGTACACCATTCCACCTAAGAATCATGGCCTGGCTTACATAATAATCTTCGGTGCCTTAGTATTTCTCGCTAGCAAGGTCATAATATTAGTGCTTTTCATATTTGTTGCACTTGATGACCTTTGACCCCTGACCTGGAGGATGTAGGTCATGCACGTACGAAGCACACTTGTAGCACTCATTAATGTCTATAAGCATGCAAAGTTTCATTCGATTCCATCAACCCACTGTGGAGTTAGGGAGCTTGAAATTAGTGGAATGGCCCACCAGAGGTACAACTTCCAGGTGGTGCTGCCAGTGACTGGAAGTGCGTTTCGACCCTAATGCCATTTTTACATGGAGGTACTCCAGTGCAAAGTTGCTTCCAAGAATCATGGCCCTGGCTTAATTATCTTCGAAGCCATAGCATATTGCACGAGCATAGACGTGATTTTAGTTATTTTTTAACCGTTTTCGCATTTGATGACCTTTGGCCCCTGACCTGGTCAATGTAGCACATAGGTTTACATAGAATATTGCAGTATTAGTCAGTCAATAAGCATGCAAAATGCTTATATTCCTGCACATTATCTTATAATCATAATTGTGACATTATTACCAACCCCAGAAATACGGTAACAGCCAATAAAAGTGACTACTTTTTTTTAAGCAACACTGCAAAATATTTATGCCACGTTTCTGTATTGCCGTATAAATATTTTACGCATAATAAGTTTACTGTTCTTTCATATATTATAATACACACGTTACCATTATATTCGTATGTGTTTATCTTATTGTGATGCCTATAACATATATCAGAGCCGTTCACATAGCGGGTATGGAACACGTGGCACCACTGTACAGAGGTTCGTGCCCCACCCAAACCGCCACTTAAGAATGGTACCACCATAACATTAAGGTCAGCATGGAGCTGGCCAAAAGAAACGAAACTAACTATAAGGGCAGCATGGAGCTGGCCAACATAGCACCTGTGGATATGTACACAAAAGTCCTGGCCTATATGTTTACACGCACACGCATAGGCAGGGTGACTGACATACAGAAACACACACACACACACATATATATATATATATATATATATATATATATATATATATATATATATATATATATATATATGAATGTTCAGGGCCGCAACCCCTATACACACAATCACAGTAGAGCAGCAAGGGGCAAAGAGGGAATGTGCTTTAGGCGTGTACATGATTACCATTAACATCGCCTGTGTGTGTGCCGCGGCCAGGAACACGACCACAAGCACAAATTGGTGGCTTACCGGAAGAGGCAGGCAGGCAAACAGGGACGGAGGGAAGGGAGAGAGTGGAGAGGAAAGGAGTAAGGGAGAAATGGAGAAGGGAGAGGAGAAAGAAAAGGGTGCAAGTACAAAAATAGAAAATACAAATAAGAGGCCAATTAGTATATAACTTGTTGTCTTCTGGAGTAAACTTAATTGTACCAAATACTTGACGAACGTGCGTAAGAAAAGATAAAAACGAGTAGAAACGGAAGGGATAGGACGGTATGAAAGAGATGCGAAAGGATGAGGATGAGGAGGAAGAGAAGGGAAGAGGAGGAAGGAGGAGAAAAAGAAAAGTTGAGGAAAGGTGGGGGAGGAAGAAAGGAGGAAGATGGGCAAGGGAAGAGACGGAGGACAAGGGGAGAGTGAAGAAAAGGGAATAGGACAGAGAGCAGAGGAAAAGGGAAGGGGTGGACTGGAGGAACGATGAGGGCAGTGAGAGGAGAGGAGATTGAAAGAAGGTGTTGAAGCAAAAGAAGAGAGATGTGGAAAGGAGAGAGGAGGGGGAGGGGAGGAGAATAAGTGAGGGGGAGAGGAAAAGGGGAAGTTGGAGGGAATTATGAAGGAGGTAAAGGGAAGAGAGGAGAAAAGAGGGCAAAGAAGAAAAGGGGAGGGGGAGGAAAAAAGGAGAAGAGGATGTATCAAGGAAGAGGTGAGAAGGGGAAGGAATAAGGAAGGAAGAGATGATATAAGAGAGGGTCAAGAGAGGAAAAGAAAAGAGATTAGAGGGTGGAATGAGAGGAGAAAAAAGGAAGGGAAGGAAAAGGTGAGAGGAGAGAGGAGGAAGGGAGGGAAGGGGAAGAGACTGGGAGAGAGAAAAGAGGGAGGAAGAGATGAGACGAGAGAGGATCAGGGGAGGAAAAGTTAAGAAGAGAGAGTGGAGGCTGGAAAGAGAGATAAAAAGAGATGGAAAGAAAAGCGGAGAGAAGAGGAGGGCGAGGAGGAAGTGAGGAAGAGGTAAGGAAAGAGGAAAGAGAACAGAAAGGATGAGAAGAAAGAGGAAGAGATGTGAAGAGAGGAGAGAGGAAAGAAGAAAGAAGAGATTGTAAGAGAGAGGGATCAGGGGTAGAAAAGATAGGAGAGAACAGAGGATGGGATGAGGAAGAGACAAAAAAAAAAGGGGGGAGGGGAGGAATAGGAGAGATGAGAGAGAAGGGAGTGAGGATGAGATGAGGAGGGAGGGAGCAAGAGGTGAAAACGGAGGAGAGAGGAATGAAGATGGGTTGGATGTGATGTAGGGATAAAGAGATTTGGTGCGACGTATGAGGGAGAGAGAAAGCGGACAGAGAGGGAATAGATAGATAGATAGATAGATGAACAGACATATGGATGATAGATAGATGATAGATAGATAAACAGATGATAGATAAACTGATAGATAGATCAATATATTGAAAGGTAAACATTTGCAGGTAGATGAACAGTCAGACAGGCAGACAGACAGATGGATAGATAGAAAGACATGTATAATACCCTAATGATGATGATGATGATGATGATGATGATGATGATAATAATAATAATAATAATAATAATAATAATCATCATCATCATCATTCATTCATTCATTGCCAGACGCCATGTATCCCAAACGGGGTGGCCAAGGGCTTAGAGTTAATTGTTTTACAGGGAGGGGCACTAATCCTCCACCAACCCCACTTGACACATACATACATTAAATTCAGTACCACAGTTCTTAGTAGCCAAATACAGCAGAGTCCCACTTATCCATATGCAGTATGGTAGTCCACATCATATAACCCCTACAGCATGGTGAGGTTTTTTTTTTTTTTTTTTCCTTTTTTAATTCTTGCTACCACCATGTGATTTTGTTCAGATTACGAGAACCCATGCAGTGAAGGGAGTAAATATGGCTTCATCTAACCTCTCATCTCAAAAAGTTTATATTAGGATGAATAAAATCATCTGGAGGTAGTGAGAATCAAATATAAATAATCAGAGAAAGGGGGATAAGAATAAGAAACCAACCTATACTTACAGCATTTTACATGGCTGAATAATAATAATAATAATAATAATAATAATAATAATCATGATAATAATAATAATAATAATAATAATAATAATAATAATAATAATAATCTATTTATCTATCTATTGCCAGACGCCACAATCCCTTAAAGGGTGGCCATTTGACTTTGAGTTATCTGTTTTACGGGGAGGGGCACTAACCCTTCACCATCCCACTTGTTGACACGTAGGGAGCACGTATGGTTTGTTTATATGGTTACCACCACCCAGAGTTGTAAATGGTTTCTTAGCTTACAGGAAACCATTTGGCTTGTCACTCAATGTAAAGCCACCTGCAAAGGAAAGAAAAGCAATAATAAGTGACAGGAAAGATAGAAGAAATAGGAAGAGAGGAGGGCAGGCACAGAAAAAGAATGATAAAGGCTAAGGAAGAAGTAGGTAGCACTACATCAAGTGAGTGGATGATGGTCGCCACCACCTCCTACTACTACTACTACTACTACTACTACTACTACTACTACTACTATTACTACTACTACTACGACTACTACTACTACTAATAATAATAATGAGACCCCAATAACTTGGGCACTGAGCTATCAACGCAAACTTTGCGTCGCTTGGTATGCCTCCTTCAAGCCTTGCGTACAGACTGTCCATACAATCTCCTTGACCTTGCTGACCGAGTCAGAGCACTCCTGATGGAGGTTTTGGGTGAGGGAGGGGGGGAGGAGACCTACTGGAGCTGGCCAGGTGGGGGAGGTGAAAGGTACAAAGGTGGGAGGAGGAGGAGAAACGATGAGTTGGGAACGAGATGGGGAAACAAATTGCCCCGCCGCGGCAAACCAACCCCGAAAATCCCGACTGGGGATGGATAAGCTGACCCTACCTGAACCCCTGCCCACCCCTCCCCTGCCCTCCCCTCCCCCCAGCCCTTTCCCTTTCCCCATCACCCCTGCACGTCACTGGCTCATGTTATCACTAGTTAAGGACACCTACCTACCACCTCCCCCTTGCCATATTTTTTATACATATCGACACCTAAACTTTATATAGGTGAAATATGCAAAATAAATCGTTAGAGAAGAGGTGCTAGTGAGTCTCTAAAAAAATGAGAATACAAGACAGAGAGAGAGAGAGAGAGAGAGAGAGAGAGAGAGAGAGAGAGAGAGAGAAGGTTGGTTATTCCTGGGCTGCCACTCTCGGGATGCTGCATCAGCCCACATCCATAGAGAGGGAGGAGAGGTGGAGGGAAGGAGGGCGATCAGAAGAATGGATTGTTGAAATGAGACTGAAGTCAAACTAGGTCGACTCCATATGGCCTTGAACTTTGACCTCTTGACCTGACTGACCTAATCAGTTCATTGTCCCTTCATACTGTGCCACTGACAAAATTTTGGTCGAAATCCGTCAAGGGGCTCTGGAGGTATCGCGCCCACACTCATATGATCTTGACCTTTAACCCCTTGACCTTGGTGACCCAATCAGTTCATCGTCCCTTCAGAGTGTAACACTGACAAAAGTTTGGTCGACATCTGTCAAGGGATTCAGGAGATATCGCACCCACATGAGTGTTACGAACGCACGGACCCACGCACTCACGCACGCACGGACGGACAGACCAATAATTCGATGCCTCCTCCACCATTGGTAGGTGGATGAGTTTGGGAGAGTGTGTAAGAAACGGAATCTAAAGGTGAATGTAGGGAAGAGTAAAGTGATGGTTTCTGAGAGAGGTGAAGTCAGTGAATGTACAGCGAGGTTGGATGGTGAGGAATTGGAAAATGTGAGTACGTTTAAGTACTTGGGTAGTGTGATGAGTAAGGATGGATGTTTGGAGGGTGAAGTGCTTGAAAGGGTACAGCAGGGAAGAAAGGTTGCTGGTTCTTTGAAAGCAGTGATAAGAAACAGGGAAGTGAGCATGGAAGTGAAAAAGTTACTACATGACAGTATTGTGATACCAACTCTAACGTACGGAAGTGAAGCTTGGACGTTGTTGGAAGGACACAAGTCAAGAATGAGAGCAGTGGAAATGAGTTATTTAAGAGGAGCCTGTGGAGTCACAAGGAGAGACAGGCTGACGAATGAGGATATAAAGGAACGTTGTGGTGTTGATGTGGATGTGATAGGAAGCGTTATGAGGAATACACTGAGGTGGTTTGGCCATGTGGAGAGGATGGAGGGTGAAAGACTGACGAAGAGAGTGTATGTGAGTGAGGTGGAGAGGGGAAGAGGGAGGGGGAGGCCGAGGATGAGATGGAGGGATGGGGTGGAGAGGTATATGAGAGAGGGGGATGTGAGTTGGGAGCAGGGGAGTGAAATGGCGGGTGACAGGGCGACTTGGAGGCGATTTGTTTGTGGCCACCCCAAACGGGATTGAGGCGTCTGGCAATAGATAGATAGATAGATAGATAATAATTATGATAATAATGATAATAATAATAATAATAATAATAATAATAATAATAATAATAATAATAATAATAATAATAGTAAGATGAACAAAAGAGAACACTAAAAATAAGCAACATCCACACCAGCTAACTGGTCTAAGGAGCGAACATTTAACACTGACCAGTGACCTTGAACTTTGACCAATTGCTCTCAAAAAAAAAAAAAAAAAAAAAAAAAAAAAAAAAAAAAAAAAAAAATCGAAATACTTCATCCATGCCTGAGCCTTAACCCTTCCACCAGTTTGGTAAAATTAGACAAAAACTCTTTGAGTTGCCTTTGTCAAAGTGCTGTTCATGCCTGGACACTGAAAACCGTAAACGTAAAAATTTGTTTAATGGGGTGGCATGATGTCAGGATGGAATGGAGTGTACAGAATGTTCCATTATTTCCAATAATACTTGATTCAGAACTTTAATTACCTCTTTCCCATGCTTTTCAAATTTATTGTTGTATAACCGCTCATCTACTAACCTATATTTCTATATCAATCCATTGCCAGACGCCTCAATCCCTTAAGGGGTACCCGCAAACAAATCGCTTCCACGTTACCCTGCTGAAGCAATGAAGAACTGATGGGCGCTGACTTAACAGTATGGCAACAGTGAAAAGATGGCTGTCGAGTGAATGTAGGTTCTTGTTAATACTGTATTTTATGTGCTGCGATTTTCATTGTCAGCAGCAGAACTGAACGTAATGGAAACAATCCTCAGTAACCCCCGAGCTCCGGATGGTAAGTACAGACGCTGGAAGCAATTCTCTGTTGCGTAAATAGTGAGACTCGCTTTCATTCAGTGTTCCTTCGTTTACTTCGTCATTTACAGTCCATTCATGCCCTTTCACCTCTCTGTCTGAACGCCTGTAATTTTCATAATTGCAGTTTAGTATGCTCGGATTGGTGCTATAGGCCTATTTGATTTTGGAAGAACTAGTCTATTCTACCGTCAAGCCAGGCGATGTTTGTCTATTCATCTGAGAGTGGGTCACAGGAGCCTGAAAGTGTTAATGCGTTGGGAAATCTCTGGTATTCTGTTTCAGCAAATGAGGAGAGGTTAATTCAGCTGAGTGAGCTATAGGAGCCTGCTTGTTTGTGGCTACTGTACGACGCATTTTCCAAGTGTTTTGCCCAGCACCGATCCTCACTGCTAAGTGCTACTTTTATGTGTATTGCCGCTACCACGCGTTTATTATTCAGCTTAAGATGGACATTTCAGACTGAACGGATTAGATTTAGCTTTCATTAATCCCGTCAGTACTAGATTTGTTTCCCTGGTTGAGTAAAATCGTCTGAAGGTAACAGGAATAGAATATTAATAGGTCATAGGGCTGAAAGGGCTGATGTAGTAGTGCCAAAGCTACTCTTATTAAATAATCTGTCATACCTATTATCACCTCGTGTAGTGTTAAACGATGCTGAAATGAACTTAGCACTTTATCACCATCATCAACAAGACCTCCAGACCTCACCCCACCCTTGTGTGGGGAAAATGGTCGAGATGATGATGATGATGGTGATGCGTGTTAAGACTATTTTCTTTTGGTCAAGAATTGTCGTGTATGAGCCCGTATGCCAGTGTGATATGTTTATTTTTATAATTTTATTCCAGTGTGTCAGAGCCGCTATATATTCCAGTAGTGTCAAGCCTGTTATCGTTTATTACCTGTTACCACTTATTTCGGCGATTCCAAGCCTTTTAATCGTTTATACTTATGCCGACCCCACGAGGACAGCGGTCCTGAGTGTCCGGCCCCAAACCGTTATACACAGCATTTTAAAGAATCTTGGAACACGATTTTTTGCACAAAGGTAAAGCTTCACTAGTCAGGCTACAAGCATCGTGAGGCTCCCGGTGGTCTCGGCCAATGTCATTATGCACGACCAAAGTTTTGAACTGAAGAACATGACATTTTGCATATTGATAGATGTTCACCCCAGTCAAGTTTGGGAATGAGTGAAACCACCTAGGGATACCCCTCACAGAAGAGGAGGCGGCCCCCCGAGGGGCCCGGCAAAGCCTATACGGTATGTACGCTCATAGTCTCTTTCTAGGAACAAGAAATTTTGCTTATCGGTAGGCGTTTACCTCGGCCATATTTTAGGCACGGTAAGACTCTGATGACCACTTCCTATGGCCGGGCTATGGGGCGAACTTCAGGGGGGAAAATTCCATACATACATACATGTATATATATATATATATATATATATATATATATATATATATATATATATATATATATATATATGATTGTGTGTGTGTGTGTGTGTGTGTGTGTGTGTGTGTGTGTGTGTGTGTGTGTGTGTATTTTACTTAATGACATTAAATTTTGTTCAGTGGCCAATTTTTACTGGACCACCTTTTAAACTGGGAGAAACCCCCCTGAGCAACCCACCACGGGGGATAGGACAACCCTCTGGGGTCCTGGCCGAAGCCTTTATGCTCGGTCATAGATCTTAATCTATGGACAGGAAATTTGGAATAGTGATAGAGTTCAGTACGGTCGCGTTTTAAGCAGCTTAGGACACACGATGGTCACCCCAAACGGGGAGACTGCCCTTGGGGGAGGGGGTGTGCAACGTCATCAGCCATATCACTCGAAGGGGTCTCCCAGAAACTGAAATCGTGTGTAGGTTGCAACAATGTATCAATAAACAAGTCACCAGAATGAAAAGGTTAAACTGAACATAGTCGTGTGGAAATACCAAGAATAAAGCAAAACTTGACCTCATCGGAGCCAGGTGGTTAAACCTAGTGAGTATTGCTGTAGTTGGGCCGTTTTGTAGGTGGCACTGGCTCCGCAACACCTCTTCATTAGCAACTTACTTTCCATATGACACCTTAACATTCACATGCTTGTTACTGATAAACAGAGGGAAAAACAAATACTTGGGGATAATGATAATAATAATAATAATAATGATAATAATAATAATAATAATAATAATAATAATAATAATAATAATAACAGTTTAAGTAATATGATAAAAATAATAATAATAATAATAATAACAATAATAATAATAATAATAATAATAATAATAATAATAATAACAATGATAATAATAATTAGACGTGCGGCAACGTATCGTCAGCCAAAATAGTGTTGCCATGGAAACGTTTATACACCTCAAATGTTATCACGGAAACGTCATTCGGTCTTCCTTCCCTCTCTCTCTCTCTCTCTCTCTCTCTCTCTCTCTCTCTCTCCTATTCTTTTTCTTTTTTCTCCTATTCCCTTCTCTCATTCTCTTGCAGTAATATTTCTCCCCCTCTCCTTTCCTTTTCTCTTCTTTCTGTTCTGCCCTATCTGTCCTCCAGTTTAATTTCCTCTCCCTCTTTTTCTCCTCTCCTCTTCTCTCCTTCCCCTGTGTTTCCCTGCTCTCTTCTCCTTCCGTGTTAAATTCTCCTCTCCAATGTTTTTCTCTTTACCTCTCCGTCCTTTTTCTGTTACCTATCCTCTCTTCTCGTCGTTCTCTCTCTTCCTCCTACCTCTGCTCTCTTCCCTTTTCCTTCTCTTCCTTCTCCTCCTCCTCCTTCTCCTCTCCTTTTCTACCCATCCTCTCTTTTCGTCCTTCTCTTTCTTCATCCTTTTCCTGCCCTCTTCTTTTTTCCTCCTCCTCCTCACATTGCCTCCTCCTCCCCTTGTCTTCTTTCTCCTAACCTCACCTCTCTTCTCTTCTCACATTTTCTTTCCTTCTTTTCTCTATTTCCTCCTCCTTCTCCTCCTCTGAATCCTCCTCCATTTCCTCCCTCTCCTCCTCCTTCTCCTCCTCCTGATTCTTTTCTTCCTCTTCTCCTTCTTTTCCACCTCCTCCTCCGCCATTGTGTTGTATCGTGTGAGCCAGCTTGAGGTAATATCCTCTTGCCTTCGTCTCTGTTTTCTCATCCCTCCTTTACTCTTTCTCTCTCTCTCTCTCTCTCTCTCTCTCTCTCTCCCTTTCTCTCTCTCCCTCTCTCTCTATGTCTCTCTCTCTCTCTACGAAGATTGCGACAGCTTACAGATTTCGAAATATTCCGTGCCAAAGCATTTCCCTGTTTGTATAAAAGTGCCAAGAGAGACACAACCAACTCTGTACTAATAAGCTGTCACTGTTAAACTTTTGATCTTGGAATCTCACAAAGCCAGGTCATGCTAGGGGGAAGTGGACGCCTGGTTTTCTAGTGGACTGAGCCTCTCCAGTTGGATTTTGCCCATATGGGACTATATTCGAGGGGCATTTAGGGTTTGTTGCTCCCATAATGCCTCTCAGGGATTTGCAACTGGTCACTGCTGCTTTGTCTGGGTTGAGTAGTTTAGCCCCGGGTCTATATATTTCTGATGGGGCAATAATAGACTGTGATAGGCAAATAGATAGACAGATAGACAGATAGTTGAGATGGATATAATACGTAGATAGATAGAGATGGATGTAATAAACTGATATATAGATAGCTAGATTGACATGGATATAGTACATAGATAGACAGATAGATAGAGATAGATACAGTAGATAGATAGATAGACTGATACATATGTACATATACATAGGTATAGATAGACAGGCAGATAGTTAAACATAGACAGACAGACAGACAGATGGATAGGTAAGTAGACAGACAGATAGATAGACAAATAGATACCGCAGATAGGTAGACAGATAAATAGAAAGATGGATAAACAAACAGATAGACTGGAAATGAACACAAAACCCTGAAACTAATTATCCTAGTGATTTAAAGCAGCACACACACACACACACACACACACACACACACACACACACACACACACACACACACACACACACACACACACACACACAATTATCGAAGCTCTTAGTACTATTATTCTGAAAAAAAAGACATACATAGATAGACAGTAATTTAGCAGCAAAATTACACTGTTAATTATTTCATTCTGGTTTCTTTCGTACGATTTTATTCAGCTTGGGAAAATCTCGTAAGTAAGAAATAAAATCTGTCTGTCTGTCTGTCTCTCTCTCTCTCTCTCTCTCCCTGTCCTTGATCCTTCGTTCTTTTCTTTCTCCCTCTCTCTTCCATCCTCCTTGATCCCTCTTCTCTTTTTCTCCTTGTCCTCCTCCCTCCTTCGCTGCTCCCTCCTCCTCCTCCTTCTACTTTCCTTCCTTTCTCCCTGATGCTCCAGCTTTGTCATTTTCCCTGTCCTTCGTTTCTTTCTTCTCCTTCGTCTTTCATCTCTTCCTTTGATTTTTGCCCCTTTTCCTTTTCACTTCTTTTCTGCTCGGTCATCTCCTCTTTAAATTCTGTTCTTATTCTCCCTTTTCTCCCCCTTTCTTCCTTCTCCCTTTGCCACCCTTTCTTGGTTCGTTTATTTTCCTCCTGTCTTCATTTCCTCGTTTCTTCATTTCTCTCCCTTCCTTCAGACCTTTCATTCTCCTCTTCTTCCTTTTTACTTTTCACTCTGACTTCTACTCCCCCACCCTCTATTATCTCATTTTTCCTGTCTTCATTTCTCTTTCTGTAGTTTCCTTTCTTCCTTCTTTCTTTTCTCTTCCACCTTTCTTCCTTTTTTCTTGGGACATCGCCTTCCTCGCATTTCTCTTCTTTATTTGTATATATTCTTCCTTACTGACCATATAGATATATTTTTTTATCTTTCTCATTTTCTCCTTAGTCTTTTCTTCCTTCTTTCTCATACTATCCCCCCTTCCATTATTATATTTTCTCTTTACTTTCACATCTCTCTCTCTCTCTCTTTCTCTCTCTTTCTCTCTCGCTCTCTCGCTTTTTCTTTTCCCAGTTGTATTCGATTTTTCATTACCTCTGCACTTTTTTTCCTTTCTGTCTGTCTGTCTGTCTGTCTGTCTGTCTGTCTCTCTTTCCTTTCTTTTACTCTGTTCTCTTTCATTCCTTTTGATCTATATTCTTCCGTATTTTTGGTTGCTGTCCTCATTGTTTTAGTTCCCTTTCTTCCTGTCTTTTATATCCCTTCCCCTTTCTCTCTCTCTCTCTCTCTCTCTCTCTCTCTCTCTCTCCCTGCTTCTTCCCTCCTCCAGTCTCCCATTTGCCCCTTTCCTAACCTTTTCTCGCTTCTCCTGTCCTTCACCTTCTCCTCCTCCTCTTCTTCCTCCTCCTCCTCCTCCTCCTTCCCATTCCTCCTCCTCCTCCTCCTCCTTCCCATTCCTTCTCCTCCTCCTCCTTCCCATTCCTCCTCTTCCTCCTCCTCCTCCTTCCTCCTCTTCCTCCTCCTCTTCTTCCTCCTCCTCCTCCTTCCCCTTCCTCCTCTTCCTCCTCCTCTTCCTCCTCCTTCCCTTTTTCATCCGCCGTAATCGCCAGTCTGATCCTAACTACTGAACGAAACATTTGCAGGATTTAAATTTCGCTAAAACAGCTTCACTGCACCATCAAGCCTCTAAAAAAACGCACACACACACACACACACACACACACACACACACACACACACACACACACACACACACACACACACACACACGCACATTCTATCTATTCATTTACCATCTATTTATCTATATATTTGTGAATGTATGTATGAATCTATTTATCTTTATCTATCTATATATCTCTATTTCCATCTACTTGTCACACACACACACACACACACACACACACACACACACACACACACACAGAATCTGATACAATTTTAACCAGCAATAAAACCCCTCAAGTGCAAGAAACCTACCATATGCTTAATAAAATCGTCTGTGGGCAGAAGAAAAAAAGGAAGACTATCATAATAGACGCCATTTAATAAAGGAAAATTATCCCTTTCCTTAACCCCTTGATTCCGGCGATTTATTTTTTTTAAGGGCCTTCCGGACGATTTTATTCAGCTTTGGAGAGATTTTTACGATGAGGCCTTCACTACCTCCTCCCCCTCTTCACCGCTATAGGACTACCGGAAGTTGAGGAAAATCTTCTGGTGGTGGCGAGACTTTGAGATAAAAATTCGTCATCACACTGAAGGGGTTAAGAGGTTTCCCGAAGTTACATAGAATCGACTCTAGGTAGTAAGAGTATAGGGGTGAATATAGCGAAACTGAGAGACGTAGCGTGGGAGAAAGAGTTACAGGGAAGCAGAAGGGATGTATAATAATAATAATAATAATAATAATAATAATAATCTATCTATCTATCTATTGCCAGACGCCATAATCCCGTCAGGGGTGGCCATTTGACTTTGAGGTATTTGTTTTACGGGGAGGGGCACTAACCCTCCACCAACCCACTTGTTGACACGTAGGGAGCACGTATGGTTTGGTTATATGGTTACCACCCAGCGTTGTAAATGGTTTCTTGGCTTACAGGAAACCATTTGGCTTGTCACTCAATGTAAAGCCACCTGTAAAGGAAAGAAAAGCAATAAGAAGTGACAGGAAAGATGGGAGAAACAGGAAGAGAGGAGGACAGGCACAGAAAAAGAATGATAAAGGCTAAGGAAGAAGTAGGCAGCACTACATCAAGTGAGTGGATGATGGTCGCCACCACCTACCACAAGTAATAATAATAATAATAATAATAATAATGATAATAATAATAATGATGATAATAATAATAATAATAATAATAATAATAATAATAAAGAAGGTAGAGATCTGCAAGAAAACAGGAAAGGAGGATTGGAGAAATTAGAAGACAGGAAGCGGTGACAACAGGATGATTGGTGGAAATGGAGGAAGAGGAAGGGAAGGAAATAGGGAAGAGGAGGATATACAGGCGGAAGAGAGACAGATATACGGAGGGAGGGACACATGGAGATTATAGCAAGAGATACATGGAGAGACAGGGACGTAGGGAAGAGGAAGAAGCACATGAGGAAGGGTTAGGGAAGGGGACGGAAGAAAGGGGAGAAAAGGAGACGGAGGAAAAGAGTCAAAGAGGTGTGGGGAAGCAACGAGGCAGGGAGGAGGAGGAGATACGAGAGAGAGAGAGAGAGAGAGAGAGAGAGAGAGAGAGAGAGAGAGAGAGAGAGAGAGAGAGAGAGAGAGAGAGAGAGAGAGAGAGAGAGAGAGAGAGAGAGAGTTACAAGGACAAGTAGTACCATAGAAGGTCTTAGGACGCATACTGAGAACGTACCATGAATGAAGTTACCAGGTACAAACTGGTACTCTACTAGTGAAAGAAGAGTATAGCATAAGATAAAGGCTCTCCCCACCCACCTCTTCCACCCACAAAGAGGGCAAGGAAAAGGAAATACACTGAACTCAGGAAAAAAGCCCTGTTTGAAAGTTTTAAAGGAAAGGAGGAAGAATTCAATCTACCACTATTTTAGGCCGAATATAGTTTTGTCTCACCTGTCTTTGAACTCCTTTGACAAGGAACTGTTAAGCTTCTGTGCAGGTAACCGATTCCAGATACTGCTTATCTTATGTGTGAAGAAATTGCTCTATGAATCATAGTGGTAACGTCTACAGTCAAGCTTCCATGCATGATTCTTCGTCGAGTTGCTGTTTAAACTAAATATATGCTGGTAGTCAGTGTTTTCAAATCCATGAAAGATTCTGTAAACCTCAGAACAGCTGTCCACGCAAATGTCAGATCTCCAACGAAAAGAGGCCCAGTGTCTGCAGCCTTCCTTGGTATCCCATAGTACCAGGCACTTTAACTCCCTCAGGCCTTGAATATTCTTCTTTAGGGTTGGTGACCAGAAAGGTGCTGCATAATCCAGATGTGGCTGTACAAGATAATTGTACACAGAGGGGACTATTTCCTCGTTTCTCTACCTAAACTACCTATGTGCTTTCTCCTTTACTACAATCATTGTTTGAAGAACATAAGGTCACTGCTGATTAGTATTCATAAGTCATTCTCCAAGTCAGTGCTGCTGATCTCATTTCCCAACAAGTAGTTGCTTCTTGGATTTGCATGATCGTTGCGCATCGCCTTGCACTTGTCCAGGCTGAACGGCATTTGCCACCGTTCAGACAACTCTCCTAGTTTAACCAAGTTCTTATGTACTTCTTGTATCTTCTCAGATGATAAGGAATTACCTTCTAGCGTTGTGCCGTCCGTAAATTTTCAACTCAGCTGACGATGCCCATACCTATATCATTGGCGTATATAATAAATGATATTGGTCCTATAACTGAGCCCTGAGGAAACCCTCTTGTAACTGCTGTCCAGTCAAAAGTACCCCCATTAACTACCACTCTCTTGTGCCAGTCAGTCAACAAGTTTTCAGTGCATGCAGCTAGTTCACCACTAATTCCCAGTGGGCGAGTTTTTGTCATCTATTCTCTACTTGTAAGTATTTAATCAGAATCTTTTGGAATTCCAAAGACTGTCAGGTGACCGATACAGATCACATTCAGGGAGCATGCCGTGGAAAAACTCACTCAAATCGGTCAAACGCGAACGATGCCGCCTAGAACCATGTTGCGGGTCATGCAGTGAATTATCTGGTTCTCGTTGATCACTCCTGTCTTTCACTCCCCTGCCACAGACGTAAGGCTAATTGGACGGGTATTTCCTGAACATCGGCTCTCTTCCTTCTTAAAAATTGGGGAAACATTAACTTCCTATCAGCCAGATGGAAATTCTCAAGTAGCCTGCGATTAATTAAAGATGGTAGCCAGATGAGAGGCCACAAGTTCATCTATTTCTCGTAGGACTCTTGGAAGGAAATAATCAGGACCGAGGGATTTGTTAGCTTTTAATGAGAGAGAGAGAGAGAGAGAGAGAGAGAGAGAGAGAGAGAGAGAGAGAGAGAGAGAGAGAGAGAGAGAGAGAAGGGGGGGGTGGAAGAGATAAAAGGAAGACGGACAAAGCGTATGAGAGGGGCGACGTGAGGGGGTTGAGTGGGGAGGTCAAGAATCACTCTCTCCCTTTATTGCCAACGAGAGAGAGAGAGAGAGAGAGAGAGAGAGAGAGAGAGAGAGAGAGAGAGGGAGGGAGTATGAAATATAAGAGAGACAGAAAGGAACATGACAAAGAGTAGATGGAAGAGATGGAGGGGAAATAGTGAAACAGGAGGAAAAAGAGTGAGGTGGTTGAAGGAGGGAGATACGGAGAGAGGGAGAGAGGGAGGGAGAAAGATAGGGAGTGAGGGAGAGAAGTAGTGGGTAAACAGGGAGGGAAGGAGGGAGGGTAGGAAGTTGATGGAAAACGAGGTAAGGATATGAGCGAGTTGGAGTAGTTTCTGATCATCTCTTCCCCCCCTCCCCCTTCACTCTCTCTCTCTCTCTCTCTCTCTACTTCAATCCTACAGTTGTCAGACGATTTTAATTAGGTAAAGAAACTACCCCATTAGATAGAACTCCAATAAAGACTTCAATTAACTCCTGTTGCTTGAAAAATATCTGGACTGAAAAAGCGTCTGGAAGTGGCAAGAATTAAATATGTATGGTCCAGTGATGTCGCAGAAACGGGCACTATCTGTCTGTCTGTCTGTCAAGCTATCTGTCTAGAGATATGCAGATGAGGATATACATTGATTGATAGACAGGCAGAGAGTGAGAGATGTGGGGGAGGGAGACATGTTAGAGAAAAGGCAGAGGAAAAATGAGGAGAAAAGGAGGGACGAGGGAAAATGTGAAAAAAAGGAGGGAGAGAAAAGTGAGGGACATCTGTGAGAAACAGGAGTAGGAGGTAGGTAGAAGGAAGAAGAAAAAAAGGAAAATAGAGAGAAATATCGATTAGGAGGGACTGAAGGAAGGGAAAAAGAGGAGAGGAGGAAGAAAAGGAAGGAAGGAGAGGAGAGAAGAACTATGTACGGAGGTAGTAAGGAGGAGAAATATAAGAACAGGAAGTAGGAGGAAGGGTGGGTTGAAAGAGGAAGCAGGAAGAAACAGGAGGAAGTGAGAGGAACTGAAGGAAAAGGAGAGAGAGTTATAGGTAAAAGGAAGAGGTAAGAGGGAGATAAAAACAGAAAATAAGAATAGGTATGAGATACAGTGAAAGGAAATATTGGCCAGATAGAGAAAAGGTAGGAGAAAGGGACAGGGAAGAGGATAGAGAAGAATGATAAGAAAGAGGAAAGGATGGAAGAGAAAAGAGAAAGGGGAAGAAGAAAAAGAGAGGGAAGAGAGTAAGAGGAAAAGGAGCACAGAACGAGAAAATTATATAAAAAAAAGAGATGAAGGAAGAGAAACATGGAAAGGGATACTGAAGAAAGAAAGGAGAAACATGAAATAAAATAAAGATGAGGAAAGTAATGAACAAAAAATAGCAACAAAGAGAGATGACAAAGAGAAAAAAGGGGGAATTGGGAAAATGATGAGAAAGAGTAGGGGAGAAGAAAGAAGAAAATGAAAAGAGGAGTAAAGTAAGAGATAGAAAAGAAAAGAACTAGAAAAAAGAGGAGAGGAGAGAAGAAGGGCAAATGGGAAGAGGAGGTAGAAAGAATAAGGAAAGGAAGGCAAGAGGAAAGATAAGGGAGAGGGAAGTAACAAGCTGAAAGAATACATACGTATCCGGTATATATATATATATATATATATATATATATATATATATATATATATATAGATATATATTTTTGTGTGTGTGTGTGTGTGTGTGTGTGTGTGTGTGTGTGTGTGTGTGTGTGTAATTAGAGGAGGAGCGAGAAGGGGGAGGGAAGAAGAGCAGAGGAAGGAAAGGGGAAAAGAAAAAAGATAAGAAACAAAAAGAGCAAATAAATCTATAAGAAAAGAAGAGGAAGGAGAGGAGCAGAAAAGAAAGAGAAAAGAGGAGGGATGAAGATTCTAAATGAGAAAAAAAGAAGAAAGGATAAAAAAGGGAGAAGAAGAAGAAGAGGAAGAAGGAAGAGGAGGGAGGATTAGCGACTGAGGAGGAGGCGTGGAAGGAAAAAGTGGAGGTGAGAGAGCCCCAACTTTGAAGGCAGGAAATGAAGCAGAGAGGCGAGGCACAGAGAGGTTAGGCAGAGAGAGGTGAGGAAGAGAAATGTGAGGCAGAGAGATGTGAGGCAAAGAGATCTGAGGCAGGGAGGAGTGAGGCAGAGAGGTGAGGCAGAGAGAGCTGAGGAAGAGATAGGAAAGGGAAAGAGAAGTAAGGCTGAGATACATGAGCTAAAGAGAGGTAAGGCAGAGAGAGAGGTGAGGCAGAGAGAGGTGAGGAAGATAGATGTTAGGCAGGGAGGGGTAAGGCAGGGAGATGTGAGAAAGAGAGAGGTGAGATAGGGAAGGATGATGCAGAGAGATGTGAGGCAGGGAGATGTAAGGCAGAAAGATGAGGCAGAGAGAAAAAGATGAGGTAGGGAGAGGTGAGGCAAGGATAGGTGAAACAGAGAGAGGTGAGGCAGAGAGAAGTGAGGTAAAGAGACGTGAGGCAGAGAAGTGAGGTAGAGAAAAGTGAGATAGAGAGAAGGCAGAGAGAAGTGAGGCAGGGAGAGGTGAAGAAAAGAGGGATGAGATAAGAGAGAGAGAGAGAGAGAGAGAGAGAGAGAGAGAGAGAGAGAGAGAGAGAGAGAGAGAGAGAGAGAGAGAGAGAGAGAGAGAGAGAGAGAGAGAATAAATGAACAAAGTGAAAGCAAAGAAACTGAGGGAATGAGAGAGTGTGGGAAAATGAAATCGGCAAAGAAAGTGATCGAGTGTGAGCGAGGGAAGTTAGAGCGGGCGAGAGTGAGAGTGAGCGAGATTGAGAGTGATTGAAAGTGAGGGAGAGAGATAGGGGGAGTGAGGGAGTTGCCTTTCTTGTGGAGGAGTTGATGGAGTGTGAGGGAGGAGGCAGGAAACAGAGAGAGAGAGAGAGAGAGAGAGAGAGAGAGAGAGAGAGAGAGAGAGAGAGAGAGAGAGAGAGAGAGAGAGAGAGAGAGAGAGAGAGGTCACTTTCAGTTTCATAGCTTATAAAAACTAACAGAAAGCACATCTAATTCATGTCAGTAATAATAGTAATAATAATAATAATCATAATCATAATCATAATAATAGTAATAATAATAATAACGAACCCTATTAACCTCTTCAATACTATATCTTTTTTATTTTAATCAGTGTATCTCCAGACGATTTTATTCAGCTTAGGGGGGATTTTTTGGCAGTGCAGGTCTGTATCTAACCCCTCCTGGCCTTCGAAAAATCCTCCTAGGCTGAAGAAAATCGTCTGGTGGTGGCAAGACAAGGAAGAAAATGTATTTCCCAGGCTGAAGGCACTGATGTTGCTGTATTTTTCTTATCATCATCATCATCATCATCAATGTCGTTATCATAATCATCATCATATCTTCCTCGTGCTCCTCTTACACATTATCATCATCTTCATCATCATTGTCGTTCTCATCATCATCATCATCATCATCATCATCATCATCATCATCATCATCACCTCTCCCTCGTGCTCCTCTTCCTCTAACTCTGTCTGTCCTTGTGTTATTTCCTCTTTCCTTCCCCACCTGTTTTTCCTTGACTGCTTTCCTCTTCCCTTTTCTCCGTTCTCTCCCCCACTCTATTCCTCTTTCCCTCTTCACCTTTTTCCTCCTCCTTCTACTTCCCTCTCCTCATTTATCCTTTTCCTTCTCTCTTCTCTTTTCTCCTCTCCTTGTTCTCTCTCATCTTTTCTCCTCTCCTTCTTCATCGCATCCGTCGTCTTCTTTCTGCTCCTCCTTTTCTACCCTGTTTCCTCCTCCTCCCCTCCCTTCTCCTCCTCCTCCTCCTCCTCCTCCACCTCTACTCCTCCTCTCCCCTTTGATCCTTAATCACCTCCTCCTCCCACCTCCTTTTCCTCTCTCCATCATCCTCTACTTACTCTACTCATTCGTCCCCTTTTCCCTTCCGCTTCCTCCCCATTTCCTCTTTTTCCCTCTTTTCCTCTGAATTCTCCTCGTTTTTTCTCTCTTCCCCCTCTCCTCTTACTATCATTTCTCCCTTTCTCCTCTTCTCCTTCCTCCTCCTCGTCATCCTCTTTTCTTGCTTTCCTCTTCTTCCTCCTCCCCCTTTTCCCTCTTATTCCTCCTCCTCCTCATCCTTTTTCTCGCCTCCTCCTCATCCCACCCTCCTCCTCTTTTTCCTGGTTTCCTCTTCCTCCTCCTCCTCCTCCCCCTTTTCCCTCTCCTTCCTTCTCCTCCTCTTCCTCCTCTTCCTATGCCTTTTCTTTCTTCTTCTCCTCTTTTTCCTCTCTTCCACTTCCTTCCCCTCTCCTCTTTTTCCTTCTCCCTCCTCCTCCTCCTCCTCCTCCTTCTCCTCCGGTACTTTAATACAAAGTGAGGTAACTTTGGGAGTGCTTAAGGCTGGTTTTTCTCTACTTTTCTCACTTTTTCCCTCCTCTCTTTCTCTCTCTCTCTCTCTCTCTCTCTCTCTCTCTCTCTCTCTCTCTCTCTTTCCCTTACTTCTTCCATATTCTTCTACCATTTACCAATATACACTTTCAATTTCTTTTGTTCTTTCTTTCCCCTTTCTCTCTTTTACCTTTCCCCCTTCCTCGATTTCCTTTCTCATCCTCTCTCTCTCTCTCTCTCTCTCTCTCTCTCTCTCCTCTTGTCCAAATTCCAATCTTTCTATCTTCCTCGTCTTCCTCATTCCTTCCTTTTCTTTTCCAGTCTTTCTTCCCTCCCTTCCATTTACTCTCCTTCCCTCCCTCCCTCCTTCTATCCTCCCTCCCTCCTTCCCTCCTACTTCTCTCCCACCCTCCCTCCTTCTCTTCCACTCCTCTTCCTCCCTCCCTCCTTCCCTCCTACTCCTCTCCCTCCCTCCCTCCTTCCCTCTTACTCCTCTCCCTCCCTCCCTCCCTCCCTCCCTACTTTCCTACCCAGCGGAGGAAGTTTGGGAGTGTCGTGGCCAGAGTGTCAAAGGCAGCGAGAGAGAGAGAGAGAGAGAGAGAGAGAGAGAGAGAGAGAGAGAGAGAGAGAGAGAGAGAGAGAGAGAGAGAGAGAGAGAGAGAGAGAGAGAGAGAGAGAGAGAGAGAGAGAGAGAGAGAGAGAGAGAGTTGCGCGGATGTACAGTAAAAGCAACACTGACCTTTAAGCCTCTGACCATAACATCAATAGTTAACTCATACTCTAAATACAAACTCTTACCCCACTCAGTCCAGCGACGTTTTGGTATATTTCATTCTTGCTGCCACCAGACGATTTTACTCTGTGTAGTTTTTTTGTCTGGAGTTTTTGGTGTAATTATTATCCCTGCAGAAATTATGCTTCTTAAGGTTTATCGCGACGTTGAAAAATAGCTGTTTGTGGTAGGACGAATAAGATATAAGATACGTCCTTGGGCTAAAATGGTAGCAAATAGGATAGCAAAACATAGATCCCTCCATCCCCCTTCCTTCCACCTCTAGCCATCTCCCTAGTCTCTGGCAATAAGTCGTACTGGAAAATAAATAGAAGCAATACCTTTCAAAACTGAAAGCTACAAATCATATGATATTATTGGCCATGCAGTACGTCTTTATTATTTTTCAGCTTTTCGTAAACTCTGGCTAAATAAAAGCATAATGGCAGTGCTGTTTTATTGTTGCAACCAAACCATGTATATCTTGAGTCTAGTCTGATATATATGCATTAATTGCTAACGATTCAGGGTTAAAAGTGCTTATAACAGTCGTGCTGCGGTACATCGTCCAGATCATAACTGCTTAAACATACATAACATTCGCCCATAGTTTATTCGTTTTAATTTGGTGGCGATTTCGTCCTTTTGCAACCTGTTTCCCATAATTAAATGAAAAATAAGACAATACTATGGCTGTATATCCTTTGCTTAACATTCCTTTTTCGTGGCCATAGTTCTTTTATCTTAACTTGGCCTAGATTTTTTTTGCATCGTGTCTGATGTATCTCAGTGGTAGCATAAGACAATATTATAGCTTTACATCCTCTTCATAACACTGAAGCATCTTATTCTAGTATCATTCTCTTGCTACGACTCAGTATTCAATATGGAGATGGCAATTTTGGACCAGGCTATTGAGTAAAATGGGAATAACATTACGTTCGAGTGTTAATCTCTTGTTACAGGCCAGCATTTGAGATGGAGAGATGACATTTTTACACCTAATCAGAGTGAACAGAGTACAGTAGAAAAGAGGAGACGTAATTAGTGTAACCTGTTATTATTCACCGATTTCAAGAACGATCCTTAGGTATTAATATATTTTTGTTATTCCAGCTCTGTCAGGTGTGTTCAGGGATATTTATGAATATAATTATGTAGGGGACGCTTTGGTTTCACATAGTCTTCTCTCGTACAGTATATTGTTGCAGCTAACGGCAGACGGTCTTCTTCTGCTGAGAGAAGGGGAGACTGAGAGCGTCAATACGTGTGTCAAATAATCTCTCTTGGTTGGGACAACACTAGTTTTTTATTCCAGCTAAAGCCAGACGATTTTATTCAGCTGGGACTGAGTCACAGGAGGCCGAGACAGTCAACTACACATGGCAATGAACAAAACCACTAGCAAGAAGCTCGTACTGTACACTGCTAAAGAAATACTAATACCTGATTAAAAGCTTGTCTAGAAAACATCTGCAACACGCAAGAGACCGACGGCTGGACATTTACTTAGCATCTGAGTGCATGGTTATTTTTACTGTTTATGACATCGTCTTGGAGGAGGTTCCATTCGTTTACCGTGTCACTGAATAGAGATAGTTTGTGGTGTCAGATTAGCCGTGTGACCCCTCGTGGGCAGCCTACATGCTGTCTGGAATATACCGGCATATTTTTTTTTAATTTCTTCATTTTTTAAGAACCATTCAGGACCTTAAGGCACTATGTGTACTTGACCTCTATATTCGTCGCCCTCTCTGTCTGTCTGTCTGTCTGTCTCTCCTTCTACCTCCCTTTCACTCATATTCAACTTTCAAGGATATTTGCTCAAGTTTCACAACGCCAGTCATTCTCACTCTCTGTCTCACAGCATCTCTCTCTCTCTCTCTCTCTCTCTCTCTCTCTCTCTCTCTCTCACTACCTCTACCTCCCTTTCACTCACACTCAACTTTCAAGGACATTTGCTCACAAGTTTCACAACGCCTGTCATTCTCACTCTCTCACTATCTCTCAGCATCTCTCTCTCTCTCTCTCTCTCTCTCTCTCTCTCCACATCTATCTATCTATCTATATCTACCTATCTATCTATATCTATATCTATATCTTTCTATCTATCCATCTATATACACCCACACCCACACACCCACATTCAACCACTCTGCCACTTCTTGCTCTCTGTTCTCACTCACTCTCTCACTGTCTATGCTCAGTGATTTGTATTAGTTAATTTTCAGTCATCCTTGCACACAAACACTGCGGCTCTGTGCTAAGTCACCATCCTGTCTCACTCATATCTACACTCAGTTCTCTCATGCAATCAGCACATGCAATCAACCCTCACACAATCAGTTCTCATGCAATTTACCCTCATACAATCAACCCTCACGCAGTCAACTCTCACGCAACTTTGCACTCAGTCCTCCCTTTCCAGCCCAGCTTTCCCCCTTTCCGTGCACGCAGTCCTTGGCCATTAGTGTTATTGCTACCCTACTCTCGCACTCGATCTCTCACGCTCAGCACTCACACTTTAGCATACTCATTCTCTCTTTAGCACTTTCAGTTTCTCTAGATTTCAATATGTTTAACGTTCTCTCTCTCTCTCTCTCTCTCTCTCTCTCTCTCTCTCTCTCTCTCACGCACCCACACACACCCACACACCCACCCACGCTCCCGCACACCCACGCCCACCCACCCACCCACCCACACACACACACACACACACACACACACACACACACACACACACACACACACACACACACACACACACACACACACACACACACACACACACTTCATTTTGCACATTCACTATTGCGCAGTTTCTTTCAGACTCACCTTTTCAGTCATACATTTGCGTTTGTTCATTCATTTTCTTGCCCGCTTTTAGTTACTCTCTTTCACTGTCACTGGTTTTCTTGGAGCCGCAGTTGTTCTTGCATTTTTAGTTTCTTTCTCTCAAATTTTTCGTTCATAGTAGCGCCACATATACTTACCTGCTCCGCCCCGCCCCACCACACAAAAGCATTCATGCACTCACGCGCGCACACACTGACACAAACACGAACATAAATACACCAAACACATGCGCAGACGGATGCACATACATGAACACAGACAGACAGACAGACAGACAGACAGACAGACAGACAGACAGACAGACAGACAGACAGACAGACAGACAGACAGACAGACAGACAGACAGACAGACAGACAGACAGACAGACAGACAGACAGACAGACAGACAGACAGACAGACAGACAGACAGACAGACAGACAGACAGACAGACAGACAGACACACACACACACACACACACACACACACACACACACACACACACACACACACACACACACACACACACACACACACACACACACACACACACACACACACACACCAGGAAAGTTCTGTGTGAAGCCCCTTCCATTACATCAGTGGACACTAGCTGCGTCCGAGCTCGCTATTCATCAGCCTTGAATCCTAGTGAGAAGCCACCCTGTAAAGTGAATCAGACAGGGATGGTGCTTCAATCATTGGAGTCCACATGATCATTTCCCACGCATACTCTTTTATCATACTCCAGACTCCTAGGTGCCCAGTGATCGTGTGGAAGGGCCATCGATGTACAGTCAGGGAAAGTTCCGCATTACCCACTGTTCGGAGCTTTGATGGTAGACGTATAGTCACGAAGCAGCAGCCAGGCCCACTTGTCTGGTAACTGTGAGTGGGAGGGAAGGTGGCCGGGGGTGGGAGAGTTTGAAGAGGTGCTCATGTCACAGTATCAATCCATGTTTACTGTCAAAGGTATGCTTCTATCCCTTCTTAAAATAGGAATGATAGTTACAGAGACCAATCTTATAGTTAGGACTTCCCACGTCATTCTGTCTAAAGGAAAACGAAAAACCTGTTAATCGCTCATATAGGTTATTATTATTATTATTATTATTATTATTACACACTACATTAGACTCTAAGCTCGTATTGGAATAATTACCAAAATAACACTGGAAATGTTTGCAAGCGGATGTTTACAGCGGGATGACAAAGGATAAATACTGTAAATAAATTTATAAGAATTTACACAGATAGATAGATAGATAATATAGGTTTGGTTTTCGAGTCAACACATAAGATAAATATATGTTATATCGTTACGAATATCTCCTGGGGAAACGTCTCGTGTTAAAGTCGAGAGGGAATGAAAGCATTCAAACCTCTGTCCGAACCCAGCAAACTTCCATAACTTTCCTGACAACACTAAGTCTACCGACATCTATGTAATCTTTTCCATAAAATTCTAGCATTATTTTGTCATCTACCCTTACTAAAGTACCGGTAACTCAAACACACGTCCAAGTCATACATCGCTGACCTACACGTGATTCCCAATCTATCACTAAATCCTTCTCTGCACCCAATCCCCCGCCTCCCCCTCCTTCGCACTCACAGTTACCAGACATGTGAGGTCTGGCTGCCTCTTCACATTCATCTGTCTCACACCAGTGCTTCGGGAGGTGGGTAATGCGGAACTTTCCCCGACTGTACCTGTCCACCAGTCCGAATATCTGAATGCCTGAAAAGTGCTAACAAAACATGAACCATTCCTTCACCTACCTGGCTGTTGTAAGACGGGTGAATCCGGGAGGGGGAAAGGGTAGAAGCGATTAACTTCCCTGACCCTCTCTCACCACTCCCTCCTTTCGACCCTCCGGGACTCTAGCATCTCCCACAGCTCCTCTTTCAAGCATCACTCCATTCTCCTACTCGCATACCACTGCCTCACACTGTTACAAGTAGGTGAGTGTCTCTGCTGCTTCGTTACACTGAAACTAGTAAAATACACTCTCGTCAGCAATGAAGATGTGAAGAAAGCCAATATTGCAGACAGAAGATTTATTTACAAACAGTTTCAGCAACAGCTGTTGCCCTCCATTGATGAGGGCATAAGTTGTTGCAAAAACTGTGTGAAAATAACCTTGCGTCAGCCGATGTGAGTTTTCTTCAAATGCTTCATCATAATTGTCACACATTGAGAGCTCCGAACTAGTGGGCGTGGCTAACGTGGAAAGTTCCTCGTTTGTATGTACGCACTCATACAGGCCGGCACACACACACACACACACACACACACACACACACACTGGAGAGAGAGAGAGAGAGAGAGAGAGAGAGAGAGAGAGAGAGAGAGAGAGAGAGAGAGAGAGAGAGAGAGAGAGAGAGAGAGAGAGAGAGAGAGAGAGAGAGAGAGGAGAGGCGTTTCGAAGCAATCAGACCAGCGAGACACCAATAGTGAAGCTTGTGATGATACCCATGGTTCAGGAAAGGGTAGTACTGAAAAATTTAATGGGAGTATGTTAAAGAATCTGGTTAGTTTTATACTGTGTAATGTATTTGTGGATTTTTTTTTTTCTATTAAATTTTTTCGCATCTCAGCTTCATTTCCTTTAAAATACTTGCGCTTACAAAGTTTCTTGTTTCTTTGTCTCGTCCGAATGAAGAGAGACTCAGGGAGGTTGCACGATTATTATATTATTATTATTATTTTTATTATTATTATTATTTTTATTATTATTATTATTATTATAAATCAGTTAGATGATTTGATTAGATTTGGTGAGTTATTCTCTGCCTGCGAGAGAAATGTTTAAAATAATATAACAAAGTGCAAAGTTGACATACATAGATAAAACGGATTAGTGAGAGAGAGAGAGAGAGAGAGAGAGAGAGAGAGAGAGAGAGAGAGAGAGAGAGAGATGGACAGTTACTCTCCCATTCTCACACTTACCCGTAACTCTCACACGCATTCCATACCACTTTTCATACTCAGATCTCACACTCACACACCTTTCCACCCCATTCATCTACTTACCCTCCTCCTCACATCGTCTCTCCTACTCTAGATTACACCCACACTCTTTCCCTCTCACTCCTCATCACATTCACACACTTTCCCTACTAATTTCCCTCTAACACTTACACTATTCCAGTCACCCTAATACTCTCAAATCCACTCTCCCTCACACTCACCCACACCCCCCCTCCCACTTTCCTTCTCACTCTCACACTTCCTCTTCCTGCTCTCTCTCTCTCTCTCTCTCTCTCTCTCTCTCTCTCTCTCTCCATCCACACTTAACGTCCCACAACAAACAGCCTCTCTGAAGGATCAATAGGCCTGTTGCTGTTTGCTTTCCTTTATACTCCTTTGCACACACTCTGTCACACACGCTTTCACATTCACACGCGTCTTCCCAGTCATACTCACGATCTTCTTCCCCCTCCCCCAATTCACATCCAAATTCTCCCACTCGCACAGTGCAACCCATCCCACTCACACACTTTCCCATTTACTTTCCCACATAAATACTCACTTACACTGTCTCCCACTTACTCTTCCTCCAGCTTACACACATTCCTTCCCATTCACACTGTTTCCCACTCACATACCTCTATTCCCACTGTTACTCATATGACTGCTCTCATTTACACCATCCTACTCAACCAGAAAAACGTCTTTGTCGGCAAGGTACGAGCGAGGTCATTTAAATCCAAAAGCATTGAAACGTCGCCTTACACCCCGAGGATGCCTAAAGTATATTGATGGCTATCTGCCTACCAAGTTTCACGCCTTTACGACAAACTGTCTGGCCTGTGACCCTCTTTTGAAGATTTTCGACATGCTGCACTTGGCGCGCGTCACGTGCCATGTGCACCGCCGGGGTGTGATGAAACCTGTCAAAAACTAATCTTAAAGAATGGGGCTTTCATATGGTGCAAACCACGTAGTGATTGTGGTTGCTGAGGTATAAGCTTCTCTAAAGCATTATGGTCGGGCCTGGTCCGACCGGCGCGGGTTGGGCCACTCATATGTGAGAAAATGCCAATACTTGACGAGACTTGCGAGGGCTTCGCCCTCGCTCGTAATCACTATTTTTCTATTTTTTTTTCTCTCTGTATGTATGTATGTATGTATCTCTCTCTCTCTCTCTCTCTCTCTCTCTCTCTCTCTATCTATCTATCTATCTATCTATATATATATATATATATATATATATATATATATATATATATATATATATATATATATATATATATGGATGTGATAGGAAGCGTTATGAGGAACACACTGAGGTGGTTTGGCCATGTGGAGAGGATGGAGGGTGAAAGACTGACGAAGAGAGTGTATGTGAGTGAGGTGGAGGGGGGAAGAGGGAGGGGGAGGCCGAGGATGAGATGGAGAGATGGGGTGGAGAGGTATATGAGAGAAGGGGGTGTGAGTTGGGAGCAGGGCAGTGAAATGGCGGGAGACAGGGCGACTTGGAGGCGATTTGTTTGTGGCCACCCCAAACGGGATTGAGGCGTCTGGCAATAGATAGATAGATATATATATAATCTATAGATAGTCATATACAATATATAAATGTATATCTATCTATCTATCTATCTACTGTATATACACTGGTATGATTATCTTGAATTGAGTGAGGTTGTTAACAAAAGTAAAGAAAAGACGGATTAATGAAGACTGGTAAAAAGATAAACAGATGAGATGGACAGAAAATGATGGAGAGTAGAAAGATATATGGCATCTGACACAGGTGTGCAGACAGACAGAGACAGATCCTAACCCTGGTATGTGAAACGTTTCCAATATACCTTAACCTTTCCAGTAACTGGTTCAATCCCGCTAATGCTGCTCACTCACTCTTCCTGACGTCTCTTCATCCTCTTACACAGTCATTCGAACCTTTCATTCTCCCCTTCACCATCCTCCTCCTCCTCCTGGTCCCTGCTTCTTCTAGCAACATATTCTAACCTCTTCTCTTTCTCCTCTTCCTTCTCCTCCTCCTCTTTCTCCTCTGTCATTCAAACCTCTACTTCATCTCCTCCTCCTCCTCCTCCTTCTCCTCCTCCCAGTCATTAATCTCTTCTTTTGCTTGCACAGAACGCTCACCTTCGACGGTCGCTGCTGCTACTACTGCTACTGCTACTACTGCTACTACTACTACTGCTGCTGTTGGTGCTTGTGAGTGTCCTTGGCCACTTTTTTCATTTTCTTTATATATTTTTTTATTTTTTTTTTTTCACTGGTTTCTCATTACATCTTCCGTTGCGTTTTGTATTCTGTGTCGCTGCAGCTACTCATTGGCCTTTACTTTGCTTGTTTTCTTTGTTATTAGTATTGTCTTTTTCTGAAGTTTGTCATTAAGTCTATTTTTTTTTTTCATTATTAGTTGTTGATTCTTTGCCTCGTCCAAATGAATAGACACCAGAAGGTCGCACTATTTTTATTCTTTTTCTTCTGTATCGTAGAATACCACTCGGACCTCCACCTACCACTGGACTTAAGAGTAACTACCCTTCGTAGCGTTGATATGTATGCATGTGTGAATGTGTGCGTGTATTTATGTATGTTGTATAAATAGTATAAATAGGCTATAATAGGGTTATCACAGATGTTGTCCTTGCACATACAGTATATCGTATGTTGCAACCATCGTCCTGTTATGTATGTATGGATGGATGTATGTTTGTATACAATAAATCTATTTATCTGTCTATAGCCAGAAACTTTAATCCCGTGAGGGGTGACCACAAGCTAATCACCTCCATGTCGCCCTGTCCCCTACCATTACGCTGCCCACTCCCCATCTTATCCCCACTATCTCCATCCTTCCATCTCATCCTCAGTCTCCCCCTACCTCTTCCTCCCTGCACCTCACTCATATACACTTTGTCCTCAGACCTACATCGTCTGTTCTATCAACTTTCAGCCTGGTGCATAGCACATTAATACATTCCATTCTCATCCTACACGGTCACCTCTGCACAATCATCTGCTAAAATAAAATTCCTACTTTGTCTTCAGGTAAAACACACACACACACACACACACACACACACACACACACACACACACACACACACACACACACACACACACACACACACACACACACACACACACACACACACACTAAATGAAATCTCTGGTACCGAAAACTCGAAAATTCTTTGTTTTGTTCTGGTACGATTAATTTTCTGTCTTTTAAGTTCTGCTATGAAACATTAACTCGCTCTCATTACGTTCTGTTACTAATTATTCTTTCTAATTCACTCTCTTTAGGTTCTACTGCTAACAATTCCCTCTAATTCACTTTATTTGCGTTCAGCTACTTATTGTGTTCTCTAATTCACTCTTTATGCTCTGCTACTAATTATACGAATTCTCTTTAGCTCATTCTCTTTAAGTTCTGCCACAAAATTTTTTTCTCTGATTCACTCTCTTTACGTTCAGCTAATAAGAATTCCTTCTAATTTTCCCTCAGTACGTTTTGCTACTACACCTATTGTCTAATTCTCTCTCATTACGTTCCACTACTAATTGTTTTCTCCAATTCACTTTTTACGTTCAGCCGATAAAAATTTTCTCTAATTCGTTCTCTTAATGTTTTACACGAATCATTGTCTCTATAATTCACTCTCTACGTCCTGCCGTTATAGTTCTTTCACCTTAACTTGGCCCAGATTTTCGTCCTTTTGTAGCTTATTTCGCGTAGCTCAGCGGCAAAGACATTCGCACGGCTCTGCATCCTTTCCACAGCACCTTTCAGAGACAAGCTTCATATTCTAATGATGATGGTTTGTTACAACTAAGCACTCGAGATGGAGAGATGGCAATTTTAGGCCAAGTTAGAGTAAAAGGAGTATATTTATTCATTTTCATTTCACTGCCACCCTCTGTGACTTTACTTTTGTTTACTACGTTCGTGCCTACTTTATTTTTACTTTAGTATTTCTTTATTAAGTGATGTGACTGAGAGTCTGAAAATAGGTGTGAGAGGAAGTGAAAGAAAACAAGATGGACGATATTTGCCGTTTCCTGGGATTGGATGGAACAGGTTAAGCCCTTCAACTCGAGGACGTCACTTATGAAGAGAGAAACCTGTACTGTACACAGGAAAAATCATCTGGTAAATTACCAATATGCTGGGAATCGAACCAGGGACTCTCAGGTGAGAGCCAGGCAGCATACCACTACACCACGACCAGGTAAAAGTTCACTCACAGTGGGGGCGGAGGGACGTTGGTTACAAGATTGTGACAACGTGAGTTAACTTTTACCTGGTCGTGGTGTAGTGGTATGCTGCCTGGCTCTCACCTGAGAGTCCCTGGTTCGATTCCCAGCATATTGGTAATTTACCAGATGACGTCACTTATGTTTTATTCTTCCCATCTCCAGACCAAAATATTCAGTTAAGGAGAGAGACTTCGATCTTGGGAGGTTCGATATAGTCTTTATTAACTCCTTTGTTTTAAGAGATCTCCCTTCAAGGTAAAGAAAATCGACTGGTGGTGTGCTAATCAGAGAGAGAGAGAGAGAGAGAGAGAGAGAGAGAGAGAGAGGATCTATTAGGTCGGAGTGGAGGAAGATGGGAGATCCCTTGGTCCTGAAGTGACTTATGTTAGGCCGATGATGATGATGATGGTTGTGGTTGTGGTGATGATGGCGGTGGGGTGGTAGTGTGATGATGGGGCGACAGGTGATGATGGGTTTGGTGGTGATGATGATGGCGGTGGGGTGGTAGTGATGATGGGGGTGATGGATGAAAATGATGATGATGATGGGAATGGTGGTGGTGATGACGGTAAAGTGGTAGTGATGATGGGGGCGATGGATGATGATGATGATGATGATGATGGGTGTGGTGGCGATGATCATGGTGGTGGGGCGGTAGTGATGATGATGGGAGTGAAAATGACGGTGATGGTGATGATGATGAAGATGATGATGATGATGATGGTGATGATGATAATGATGATACACACCCTTTACCCCACGTTCCCTTGTATTACGTTCCGCCACATCCTGCCACGCCGTTAGCTACCACTCTTGTCACCTTACGTTCCTTTGTGTTACGTTCATCCTCAGTTCGTTGCCTTATGGTATTAGTATCGTTCTGTCGTTTTCTGTTCTTTTATTTATCCGTTCTGTCGAGTTACGTTCTTTTTAAGCTAGTTATTTTCATGCTGGGATGTTTTATTCTGCCGCCGTACGTTCATTTATTTACGTTCATCTGCCGTTCTCCCATCTTCGTTTTATTCTGTCCTTCCATCAAATTACCTACCCCCCACCACCCTTCTCAAAGAAACCTTACATTCTTTCTTTTCTTTTCTTTTTTTTTCTTTTTTTTGCCACATTACATTCTTCCATACTACATTCACCTGCTGTTCTCTCACCTTACGTTCTTCTGTTTTCTCTGTCCTCCATCTTCCCCCTCCCCCTCGCTGCCTCTCACATGAACCCTTGCGTTCTTTTATTCTGGCGCATTACGTTCTTTTATGCTACACTCACTTCCCGTTCATCCACCTCTCGTTCTTCTCTCCCGCCGCTCCTCCACTTTACGTTCCCCCTCCACATCACACTATGCCACGTCCACCCCTCATTTTGCTATCTTATGTCCCTTTATTTGTCTTTCCGCCGTCTTACGTTCTTTTATTCTGCCGTTCCTCCATCTCACGTTCCCCACCCCTTCACAGCATTATACGTTCACCTCTCATTTTGCTACCGTATGCTCCTTTATCTGCCGTTCCGCCTCCTTACGTTCTTTTATTCTGCCGTTCCTCCACCTCACGTTCCCTCCTCCCCTTCCTCTCCTCCCCCGGGTATAATCTACTGCCTCATTCATCACCGCCATCCGCTTTTTTAACAGGGGCGGGTTTTTTGGGGCGGCCCTTTAAGATAGTCACCCCTTTAGCCTGTTTAAAGAGAGAGAGAGAGAGAGAGAGAGAGAGAGAGAGAGAGAGAGAGAGAGAGAGAGAGAGAGAGAGAGTTCCATACTGCTTAACCAGTATGTTTATATATCCACTGTACCATTTCACACATCTTAATATAACTGAACTTCAAAGACGCACTAGAGAATATGTTTTTCTTTTGCCTCGGGCAAGGATAGGAAAAAATGCTTGATTAATTGCACAGGTAATTAATTTTTTGTGCAAAGCGAATTTTCAGGTTTTGAAGACGGGCTAACAGTATTTAAGATACATATATATATATATATATATATATATATATAATAATATATATATATATATATATATATATATATATGTGTGTGTGTGTGTGTGTGTGTGTGTGTCCAACTCTGGGCAAAGGCTTCACAGCCTGCTCTCAAGGCCCAATAGTCCTTCTATATACCATACACCTCTACATGTCACCACTTCGGCGCTAACACACCGTCCATATTGAATACATGCTAGGGCTGTTTCATACAGGACTGGCGTATTGGTATTAGCGGCGGTATTTTTACAACATGTCGGCTGGTCTTCTGGTAGATCAGTAAAGTCTGATATTTTATGAAATTCAGATCCTTAAACTGTTCCCTGCCTCAGCGGAGATTTGAACCTGGGTCCGTTAGGACTGCAAACCACCTCTCTGCCGATTGAGTCATCTCCTCCTAAATTAAAGTGAACACCGAGCAAGCCTTTCTCCCGACATCCAGCCAATCACCCGTGACCTGTGCGTTCTGTAAGTGCGCGTCCACGCGTGTGCTGGAACATGTGCTGGCAGCATGTACACAACACAATAACGAACAAGCTGCAAACATGCTCGGAACTACAGCGTCCAGATCATGTTGGCAACATCACGATGAAGTCTCAGTTGCTTCGTGTAAACACACATCCCATCACCTCTGCTGGCAGCAGGTTGGAAGCTGCACTGTAATATGTTTGCATACATCTGTCTAAATACTGTTGCATACATGTATCCAAACATGTTGCCAGCTGTGTTGTCAACACATGTTTGAGTGCACATGTGTACGCGCACTAAGAGCCCTCATGATTCCCTTCACCAGGTGATACACAACAGCGGCCACACTGAGACCGACAGCACTACAGGTACCACAACAATCAGCGGTCCGAAACCCAACACCTGGAAAGTTACCTGTAGGGCATACATTCCCACGCCCTTCACTATCATCAGTCCAGCCTAGCCACTTCCACCCCACCCTTTTCAATGCCCTCACCACCTTCTTACCCACTCTCTGCAGCTTCATTTTACCCACACAGACAGAAGAACAATGATGGGACAGCAATTGCACATCGTTTTACCCAGTTATCTGGAGTCTGCCAGGATTCGAACCAGCGCTTGGAAATGCGTGGATACAGCAGGGAAACAACTGAGCTCTCTCTCTCTCTCTCTCTCTCTCTCTCTCTCTCTAATCATCATCATCAGCCGTTGAGGTCCACTGCAGGACCGGCCTATCCTTACCGAAGCAGGGACGATACAGGCAATGTATCTCTGCAAGGTGGCTTAAGCTGTCCGGTAGAGACTGTATGTAGGGTGAGAAGTGCTTGTGAGTGTGATTGTAGTGTTGTAGTGGCTTTAGATGTGTGTATAATCTGTGAACCAAGTGTAATCGGCCCGCCTTAAGCCGATTGGGTGCATGCACACTAGAATGCGACACTGGTTCAACCCGCGTCCATCAGCGTGCGAAACGCACTTTCTACCACTGTACCACAGAGGCTCCATATATATACACACACACACACACACACACATATATATATATATATATATATATATATATATATAATATACTTGCTTTTGCTGTGCTTGCTAGCTGAATAAGTAACCTTGATGTATATCTTTAATTTCGATGTAAAATCAATGCCAAAGCAACATATCAAATGCACGGACTGCCTGTGTTCCTTAACTTGCCTATTAACTGGGACTGAAAACAATTGCGAAAAAAAATGTGCTGTAAAGTTAATGTGCCTCTGTCGCTGATATCGCTGCTTAACTAAATTTACTGCTTGGCGCTGAACAATATTTCGCATCACGTACAGTACAGTATATCTCGTAAAACCAGTTAAGTAGCGGTGAGAGAGGACGCACCGCGAGAATAAACACTGAGATATTCGATGCAGGCTTCTAGGAACACCCGTAGTGCTGACACAAGAGCAGCTTAGCAGAACATCTAAGGCAGGAAGCGTAGGAGCCTTATTCTAGGTGATAAAGGATCCTTCGTTACACCTTTTTCTCAGCGATTTAGTTTGCAAATTGCACCACAACATTTTCATGTATGTTACCTGTATTGCTTTTTCAATCAACACAGGAAACATCTACAATATACATCAGGTGACTGAGTTGTGATGTGCAGAATTTTATCACTGGGGAAAATGTGTTTCGAAATCTCCCAATATCATTAAGAAACGAGAGAATATTCGTTTAGCACCTGTAGTCCGGCGATTTACTTATTTTATTCAATTGTTACTACCTCCAAGTGGATCTATTCACCTTATTGAACTAGAGGTGTTAGATGAAGCTTTCTATAACTTCTCTAGCACAGGGATCTCCTAAAAAGTTCTGTTGGGGCAAAGATAAGCCACAGAAAGATATCATTAAAGTGTGAGGTCTATCAACACTCACAGCAACCACCATTATTACTAACACCATTATTACTAACACCATTATTACTAACCCTTTCCACTAACTTCATTACCATACTTAACACTATCACCACAGCCTCCATCACTGAAACTACCTACATAATTTTTGACAGTACCACAGTCACAACTACCATCACTAGCAGACCACATAAACTACCATAACCATTACCACAATTATCACGACCTTGTCACCACTACCACAACCACCACGGCCTTGCCACCACTACCATAATTACCACAGTCACCGTCACTACTGCTATATCATTACCACCATCACCACCACCATTTACGCTGTTACCACCACAGCTACCAAAATCACCATCCTTTCCACAACTACCACAGCCACCACTAACAACACTACCACAGCCACCACTAACAACACTACCACAGCTACCACAACAAAGGGGTCCCTCTCAATCACTCCCCCTATCCCACTTCCCTACCACCACTTCTGCAACCACCAAACGACCACAACTGCCATAAAGGGACTCCCTCTCAATCCCTCCCTCTCCTACTCCACTACCACCATTATCGCTACCAGAGCTACCACGACTATCACTACAAAAGCTCCTCACCCCCCTCAGTCCTTCTCTCCCATTCCGTCTCTACCACAATCACCACTACCACAACTACCACCACAAAGGGTTCCCTCCCTCCCTCTCTCTCTCTCCACTGTCACAAGGAACACCTCTCACACAATTCCCTGTACTGCTTAGATATTCGGTCTGTGTTTGAGAGAGAGAGAGAGAGAGAGAGAGAGAGAGAGAGAGAGAGAGAGAGAGAGAGAGAGAGAGAGAGAGAGAGAGAGAGAGAGAGAGAGAGAGAGAGAGAGAGAGAGAGAGAGAGAGAGAGAGAGAGAGAGAGAGAGAGAGAGAGAGAGAGAGAGAGAGAGAGAGAAATTAACAATAGACCTTGAGAAGACGCTTACATATATACTTTAAATAAACTATCCCTGTGTGTGTGTGTGTGTGTGTGTGAAGAGGTCATAATTATAATCCTCACATACTCATTCCACAGTCAAGGCTCATGTTCCCATTCACCACTTAACAATGAAAAATAAATAACTCTTTAGAGCCATTTTCACCTCATATTCTTCTCACAGTTAAGAGAGTCACTGTCACTCTGTATCTCGCAAATTTGGGAGTATGCGATAAAACCATAGGAGGGATTCTAGGTAAAAAAGTTACTTCATAGACCCCTTCCCCCCTAATGTGCAACCAATCTTATCAATGGTTGTGCTACTTTGGCCTTCAAGGTCAACAAAGGCCATAAAAAGGCTATTTCAAAAGTTGATTTTCTTAAAAGTCCATGAAGGAATCAAACTTCGAGGACAAGGTATAAAACAAAAAATGTTCCTCATCCCCCCAAAATGGTGGGGTGGACATCATGATTTTTGACACTGAAGATGAAACAAGGTCGTAATCCTGGATGAAGTCAGAGATTACCCATTGCGAAACAGGTCTGAAGGTGGCATATGTTCCATCATCATATATCCCATATTTTGACTGATCAAAGCAAAATAAAAATTGTTTATGTTGTGCTAAGGTGGTAAAACATCAATTTGTAATGTCTGGCCATCAATAAATTATTTATAATCACGAAGTGAATCCTTGAAAATTTTGTTTCATTCATAAAATGTTCTGAGTATATATTAAGTACGTTACTTCTATATATAGGAGACAATTTAACTTGTAACTTTTGGGAGTTACGAGTAGAATAGGAATAATGATGCGAACACCGTCCAGCCTCCAGGTTCCACTCGCGAAACGTGGGCTACTTACGGTATACTGGTTTCAGCATTCGTCAGGGTTGTGAGAGAGAGAGAGAGAGAGAGAGAGAGAGAGAGAGAGAGAGAGAGAGAGAGAGAGAGAGAGAGAGAGAGAGAGAGAGAGAGAGAGAGAGAGAGAGAGAGAGAGAGAGAGAGAGAGAGAGAGATTTACTGGTAATAATTCTCTCCTGTTCAGTGCTTTTACGGAAGTTAATTAAATGCTTGCTCAGTTTTATTTGTTGTTGGTGTTGGTGTTATTATTATTATATTTTATTACCATTATTGTTATTATTATTATTATTATTACTATTATTATCATTATTAATATCAATATTATTGTTATCATTATTATTAATATTATTATTATTATTATTATTATTATTATTATCTCTATCATTATTATTATTATTATTATTATTATTATTATTATTATTATAATTGTTGCTGTTATTATTATAATCATTATTGTTGTTGTTTTGGTGTTGTTGCCGATATTTTCGCTATTATTTTGATCATTATTAAACTTCTCGAGACAAGTTTAGGACCACCTTTGATACAGTGTGTGTTTCGAAAAAAATAATGGAATTCTGCCAAGTCCGAATCAGACAGTATGAAATAAACTGCGGTTGGTTTGTACATCATGGCAGAAAACGTCTTTAAACAGAAACCGAAACTGTTCCGGGCAGCATTTGTACACCGTGACTGACGTGTTATGCATCCTCCACGAAAAACTACCTCTTGTTCATTGTACAGTATTCTGTCTGGCTGGTAGGGTGAAGTAGGAGATAATGTAAATCATAATTATGAAAGCCATGTTACTGCTGAATAGTGTTCACAAAGTTTTGTTCACCTTTGGCGGATATAAATGGGTTATACAGGACATTTAGCATTTATGCCCCCAGGACGCAGCCTGGGTGACACAGATAGAGGTTGAATTCTAGCATGGATGCAGGGGGGAGGGAGTTTCGATGAGAGAGACGGCAAGAATAGTTGGTGCGAACCATTCAGTCATACAGAGACTGATAGAGCGTGTCCAAGCCACTGGGCAAGATGGAGAACGCCATCGTGCTGCGTGACAGGTTAGTCACAAGAATTCAAGAACGATTCATCTTCATGTGATCTTTACGTGATCGAAGTGTCGCAACTAACTCTTTGAGGGGACAACTGAGAGCAGCTGCAAGCATTAATTTCAGCAACCAAACCATTCGCAACTGCCTGCATGCAGCAAACATTTCATCACGAAGACCAGCTGTGAAGACACCTCTTCTTCAACGCCACAGGGTGACTCGCATGAATAAGCTCAAACAACACGTGAGGTGGATATTGCGACATTGATAACGGATCCTGTTCAAGGATGAATCTCGATTCTCAATGAGCTTAATAATAGTAAGGCATAAAGTTGGTGGAGCTTTGGTGAAAGGTTCGTTGATGCCACCATCAGGGAACATGACTGCTATGGAGGGGAGATCTGTGGTGATGTGGGAAGGCATTAATTTTCATCACTGAACTCCCCTCTCCCCTCTACCACGTAGATGGGAACATGACAGCACAATACTACCGAGATGAGATCCTCAAACCTCATTGTGATCCTGCATTATAGGCAATGGGGCCCAGTGTAGTCCTCCAAGACGACAGTTCACCTCCCTATCATGCTGATATCGTCACTAACATCCTGCAGCAGCATCAGGTCACCAGAATGTTATGGTCAGCAAGCCCTTCTGATATGACTCCCATTGAACAAGCATGGGATGTGCTGGGCCTAGCATTCACAAACAGCCATCCTTCCCCTGATAACCAAGAGTAGCTGGTACAGTTTCTGCGGCAGGAGTGGGTTACCATCCTTCCCTCAGGGAGAGACGGTGGCCAGGTCGGTAAAGGGATGACCAGTAGTCCCAACAGACCAAGGTTCGAATCCCGGCTGGGGCAAGAAACAGCCTAAGGAGCTGAATTTCGTTAAAACAGACAACATAAGACCAGTCGACCTGTCGTAACAAAATCCCCGTTATATTCCGATACACCAGCCCTGTGTGAGACAACCCTAGCACGTATTCAATATGGATGGTGGGTGTTAGAACCGAAATGGTGACATCTAAATGTGAAGTACGTGGGAGGATTACTGGGCCACAGAAAACAGGCTGCCAAGCCTACGTCCGGAGTGGGACACACATACATAAAAAAAAAGAGAGAAAACTTGCATTGTCATCTTGTCCCTGCGTCGTCGGAGTGCAGTTTGTATTGCCGCAAATGGTGGCCACACTGGCAATGGACACACCTGATCAGAGAATGCATCTTTGTGATATGCAACAGATAACCTCCTGACTTTAAGCCAATGTTTTGGAGAAGTTTCGGACGTCATTAAATTTTTGCTTTTTTTATGCTGACGTGTTCTCAAAAGAGTTAATTAAATTTCCAAACTGATTTAAGTTCAAATGTCTCATGGTTGTTTTTCCCAGCGATGTTTCCAAGAGCCTTCTTAGCTTTTTTTCAGTTGAATAAATAAATAAATAAATTAATTAATTTATTTACTGTTATTATTATTATTATTATTATTATTATTATTATTATTATTATTATTCTTACTACTACTACTACTACTACCACCACTACTACTACTACTGCTACTACTACTACTACAACTACTACTACTACTCAAGAGTTTTAAAGATTAGAATTTGTCAAGAAATGATCCAGTATACTAATGGCCCTAACAACACCATGCAAGAAACCATGATAAATTTGATTGGGAGGCTTCAGGCATAGAAAACGTTTTCATTTTTATAGCTACCGTTGAATCACTTTTATCATCTTGAGGGAGATCTGCTGCAGTGAAGAGGTGGACATGTATAAAACTGTGCAGCTACTCCACGGTGGGTGACCTTGTAAAACCATGAGTTCCAAGCAAACGCCAATGATATGGTGGGTAGTCCTAAAAAGAAGTCCGTCACAGTAGTGCAGTTAGCCCTTTTTGTTGCTGTTTCATAACCCCGGTCTGTCTGGCTAAGGAGGCCCGTCGACCACAGGTAAACAACTGCATCTATGGGGCCGTCCTACAGGTACAGCCGGCATTAAAAGTCCTGTCGCCTGTTCTGCATTTTTCTCCATGAACTTTGAAAATGTCAGTCCACTGCAAAACGATCCTGATGTTATTGATCTGTGGCCAAATAAGACATCAGTGTTGCCTGCGTCTCATTGCTAACACTTATTTTCAAAATCCATAGAGAGAAAAGCTGGAGATGGCGGGATATTTTTATGCCGGCTGTGCAGTACAGTACGTAACCCACTCAGGGATCCAGCGCCCTTTTGTGGTAGCCAGCGCCTCACCAAAATCGGATCAGGGTCCTTCTCCAGGCGAGGTGCAGGGAATTATGAGGAAGTTTGGCCCCCGGATGGTCATCTTAACTGCATCACCCCGTGTGCACAGCGCCACCACATGTAGGATCCACAGTTAGCTCTATAAAGCAGGT